>NW_022589736.1:13741944-14257396 GCF_004348235.1 Phoca vitulina
CCCCCCCCCCCCCCCCCCCCCCCCCCCCGGCGATCACCAATTCGCTCTCTGTATTTATGGGTCTGTTTCTGCTTTTGTTTGTTTTTTTGTTTCTCTTGTTTTTTTAGATTCCACATACAAATGAAATCATATGGTATTTGTCTTTCTCTGTGTGACTTATTTCACTTAGCATGGTACCCTTAGATCCACTCATGTTATCCTCTGACTGAGTAGAATTGTGTTGCATTTAATTGTCCTGTCTTTTTTGCCTCCTCAGAGATCTAATTTTATGTTCTGTTTTTCTTTTTTATCTTAACATGTCGTGATGGTTCTTTTGCTTTATTGTGCAGATAGGATATTAGAATAGTGGATTCTAACCAAAGGTAGGCTTACTTTTGGTAACTTCCCCCCACTTTGTTTTGTGATATATTTTTTTAAAGCTTGTATGACACAGTTTTACTCTCAGCAATAAAGATAGGTTATCTGAGAAGTTAATTTTGTTTATCCTTTTTAAAAATTTTTAAATTACTTTTTATTTTTTATTTTTTTAAGTAGGCCCCAACATGGGGCTTGAACTCACAACCCTGAACTCAAGACCCAAGCTGAGATCAAGAGTTGGATGCTTAACCAACTGAGCCACCCAGGCACCCCTAATTTTGCTTATCTTTAAAGAAAATCATTAATGCCCATATTCCATTCTTTCCCCTCCTTCTCTCTTTGTGCCAACGTTCCCCAAATGCGTCATTCACAGAGAGCAGATCTCCTTTCTCAAAGAAATGTGGAGATGAATGGAAAGAAAGCTCCCCTCTGTGCCCCTCCTCCCTTTTGAGAGGTTTGTGATGCTTTACTGATTCTTGTCTCACCTTTCCTTGCATGACAGTATTTCTGTTCTCTTCCTTTGCATCAGGTCAGCAATAGCCCCTTGTCAGAAGAAGCTGTCCTGGGATTTGAATATGGAATGAGCATTGAAAGCCCCAAGTTACTGCCCCTCTGGGAGGCTCAGTTTGGTGATTTCTTCAATGGTGCTCAAATCATTTTTGACACGTTCATCTCTGGAGGTTGGTGTTGGCATGTGCATGTGGGGCACAGCCTTAGCCCCTTGGGGACAAATGAATGGACAGGGCCATAGCTGCTTATGAGATGCTGTAGCACAGCCCCTCAGGAGAGTTGGGGGGCTGCCCTGCCATCTTTTGGGGCCTGGCAGCTATGGGATGGTTACGAACGCTGCCAGAGGGCTGGGGGCCACTCTGACTGTAGGCAGCACCTTCTCCAGGGGAGTGTGCTTGGCTGTAGGGAGCAGGGCATGTACCCACCAGCTCCTAGGCAATGGACTTTTGGGTCTGCGCTTGGGGCATGTTGAAGAGCTGTGACATGAATACCAAGCAGGCAATGGTGACATTAGTGAGGATTTGTGGTCAGCAAATGGCGGCTTTGAAAATCCACTTCCCTCAACCCAGGGATATTCAAGTATCTGAAAGCTGGTAGTTGTGCATCTTTATTGTTTTTAATCATCATTTACAAAAGCAGAACCTGCTTATTGTAAAATTCAAAGGTACGTAGTAAAGTACAAGTGTGAGTCCCTGTCACCCCATTCTCTGGGGGAACCACGCTTGGAATTTGTACACTTCAGGCCTCCCTTTGCTGTGTTTCTCTGTAACTTGTAAGGAAGGAAAAGTGCCAGGATGCCTGGGTGGCTCAGTCGGTTAAGTGTCTGCCTTCAGCTCAGGTCATGATCCCAGGGTCCTGGGATCAAGTCCTGCATCGGGCTCCCTGCTCAGTGGGGAGCCTGCTTCTCCTTCTGCCTGCCGCTCTCCCTGCTTGTGCTCTCTCTCTCTCACACTTGCTCTTTCTGACAAATAAATAAATAAGAACTTAAAAAAAAAAAGGGAAGAAAAGTGCCTTGAGGAGACTGGGCTTTGACATGTCTCCAGAGGCCGTCCTCAAGTGCCTGCTCCCTCAGGCTGAGGACGGTGACCTGTGTTGTAAGTGGTGCCATGAGGAAAGGCAAGAGCCACCTGGAATCAGAGACACATGCTGTCCTTGAAACTGGGACATTCCCCTTTTAATTTGTCTTCATCTGCTAAAGCCCGTTCAGTGAACATGTCCTATAGGGTTTCAGCCAGTAGGGTGGATATTTTCCTCTGAAGCACGTAACACTGCTGGAAAGTGCATGGAATGGAAATGATTTTAGGGGATCAGACAGCAAACTCAATTTGTTTCACTACCCAAGTCACATCAGGCTGTTCTGTTCCTGCTTCAGAGAGTTCTTACTCCCTGTCACGTGCTTTTCCAGGGGAGGCCAAGTGGCTCCTACAGAGCGGCATCGTTATTCTCCTTCCCCACGGGTACGACGGGGCTGGACCCGACCACTCCTCTTGCCGCATAGAGCGGTTCCTGCAGGTATGTCCCATGCCTTCTGGATTCCAAGAAATGCTTCCTGCTTCCGAGGTGCTTTGAAATAGAGCTACCTCCTGTAGATACTTCATGCACACCTCAAACTGTAAGACCTTGGAGTATTTGAGACACAGATTTAATGCAACGTCAATATTCCTTATCAACGTGATATCTGGGTACACCAGCGTCATGGTTTTATGGCCATTAACGTGGTTCTTGTATGGCAAAGGTCGGGGTTCCCAAACCAGGCTGATCGTCAGAATCACCTGTGGAGCTTTTTGTAAATAGAGATACAGGGACCAACACCAGATCAGATTCTTCGGGGTGGGGCCTAGGAATCTGTATTTTTACCTAAAATTTTTTTTTTAAGTAGTGATAGTATTTTTATAAAATGATTCGTGATCATTAAAAAAAAAAACTTAAGTAACCACCCAGAAGTATCCACGGTTATTCGTTGGTAAGGATCATTAACCTACGTCTTTTTATGCATATGGCTTCCTAATATTTTATTATGAAAATTTTCAAACATACAGAAAAGTTGTAAGATTTTCCAGTGAACATTCATATGCCGACCCCTTAGATTCTGCCATTAATATTTTATTATACTATACCTGTTTTATCACATCTACTCATTATCATCCTTCTATCTATAAACCTGTAGTATCTTCTGATGTATTTCAGAGTAAATGGAGATACCTGTACACATCACCTTAGTATGTGCATATCATTAGTGATTTTGGCACATGTGCAGATAAAACATACAACTAGATGACAGATCAGTAGAAAGGTAGATAAAACAGTAGATAGACAGATGGACAGTTATATTGATAGGTAAAAATACAGAAAAATGATTTTATAAAAATTAGAATACAGAAATAAATTGCAGGCAAATTAAAGACTATGTGTGATGCAAACACAAAACTACAGTTTGGGGAAGAAATACAGGATCCATACATATCTATGCAGAGGATACGGTTTGGGAGTCATCAGTATACAGATGCCTTTCCCTTAGGAGAGCCCAGGTCATCATGATTGAATGCGATAACCTGAACATTTGCTCCTTTCTTCCATTTCTCCCTCAGATGTGTGACAGCGTTGAAGAGGGGGTAGATGGAGACACGGTGAACATGTTCGTGGTGCACCCGACTACTCCTGCACAGTATTTCCACTTGCTCAGGAGACAGATGGTCCGGAACTTCCGAAAACCCCTCATCGTTGCTTCTCCGAAGATGTTACTCAGGTTCCCTGTAAGTAGAAAAAGCTAGTTAGGAAGCTTTTCTCCTTTTGTCATTTTTAAAAATTTTTATTTAGGGGCGCCTGGGTGGCTCAGTCGTTGAGCGTCTGCCTCTGCCTTCGGCTCAGGTCATGATCCCAGGGTCCTGGGATCGAGCCCCACATTAGGCTCCCTGCTCAGCGGGAAGCCTGCTTCTCCCTCTCCCACTCCCCCTGCTTGTGTTCCCTCTCTCGCTGTGTCTCTCTCTGTCAAATAAATAAATAAAATCTTTAAAAAAAATAAAAAATAAAAAAAATAAAAATTTTTATTTAAATTCAGGTTTGTTAACATATGATGCATTATTAGTTTCAGGGGTAGAATTCAGTGACTCATCAGTTGCATATAACACCCAGTGCTCATCACATCACGTGCCTTCCTTTTTTTTTTTTTTAAATTTATTTATTTATTTATTTATTTATTTATTTATTTTTTTATTTATTTGCGAGAGAGAGAATGAGAGAGAGCACGAGAGGGAGCAGGGTCAGAGAGAGAAGCAGACTCCCTGCTGAGCAGGGAGCCCGATGTGGGACTCGATCCCAGGACTCCAGGATCATGACCTGAGCCGAAGGCAGTCGCTTAACCAACTGAGCCACCCAGGCGCCCCTCACGTGCCTTCCTTAATGCCCATCACCCAGTTACCCCATCCCCCCACCCCCCTCCCCTCCAGCAACCCTCAGTTTGTTTCCTGCAGTTAAGAGTCTCTTATGGTTGGTTTCTCTCTCTTATTTTCATCTTATTTTATTTTTCCTTCCTGTCCCCTATGTTCATCTGTTTTGTTTCTTAAATTCCACATATGAGTGAAATCATATGGTATTTGTCTTTCTCTGACTGACTTATTTCACTTATCGTAATACCCTCTAGTTCTATCCACATTGTTGCAAATGGCAAGATTTCATTCTTTTTGATGGATGAGTAACATTCCATTGTATATATATACCACATCTTCTTTATCCATTCATCCATTGATGGACACCTGGGCTCTTTCCATAGTTTGGCTATTGTGGACATTGCTGCTATAAACATTGGGGTGCAGGTGCCCCTTTGAATCACTATTTTTGTATCCTTTCAATTAATACCTAGTGCAGTTGCTGGGTCGTAGGGTAGCTCTATTTTTAACTTTTTGAGGAAACTGTTTCCCAGAGTGGCTGCACCAGCTTGCATTCCTACAAACAGTTTAAGAAGGTTCTCCTTTCTCCGCATCCTCGCCAACATTTGCTGTTTCCTGAGTGGTTAATTTTAGCCATTCTGTCCAGTGTGAGGTAGTATCTCATTGTGGTTTTGATTTGTGTTTCCCTGATGATGAGTGACATTGAGCACTTCTTCATGTGTCTGTTGGCCATCTGTATTTCTTGTTTGGAGAAATGTCTGTTCATGTCTTCTGCCCATTTCTTGACTGGATTTTTTGCTTTTGGGTATTGTGTTTGATGAGTGCTTTATAGATTTTGGATACTAGCCCTTTGTCTGATAGTCGCTTGCAAGTATCTATTCCCATTCCCTAGGCTGCCTTTTAGTTTTGTTGATTGTTTCCTTTGTTGTGTAGAAGCTTTTTATCTTGATAAGTCCAAATAATTATTATTATTTATTTTTGTTTGTTTCCCTTGCCTCTGGAGAGGTATCTAGTAAGAATTTGCTGCAGCTGAGGTCAGAGAGGTTGCTGCCTATGTTCTCCTGTAGGATTTTGATGGATTTCTGCCTCACATTTAGGTCTTTCATCTATTTTAAATTTATTTTTGTGTATGGTGTAACAAAGTGGTCCAGTTTCATTCTTCTGAATGTTGCTGTCCAATTTTCCCAACATCATTTGTTGAAGAGACTATCTTTTTTCCATTGGATATTCTTTTTTTTTTTTTTTTTAAAAGATTTTATTTGTCAGAGAGAGAAAGCACAAGCAGGGGGAGTGGCAGAGGGAGAAGCAGGCTCCCCGATGAGCAAGGAGCCTGATGTGGGACTCGATCCCAGGACCCTGGGATCATGACCTGAGCCGAAGGCAGACACTTAACCGACTGAGCCACCCAGGCATCCCGTCCATTGGATATTCTTTCCTGCTTTGTCTAAGATTGGTTGACCATATAGTTGAGGGTCCATTTCTGGGCTCTCTATTCTGTTCTATTGATCTATGTGTCTGTTTTTGTGTCAGTACCATACTGTCTTGATGATATAGCTTCATAATACAGCTTGAAGTCCGGAATTGTGATGCCTCCAGCTTTGGTTCTTTTTCAACATTACTTTGGCTATTCGGGGTCTTTTCTGGTTCTATACAAATTTTAGAATTGTTTGTTCCAGCTCTGTGAAAAGTGCTGGTGGTATTTTGATAGGAATTGCACTGAATGTGTAAATTGCTGTGGGTAGGATAGACATTTTTAAAAAATATTTTATTTGGGGGCGCCTGGGTGGCTCAGATGGTTAAGCGTCTGCCTTCGGCTCAGGTCATGATCCCAGGGTCCTGGGATCGAGTCCCACATCGGGCTCCCTGCTCCTTGGGAGCCTGCTTCTCCCTCTGCCTCTCTCTCTCTCTCTGTCTCTCATGAATAAATAAATAAAAAATCTTTAAAAAAAAAAAAAAAAAAAAAAAAAAAAAATATTTTATTTATTTCAGACACACAGAGAGGGAGAGAGAAAGAGCATGAACTGGGGTGGGGGAGGGGCAGAAGGAGAAGCAGACTCCCTGCTGAGCAGGGAGCCCAACCTGGGGCTTGATCCCAGGACCCTGGGATCATGACCTGAGCCAAAGGCAGAGGATTAACTGAGCCACCTAGGCACCCCAGGTAGGGTAGACATTTTAACAATATTTCTTCCTCTAATCCATGAGCATGGGATGTTTTTCCATTTCTTTGTGTCTTTCTCAATTTCTTTCAGAAGTGTTCTATGGTTTTCAGAGTACAGATCTTTTACCTCTTTGGTTAGATTTATTCCTAGGTATCTTATGGTTTTGGGTGCAATTGTAAATGGGACTGATTCCTTGATTTCTCTTTCTGCTGCTTCATTATTAGTATATAGAAATGCAACAGACTTCTGTGCATTGATTTTATATACTGTGACTTTGCTGAATTCCCGTATCAGTTCTAGCAATTTTTTGGTGGAGTCTTCTGGGTTTTCTACATAGAGTATCATGTCATCTGTGAAGAGTGAGAGTTTGACTTCTTCTTTGCCAATTCAGATGCCTTTTATTTCATTTTGTTGTCTGATTGCTGAGGCTAGGGCTTCCAGTACTGTGTTGAACAACAGTGGTGAGAGTGGACATCCCTGTTGTGTCCCTGACCTTAGGGGAAAAGGTCTCAGGTTTTCCCCGTTGAGAATGATATTTGCTGTGGGTCTTCCAACATGGCCTTTATGATGTTGGTGTGTTCCCTCTATTCCTACTTTGTCGAGGGTTTTTATCAAGAAAGGATGCTGTATTTTGCCAAATGCTTTTTCTGCATCTATTAAGAGGATTGTATGGTTCTTATCCTTTCTTTTATTAATGTAGTATATCAGGTTGATTGATTTGCAGATATTGAACCACCCCTGCAGCCCAGGAATAAATCCCACCTGATCGTGGTGAATAATCCTTTTAATGTACAGTTGGATCCAATTAGCTAGTATCTTGTTGAGAATTTTTGCCTCCATGTTCATCAGGGATATTGGTCTGTAATGTCCTTTTGTCATTTTTGTACATACTTTCCTCTCTTTCCTGTGTCTAATTTTATTTATTTATTTAAATTTTATTGGCTTTTTAAATTTAAATTTTAATTCCAGTTAACATACAATGTTACATGAGTTTCAGGTGTACAATATGGTGATTGAGCACTTCCATACATCACTCGGTGCTCATCTGAGATCTGCACTCCTTAATCCGCATCACCTGTTTCACCTATCCCCCCCTCCCCAACCTCCCCTTGTGTCTAATTATATTTAAACAGAAATATCCTTTTAGTTTTCATTGGCCTCACTGCTTTCTCTCTTTTAAAAAAAAATCTTTCCGGAATAACTTGGATATAGGGAGCACTCGGTCTCACTGTGAGCAGAAATAATTTTTTAGAAAAAGTTTTAAAGTGCAAATAGTGGAAGCATCAATATCCTTCCCTTATTTGTGGGGAATACATTCTAAGACTCCCATTGGATGCCTGAGGTCGCAGATAGTACTAAACCCTGCATTCACCATGTCTTTTCCTATACATACATACCTATAATAAAGTTTAATTTCTTAATTGGGCACAGTAAGAGCTTAACAAGAACTAAAAATATAACAATCATGACAATATATTGTAATAGAGGTTATGTGAATATGGTCTTTTTTAAAAATACCTTGTTGTGCTGTACTCACCCTTCTTCTTGTGATGGAGAGAGATGATAAAATGCCTATGCGATGAGATGAAGTCGGTGAATGATGTAGGCATTGTGACATAGCGTGAGGCTACTAGTGACCTTCTGACCATATGTCAGGAGGAAGATCATCTGTTTCTGGACCTAGGTTGACTGTGGGTAACACAAACTGTTGAAAGCAAAACCAGAGAAAACCAGGTCTAATGTACTATATTGACAGTAGCAAGTTGGGAATTCTAAGTATTTTGATGAAAACCAGGGTGATATTCATTGGCTTTTACTGAGTTTTTTTTGTTAAATGATTTACCTGTGGGTAGACTCCTGTTTCAAACATTATGACAATATAGCTTATTGCTGTAACATTTAAAAGGGTATGTATTTTCTCTCTCTCCTGCTCTCTCTCAAATAAATAAATAAAATATTTTTTTAAAAAGGTACATTTTATCTTGGTTCACCTGAACTAAGTGTTAAGCACACAGTATGTTTTTTATTTTATTTTTAATTTATTTTTATTTTTATTTTTTTGAGAGTGGGGGAGAGAGAGAGCGAGAGAGTGAGGATGCACATGCGAGCAGGAGGGGGAAGAGCAGAGGGAAAGGGAGAGAGAGAATCCTAAGCAGGCTCCACACTCAGCGCAGAGACAGACATGGGGCTCGATCTCACCACCCCGAGATCATGACCTGAGCCGAAATCAAGAGTCGGACGCTTAACCGACTGAGCCACCCAAGCGCCCCACAATATGTTTTTTAAAATCACAAAAATATGCAGAGTTCAAGATAATAAATATCACTAAACATATATTTATCCCATTGGCAAGAATTTTTTCCAGTTTTATATGAGAGTCTTAATTAGGATTAACATTCAAAAAACCTTTGCACTTATTTGGATGCTAGGCAAATGAGGTGAAATAAGTCATTCAGGATTTGGCTCTTCAAGACTTCCTTGTGCTTCTCACCAAGGTTTGAGAATGTATATTTGGAATCGAGGGGTGTTGAGGAAAGCGGTGAGTGAGTTGCATCCACCAGCGGTCAGCACCTGCCTGAGCCCAGAGTGGGTGCCTCCTTAAATCCTGCCCTCCATGCTTCTCCACTGCCTCTCCCTGCTGCCAACCCTGGGAGCCCGTACTGGGGCAAGGCACTGCCCATTCTCTCACCCATGGCAGGGTTCACGGGTTTGATCTCCTCATTCTCACTTGCTCCACCAACTGTTCCTCGAACCCACCATGCACATTTTGAGATGGCCTCGGGGGTCCAGCAGCATCACAGGACATTCAGGAAAAATTAATGCAATCCCTTTAACACAGTCTTTCTGATGGGGCTCTTTTGACAGAGATATTTTGAAACTGCAGTGTGAAAGGGGCTAAGTCATAATACAAATTACTATCATTTATTTCTAAGAAATATGTACGTTTGGGATTCTTGACCCAACTTTCATTGTACCCCTAAGGGTGTCACCTGCTCCCTCAATTGTTACTATAAAGGAGTATAATCATATTAAATGTAATATGTATATATATGTATAACTAAGTACTGAGTGAACAATTGGAAATTTTATTGAGAATTTTTTTGCTGTTTCTAATGAGAATAAGAGTTCACATTCTGGCCCCAATAGTCCACTCCTCTCCCCATGTCTAATATATATAAAATACCAAATAAGTGAGGCCTTGCTTTGGAACCTTAAAAATATCAACAGCTGGGGCACCTGGGTGGCTCTGACGGGTAAGTGTACGACTCTTGATTTTGGCTCAGGTCATGATCTCAGGGTCGTCAGATGAAGCCCCGCATCAGGCTCCGCACTGAGCATGGAGCTTAAGATTCTCCCCTCCTTCTGTCCCCCCCCCAAAATAACAACAGCTATCCTATAGATTTTCAAGTGAAAAACTACTCTTATTAAGTAGCTAACTATCTTCATTAAACATGTAAGTCCTTTTATTAACTGTGAGTACCATCATTATTGAAGTCTGATTTCTTACTGAAAATTAGATTATTGGTACAAGTGATCTAGCAGAACAGAAGTCCACCCTCTCCATGCATATTCAGAGATGACTTGCCATGTGACAAACATGACTCAGGAATTTGCCTGACAAGTGGTACCTAAATTCTACCCAAATTTTCCACCCAGCTCTGAACTCCAATTCCCTTTTTCCTTTTTTTCTTCTTAGTAAGCTCTATGCACCCATGTGGGGCTTGAACTCATGGCCCTAAGATCAAGAGTCACTTGCTGCACTGACTGAGCCAGCCAGGCGCCCCTCCAGCTGCCTTTGATTCCTGCCCTAGGAAGTGGGAGCTGACCAAGGGTTCAGGATGGAGAAAGATGGCTTCTATCATACATTATTTAGCAATAAGAATAAAAAATAAGAAAATAAATATATATGATATATAATAAAATAAATATATATCTATATATAATAGATTATATATATTATATATACAATAGATAATATATAAAGTACATATTTTTATTTCATTCTTTTAGTTAATAATTTTTTTAAAAAGATTTTATTTATTCATTTGACAGAGAGAGACACAGCGAAAGGGGGACACAAGCAGGGGGAGTGGGAGAGGGAGAAGCAGGCTTCCCGCAGAGCAGGGAGCCTGATGGGGGGCTCGATCCCAGGACCCTGGGATCATGACCTGAGCTGAAGGCAGACGCTAAACGACTGAGCCACCCAGGTACCCCTAATATTAATTTTTTAAATTATATCACAGTATCCCACATCAGCATGGCTACCTATCAGTAGACCAGTCAAAATATATTCCCATTTGGGACTAGACTATAGGGAAATGTATTAGAGCTGTCTATGCTAAGTTCTTTGAGACAAGTACTTACTTAAATTGAGCTCATGAATAAAATTTCTTTTCATCACAGAAATATTCATGTATTGTTCCTGCTTGTTCTGACTTGTTAGGTTTCACTTATAAATTATAGTCAAAATCCTAAAGACAGAAATCCTTGTCCTAGTTTAGCTGTTTGTGTTCACAAATGTCATTTCTGACTCCAACAGATGAAAGCATATTTTTATTGAGACTAAAGTGGGATCAAACTGAAATTTTGATTCTTAAAATTTTGTTGCAGCGTCAGACGAAAGGCAATCTTACGTAATCTTGAAAAAATAATTTTATTCCAAAATACACATAATGGGCATTTTTTTTGAAAGATATTGTGTTTACCAGTACATATGTTTACTTACAGTCCTAGGAGGAAAGTTTGATGTTATTTCTTGGTAAAGATCCCTTAAAAGTCAAGGCATCTTCAGCTCCTTTCTTTGGTTGATAGATTTGTGGCTTTTTCCCCCTCCTTAGGCAGCTGTGTCAACTCTTCAAGAAATGGCACCAGGAACAACATTCAAGCCGGTCATTGGCGATTCATCTGTGGATCCCAAAAAGTAACTTGATGTGTATCTCTGTTTTCATACTCTGCAGTAGAATTTTAATTAGTGGGAAACCTAGTTCATGTTAAGGAACCCAAAGTGACCCACATCTCCTCTATCCTGATAGAAGTCCTTTGCATCCACGGGGCAGAAGTTAGAGTACGCATGGAAGATTGAGCTTTCGAGGCATGTGTTGCTGAAGAAGGCTTGTCAGGGCAAAGCATGTCTCTGAACCCAACTGCAGAGCCCCTCCCTGCTTCCGTAATGAAGCATTTTCATCTACGCAGTCTCCTCTTTCTTTTGATACAATTCTTTCAGATATTTCTCCTTCACTCCATTCTACCCAACAGGGTCAAGAGTTTAGTGTTCTGCTGCGGCAAACATTTCTACGCCCTGCTGAAGCAAAGAGAATCCTTGGAGGCCAAAAAGCATGACTTTGCCATCATCCGGTTAGAGGAACTCTGTCCTTTCCCACTGGATTTGTTACAGCAAGAGATGAGCAAATACAAACATGTTAAAGGTACAGCGTTGTTCTTGGTGGGGTTCTTTGGGTTTTAGATACCTGAAACCGATTCCAACGTCTCATATCAAAAGAGGTTCCAGGGGCAGTGAGGGTCCTTAGGAGACTGAATCTTTTGGAATCTGGAAATATGAAAAAAAAAAAAAATCATGCTAGAGCCAATGTTTCCTTGTCTTTTCTGGTGTCCCTTTCTGTGCCCCCCCCCACCCTTCTTTCACTTTAAGACATGTCATTTCTTGAGAGGTTGGAGGTAACCAGTGCTATACTATTGCTTAGGATAGATCGATGTAACTGTAAAAGGCAAGCCTTTTCAACATGTGGGTACAGACTGCCCTGGGTACAGACATTAACTCAAGATCACAGACCTAAATGTAAAACATAAAACTCTAAAACGTCTGGGAGAAAAAGGAGAAAATCTTCATGACCTTTGGTTAGGCAAAAGATTTGAGCCAAAGAATGGGATGACAAATAACTATATGAAAAGATGCTCAACATCTTATCCCGTAGTGATAAGGGAAATGCAATTGAAACCAAAATGAGATATGGCTACACACCTATTAGAATGGCTAAAATGAAAACAAAACAATAAGTTGGCGATATCAAGAGCTGATGAGGAAGCAGAGCAGTTGGAAGCCTCCTTCACTGCAGGAGGAAATGGAAAGTGGTACAGCCACTCTGGAAAACAGTCTGTCAGTTCCAACAGAGAGTTGCCAGTCTACTCGAGGTATTTACCCAAGAGAAATGACGTGTTCACAGAAAAATGTCTACAGCAGCTTCATTCATAACTGCCCCAAACTGGAAGCCACCAGGATGTCCTTCAACCTGTGGATGAATAAAGAAGGATGTAGGGTACATCCTTACAATAGCATACTACTCAACAATAAAAGAGAGTGAACTATGGCTTTGGGACCCCCTTTGGGATTTTGCTAGTTCAAGGGAGCCAGAACCAAAGGCTCCATATCATATAATTCCATTTATCTGACATTCTGGAAAAGGCAAAACTATAGGGAGAGAGAAAACTTCAGTGGTTGCCAGAGGTTGGGGCTGGAGAAAAGTTGCCTTGAAAGGGCCAGGACGAGGTAATTTTGGGGGTTGATAGAATTGTTCTGTATCATGAATGAGGTGCTGGATACATGACTATCATTTGTCAAAAAAAAAAAAAAAAGCAACACCATGCCATACTGGAAAGTCATATATTTACTTGAAGAGCCCTATACATACATATACACTATGTATGTACATATGTGTGTACATAGGGCTATAATGTGTCTATGTATGTACATATATACTGTATATATATAGTGTGTGTATTGTAGGTTTACCTGGAGTACTGAAATGAAATTTCTTCTGCTATAGATTTTATTTGGAGTCAGGAGGAGCCTCAGAACATGGGTCCATGGTGCTTTGTTTCTCCAAGGTTTGAAAAGCAACTGGCCTGCAAGGTAATAGCTTTCTCTCTTATAGTGTTTTGTGTATGTGTGTTATTTCTCCTGGCATGCCAATAAATGGCTTTCTCCCCTAGTAGCAGTCCAATTCTTTTAAAGATAAACTAAACTATAAAATCTAACTTAGGCTATTTTTTCGGAATAAAATGCTGGATGTTTATCAAGATATATATGTGTATGTGCTAGTATCATGTAAGAAAAAGTGATTATACTTAAAGTAAAAGCCCTTACCTGTCAGCTGTCTTTCCCACTAGTCTTGTCCTAAAGGTCACAGTCCAAGCCCTGGGGAGCAGGGTGACTAGCAGGCTTGTTTTACAATATGGGAGAAGAGGTGCCCACTAACGCTTCTTCGAGGCTCATGCACAAAGCTCATGCACATAGTCCATCAAAGGCCACATTCTTCCTGATTAGACTGTCGGGGGGGGAAGAACAATGAGAAGAGCAAATGGGCTTCTATTTATCCTCCTATTCTGCTTTGATTAGAACACAGTTCACACATTTGTTACTAGTTTGCTGGATCAAATCATTTTCATTTGTTCTACTTTAGGAAACTCTACCGCTGAAATCAACTAATAGTTACTGAAGAATAGGACAGATTCAAGCATTGATCTTCCCTTATGGTGCCTACAATTTAGTTTTTAGTTGTGACAAATATCTCCTTCCAGTCTATTCTAGGTAACCCGTTATTTTTCCAGAAAGGTGATTTGTGGTTAAACAAGCTAAGAGAAATGCATGCACTGCCTCGGGAGAATAAAGCAGGGCTCTGATCAGGTCAAAAGGTCATTTTATTTCTTTTCTGCTCTAATCATAGCTCCGTCTTGTGAGCCGACCCCCTCTGTCAGCCCCTGCTGTAGGAATTGGCACCCTTCATCTGCAGCAGCATGAAGATGTCCTCACCAAGACCTTTGCTTGATGGTGTCCTTTGAACCAGCATTACTTCCTTTTAAGAAAACAACCATGAGGGGCGCCTGGGTGGCTCAGTCGGTTAAGCGGCTGCCTTCAGCTCAGGTCATGATCCCAGGGTCCTTGGATCGAGCCCCGCATCGGGCTCCCTGCTCGGCGGAGAGCCTGCTTCTCCCTCTCCCTCTGTCTGCCGCTCTGCCTACTTGTGCTCTCTATCTCTGTTAAATAAATAAATAAAAATCTTTAAAAAAAAAGAAAAGAAAAGAAAACAACCATAAAAAGAAAAGCCAGCTCTTCTACTGTCTTCTTCCATTAGGTGACATGAAAAGTCTGTGTTCCTCGTTGGGATTGATGAGGACAGTTTAATCGGAATACGCAGAATAGCCAAGGGAATTATCCATCAATCCATGAATCTGACGAGTCACCTTTATCCTTAAACATACAATAGTGTTAAGTTTTGCTTAGATCTGAGTGAGTTGGAGAGCTAGTGCCTTATCCAGATTTCGTCAGGCTACGTTTTCTCATTAACTATATGTGCCCAGGAAAGATTCTTTAGTTTGAATTTACAGAACTTACACACAGATCACCTCGACATTACTTCTCAATTTGCCTGATGCATGTCATTTTCATTAATTTTGCAGTTCTTTATTCAAAGTCCTGTGACTACCAATATTTTCATTTTATGTGATCTCAGGTGCTGCTTCCCAGCCGCCGTGGAAAATGTTTCAGCAAACACTGTAGCAGAGCCATACTAGTCCTGATGCATGTTCTTCAAGAGAGTTGTTTTCACCTATTGTCCTTAAATATCCACGCCATTACAGACGACTCTGGATGTACAATCTTTTGGCATAGTATTATTAAGGAGCTTTAGCTACAGTGAAATTGATTTGTGGTCTGCTTTGTCATAGTATCTTTTTTCCCCCTAAATTGTTACTGCAGTGATATCTTAATATTTTTAATTGACTTTCGGTATCTGACATGGGGATTTCAGCTCCTGGTTAGTCCGTCTTGCGGCTAAAAGGTGTGATGAAGTGATGTTGTTCATTCGTGGTGTTTACTGGAAACTTTCCAGCACCAGGTTCTTGGGGGTTTATGGAGATCACCAACCCACTGCATTACTTCTGAAACTTCATGGAAGCATAACTAAACAGCAGCAAGCTGTGTATGTAGCTTTCTATGACTTGGTGCTGCAGAGGCTCGGCCATCTACCATTCTGGTGCCACGACAGTTTTTCTCAGATGTAATGGAGAAGTGGCGGAGCACTGGAATGGCCTCTCCACTTTTCCTGGCAACTGGTGACATCTTTCAAAATCAACATGTAGGTTGTTTGGGCCACAGGAGGAGATTCGTGATTCATATCTTAAATGTATGCATTAGTGTATTGATTTAATATTTCTGTAATATTCACAGCCCTTTTATTCCTATGCACCTTAATGCTTCTTTCCTGTGTCAAGCCTTATAAATCAAGTAACTTGGGGCCATGCAAGTAAGTCGGTACAATTACAAAGGTCTATTTAATGAAAACGGTTATCAGTGTTGTATACTGAACTAGAAAAACAGGAAAGCCCTGTCATTTTTTTCAGATCTCTTGGTTTCTTGAGTTAAAAATTTCAAAGTCTAAGCACAAAATGAGATGGAAAACTAGGGTTGGTTTTTTTTTTTTTTTAAGTTTAGATTTCTCTGAATATCTCTGGTATCTTATATATTCTCCACCATGAGCCATGAAATGTGTCTTCTGAAAAAAAAATGTGTCTTCTGTATTTTAACCTTCTTACTCTCAATCACTATTGCAACATGGGTCAGCATTTTGAATTACTTTGTAGGAAGGGACCAAATCAAATACTCCTGTAATAAAGTAGGGGATAAAAATATCATAGCAAAGTAAAATAAAAATACTTACTGTATTCCTCTGAGAAATTTGATAATGTGATATTTGTACCCTGTTTATATCTATCTATGCTAATTTCATATTCAATGAAGAATGGAGCTCAAATTGGGTATTCATTGAAGAGAAGTATTAACAACCATGGAAAACAATGTTGATTTTGTCTAATGTGACATATTCTTAGTAAAATAAAATTTTCTTCCTTAAGAACCAGTTTTCTATATGCATGCTATTTAGAAAATATTCTAAAGCATAACTTCTTTTAGCCTGACTATATTACCTCTGAAGTTTTATTTTTTTAAAAATTCCTTGACTGACAATAGAAATAGTATCTATTTTACAAAATTGAGGAAATGCAGTTTAAAGAAATTAGAGGTTCCACAGGAAGGAAGTCACAGATAAGAATCAAGACTTTTGGATCTTGAGGTTCCAAAAGCTTCACCTCCATTTCCCTTGGATGTACTTGGATATTTGCTTTTCATCTTCAGCTTCTCCTAAGTTTCAGGCTAAAGCCATCGTATTTGGGGGAAATCTGGACAAAATGTTTTTAAATCCTCAATATTTACAACCTACTTTTATACAAACAAACAACTAAATTATTCAATGGGAGTAGTAACTCATTGTCATGTTTGTATTTAAATCTGACTACGCAGTCTAAAGCAGACTGTCATTTCCCCATTGCCGTTTGCAAAATCACTTAATCTTAGAAAACTTTGTTTTTTTCTTTTTGTTAAAGATTTTATTTATTTATTTGACAGAGAGAGAGAGAGAGCAAGTGCACAAGTAGGCAGAGGAGCGGGCAGAGGGAGAAGCCAACACCCTGCTGAGCAGGGAGCCCCATGTGGGACTTGATTCCAGGACGCTGGGATCATGACCTGAGCCAAAGGCAGATGCTTCACTGACTGAGCCACCCAGGCTCCCCGATCTTAGAAAACTTTTAATAAAAGTATGTTACTTTAGTGTTGCTTCCCTGTTCTTCTCTGACTCATATGCAGAATCAACTGTAATTGAATAAAAGTGAGAAATGACCCTATAAGAGTAGGATGGTATCTCCCCAGTAGTTTATTGGACACTTACTGCATATATGGCATTGTTCTGGACGTTAGAAATACATGGGAGTAAAACAGAAAATGCCCTTTGTCCTCAACGGACTAACAATCTATTTGAGATGACAAAGCATTTTACACATAGAGAGAAATGTTCTTGTTGGATGTGCTAAAACACTGTGGGAGGTCAAGGTAGAGTGATATTCCTGATAGATGTAGATTAATTGGCATCTTGTAGTCACACAAGGACAAGTCCTGGGTAGCATGTAGTAGTAGAAAGACTGAAGAATGTTGGAAGGATAATTCACAGCAGTTACCTAACGTGTCAGAGCTTATTCTCAGGCTCTTTTACCTGAAACATGGAGCTGTCCCAGAAATAGGAAGTAAAGAGAAATGGAGGCAACTCTTCTTCTGTCAATTAGGCTTTCTTTTTTTTTTTTTTTTTAAAGATTTTATTTATTTATTTGAGACAGAGAGAATGAGAGAGAGAGAGCACATGAGAGGGGAGAGGGTCAGAGGGAGAAGCAGGCTCCTTGCTGAGCGGGGAGCCCGATGCGGGACTCGATCCAGGGACTCCAGGATCATGACCTGAGCCGAAGGCAGTCGCTTAACCAACTGAGCCACCCAGGCGCCCTCAATTAGGCTTTCAATTTATTGCATCTTTATTGAAAGGATATTATATTCATGAAACTAGCTCACAGCCTAGGCCCAAAACTGTGTGTAAGCCAACAATTTGCAAGTCACCATAGATGACAAAATTGAGATACAAAAATTAAGTTTTTGCCATCTAGAAGTTTATGGATAGGGGAGCTTAGACAAGTATAAAAATGACTAATACAAAGTAGAGTGAGGTAAGAATGAAGTCATAGGATGGGAGGTTATTAACTATGGCAAATTGTGTTTTCCCAAAGAGCAGTATTTTGCTCCAGAACCTTGCCACAACTTCACCTAGAGGTAGAGTCTGTTTTCCTTCTCTCTTGAGATTGAGCAGGATTTTGTGGCTGCCTCTATCAATGTAATGCACTAAAAGTGATGCTGGGTCACTAACAAGGACATCCCTTGGCACCCAGCGGCCATGTTTTGAGGAAGCCCAGGCAACATGAAGAAGCCCCATGGAGATGTTGAAGCTGACAGCCAGCTGCAAATGCTGGACTTGTGAGTGGGAGAGCCCTCCGCTCATTCAAGTCCCCAGTCTTAGAGCTGTCCCAGATGACCCTAAGTGGAACAGAGATCTGTGCCTGCCCAGCCTACGCTTGCCTTGTGTGTGTGTGTGTGTGTGTGTGTGTGTAAAGATAATGCCCCACACCAGGTAAAGTGGTCAGGACAGATTTTAATCAGCAGTATACTATTGCAGTAGAAAAGAGAGTCCCGCATGAACTGAACTCAACTTTGATTTATACGGAGGGGACTGGAGTTTTAAAGGGAGAATGACAGAACAGGGTGGGTCGGGCTCAGAGTCAGGAAGTGAAAAATGACAAAAAGCTGGAAGGAGGAGGGATTGGTCCGTGTAACACCCATCTGCGTTTGTTAATTGGAGCTTGTGGAAGTTAGGCCCCTACCCTCCACAGAGGCTGGAAGACAGAAACCCTATCTTCAGGCGTTGGAACAAATGGTAAATTCTTTTGGCAGCTTTGAGTTTTCGCAGGCAGATTCTTTAAGGCAGGGCTAGGGTCACCTTAGGGATGGATCTGTTAGAATCTATGTTTAAGTCTTTATAGGCCAGGGTAAGGCTTAGTGAAGAAAAGGCTCACAGGAGCCTGGCTGGAGTTTGGTCAAGGAGAAAATCAACCTTTCTCTCTCCCTCCCTCCCTCTCTCTCTCTCTTTCTCTCTCTCTCTCTCTCTCTCTCTCTCTCTCTCACACACACACACACACACACACACACACATGAATCATTGGTTTCCTTTTTGGACACAGATGGAAGCATTAGAACAGATCATTGGATTTGGTGATTATGGGTCATTAGTGACCTTTGAAATAGCTTGTTTCATTAGAAGTTAGAGCAGAAGTTACATTGCAGGGGTTTAAAATTGAGTTAGGAGAATACATTTGAGGGCCTTCTGTGTGTCAATCTCGTCCTTTAATTTTCACACCTGTAGGATGTGGCTATTACCCTTATCTTACTGATGTAGCTCAGAAAGGTTAATTGCCCAAAGCCATTAAGAAGGAGAGGAGGGATTAAAATGTAGGCTGATTTCTAAGACTGCTTTCCCTTATGCCACGCTGTTCAAGAAGGAATAACGGGGGACAAAATGCTGATCTCCGTCTATCGGAGAAGCTGAAGAAAGAGCACACGTAAGAGATAGTGCGGAGTTCATAAGCTATTAATTATAGACAGAGTGTCACACATTTTTGACAACTTCCATGAAGTTCCGATAAGGGGGGAGCAAAATAAAAGGGCTGTTAGGGTCACACTCAGGGACGCAACCCTGGCCCGCGACCCTCGGGCAGCCGCTTTGGCCGGGTCCTGGCCGGGGAGGCCTGGGCCGGAGCAGGAGGCCGAGGAAACCGGCATTGCTTGACAGTGAGCTCGGAGAAGAGCTCAGGCAGGAAAGGGCCCGGCCGCGGCGATCCTGCGGAGGCTCCTGGACTCAGCCGCCGAGCTGGAGCACGCCCACAGGAGCGCCGGCGGTGACCATGGCAACCCGCGGACGTCCGCCGCGCAGGTTGCCAACCGCCGGGCCCTCGTTGGGGGGCGGGGCCGGGCGGGGCGGGCGCGCGGGTCACGTGGCTCGGGGCGGAGCCTGCGCGGGGCCAGCCAGGAGCGCATCGGGAGCAGGCGGCGAGACCCGAGCCGTGGGACCCGAGCGAAGGCAGCGCCGAGGCCGCCGTGCCCCGCCGGGCCGCCCCAGCCGCCGCCATGGGCAGTGAGTAGCGGCGGCGCGCTCTCGCTGGGCTCCGGGCCCCGACCGGCTGCGGGCGGTGGGGCTGGCGTCCACCCCGGGGTCTCCCAGGCCGGGGGCCGAAGAGGAGCGGGCCGCGCCGGGCCGCTGCGGAGGGTGCGGGCCGGGGGCCTCCGCCAAGGCTCCTCCGGCGGTGCGGCCTTGCCGGGGCCGGCTGCGGGGACCCGGGCCCGGAGTCGCGGGGTTTGCGCTCGCTAGGTGGCGGGGAGCGGAGGACGGCGAGGGGAAGCCATTGGTTTTGGGGGCGGGGAGTTAGGGAACCGAGCGAAACCTGGACCGCTTCGAATTTTTCAGGAGCTTAGGAAGCTCATATTTTTATTTCCAAGTCACCCTTCCTTGGCATGTTAGTTGTGATGAATAAAGCTCTTTGGCTTATTTCGATTTTTTAAAAAGTGATGCAAGGCATGTATTTTAGGGGAGGAAAGTGCGATTGGCAGCATAGCGTTTTCCCTAAAATTTTCAGTTATTTTGTAGCGTTGACTGAAAACTCACTGTGTGTAAGGTTGTATAAGCCTTAGGGACCAGGCCTTGAATTATGGCGATCTTTGAGGGCCATCTCCTGAACACTCAACCCCACATGCATTCACGTATATACTTACATAGCTGTTCAGATGTTTGTTGGATGAATGGTTAAGTGCAAGCCTGAGCGGTACACCCTTTGGCCAACTAGTGGACATTTAGAAAGGAAGTAGAGGAGACCCCTGACCTTGAATTTACACAGTGTAATCGGTGACATTCTGCAACACAAGAATAGACAAGTGGCCGACAGAAGCATGAACTCTCCAACACCGATGATCCTAAAATGCCAAGAAATCTGGGAGGGCGGTTTAGATTGAGGTGGGATGGAAAAGGGTAAGGAGTCTAGGAAGTTTCCTGACGTGGTTGATAATTTGTGTTGCATTAGAGAGGAATGTTTCTATAATTCAGGTTTACTTTCCAAATAGTCCAAAATGGCCCTTGGGCAATGAGTATCTGCCTATGGGAATTTCTGAATTCTTCTGTCAGACATCGGTGACTGACATCATTTTGAGAGGTTTCATGAGAAGATTATATAGTCAGCTTTTGGCTAACTATGTTAAGTGTAATTACTCAGGTCAGTTTTAAAACAATGTCATGATGTTAGGATGCAGAATCCAGCGTCTGTAGGGGAAGATGATCATAACTAATAGCTAGCTGGTTGAACCAGCCTTCTTGTGTTTCTGCACATTACAGACGCTGGCAAAGACTGAGAGAATATCATCTTCATTCTCCAGTTCTTTGGCAGGAATTGACTTAAGCTATGCCAGAATATAGTGTCTATCCTTAAAGAACCTTGGTTTGTCTTACTTTGATATATAATGAGTTATCTGGAAAAGCAGTACTTTCTCTTGAAATGTCATGGTCATTTTCTGGGCTGATTATCCTACATACACGAGTACTTTGAAGATCATTATGTGGGAGAGCAACCAAGCAATGAATGTTGACTTAGTGAAATTAAGTAGAGATTGAATACCTTAAAAAAAAAAAAAACAGACTTCTCTATGATTCCATGATCTTTCTCACTTATGCATTTCATCATCTTTCAGTCTAAATTAAGTCCTGCAATTTCAGCCCATTTCCTATTATACTTTCCTCCTGTATTTCTCCCCTGATACGTCTTATTTTTGTCTATAGTGCATTGTCGTGGGGGTAACATAGTAGACTGCATTTGCTTTTTTTTGATGTAGTGATGCTTATGGAATTATTCTTTTTCTGTATGTATAAAAGGGCTGGATAAAAGCATGAGGAAGCAAAATCATGGTAGAAGGGTGTTTGTATTTGCTTCTACTGACTAAACCCTTAAATCTTTTGGATTCTTTTGTCCCTGATTATTTCTGTTCCCCGATATATTTGAAATGGAGAGCGCTGTGATTACTTTTGGAGGTAGGAATGGGATGAATCGTCATTAAAAGTTAGAGAACGTTTGTATTTGTTTCTGTAAAAAGGTACATCTCTTTTTAAAAACTTTGTAACAGACATTCTTCTTTTTTTTTTTTAACAGTCAAATTTTTAGAAGTCATCAAACCTTTCTGTGCAGTTCTACCAGAAATTCAGAAACCTGAAAGGAAAGTAAGTATAACATTTTGGTAATATAGAGGGTAGCTAAAGGACTTATTCTACTGAACTAGCAAGATTGATTTACTGTCCCCAACCCTTTTCTGGTGTATTTGGAGAAAATAGTACCTGCTGCTTCTTGCAAGAGGCACAAAGTAAGTAAAACTAGTTTAAACCAGTTTAGATAGGTTATCTTCTGGTTTTAAAAATGACTTTTCTTTAAGTTGAGACATTTCCAAACCAAGCGTTTCTTTGGCCTCTGTGTTAGATAAGATATTCTCCTATCTCTAGTGACCCGCTGCACTGTGAATGACTGAGTCTGCTGGGTCACTTTTGATGAATACGACTGTTTTACATAAATGAATTACAATTGTGCAAGTATGTACCTCCCATTTCTTGATCATTCGATACACAGAAAAATCACAGAAATGCATTCAGAAAATAATATGACTGCATCAGATTATTCCTCAGTCATTGTGCACTTTTGGAGCTCAGGTATTTAAATTCAGAAATATTGTTATTCCCACACTGGCCAGTTCCCTTCTGTGCTTTTGATATCTCACAAAACTAACAGGAATAGGTGTGTAGAAAGAGATAAGTAAAACTTTTGTTAAACTTACTGCTTTATTTAGAAGTGTTTTTTTTTTTTAATTGCTTTGAGGTTTTAAAAATAGTTGTTTCAGTTACATGTTAGGAATCCCAAGAAGCTCTAGCTTTTCATATTCCATGAAATATTCATGTAATATTATCATGGGCAGTCCACGCTTTGCACAATGCTATGTTAACTGAAATGCATGCATATTGGATCCGTGTCTTGCTTTTCATCCTTTTTGGTTTCAGTTAACAAAGTACAGTGTGATGAGGCCTGCCTGTATTTAATTTACTTCATTTTTGGAAAAGTAAAGATTATGTTTGAAAAGTTGAGCTGTTTGCTTTAGCTGGTAATAACTAGATGAGAGTATCTTAATAGTAAATAATAGGAACCTGTCATGATGCAGAATGTTATGCTTTACTGTGGAATTTTGCTTTGTATTTGCTATTTCTTGGTTTTGATTGATCATCCTTATTTTGTTGTAGATCCAGTTTAGAGAGAAGGTACTATGGACTGCCATAACTCTCTTCATTTTCTTAGTATGTTGTCAGGTATGTAACCAAAATATTAATTAAGTGTCTATGCTGTTGTTGGAGGGTTTTGATTGGTTGCAATTTGAGAAATTTATTTTAGTTAAAATAATAAATATCCTGAATTATTTTGAGCATTGTTATTTTTAATCTGAGTTGATGGTGAAAATGGTTATCTTGTCCTACTGTGTATTTTTTTTTATTAGTGGGTTTGAACATTTTTTTCTTTTTTTCTCTTAGTGTGCAGTTAATGATCTTTACCCATTTTTTCTTGAGATTTTTTTCGTATTAAGACAGATTTTTGTATATGAAAGTGTTAAAGCTTTGACATAATACATTGCAAATATTTTTTCCCTATTTTGTTGGCCTTTAATCGTGTTGTAAATAGCATGTATTAGTTTAAATATCCCAAAAAGTCAAATTTTAGAACCCCAGTGATATACTGTATTTATAAATTGATAGAACTCAGTGATACTTTTTATTAATATTTTGCAGAGATTAAGTTCACAAAATGAGGATAAAATGTGACCTGTCCCTGTCACAGGATTGTTGTGAGGATTAAATTAGATGATTTAGTTGCAAGTTTTTTGAGGATTTTTTTTTTTTGTTGTTTTTTGAGGATTTTGAAGAGCTATTGAAATACATATAACGAAGTACAAAAAAAATTATATTAGGAAGTGGTAGAGCAGATTAAGTCCATAGTCTGGGGAAAAGCCAAATGTATTTTTTTTTGAAGAGTAGAGTGATTTGGTCATTTGGTCATTAAGATAAACTGTACTTAGTTTAAAATTGTTTTGGGTGATCAGGGGGAGAGAACTTTTTTTAAATACAGAGAAGTAGAGAGAAAAAAAGAATAATCATCCATATTTTTACCACCTATTTTTAACATCTTAGAAATTCCCCTCCCCTCCATAAAAAAAAATCCGATTTATAAAGGTATAATTTATGTATGGTAAAATACACTTATTTTTTAAGTGTACATTTTGAAGAGTTTTGACAAATGCATACACCCACATACCTACTACCTCAGTGGATACAGAACATTCTGTCACTCCAGAAAGTTCTGTGTAATCTCTTAGTCAGTCTCCACCTCACCCCCAGTGTCAGGCAAGCACTGATCTGCTTTCTGTTCCTATAATTTCATTTGTTTTGTTTTTTTTTAGAATTTCATCTAAGTGGAATCATACAGTATCATTCCTTAGCATCTGGCTTTATCATGAGCATTTTGAGATTTGTCCATGTGATTGGTAGAGCAGTAATTCATCCCTTCTTATTTCTGAGGAGTGTTCTACTGGATGACTATACACCATTTGTTCATCTCTTCATTTGTTGTTGGACATTTGGGTTGTTTCCAAATTTTGGCTATAATAAAGTTGCTGTGAACATTCCTGGGCAAGACTTTCTGTGAATATTTGTTTTCATTTCTCTTGGGTGAATACCTAGGAGTAGAAGTGCTGGGTTGTATGGTAATTACAGGTTCAGCTTTATAAGAAATTGTCAAACTTTTTTCTAAGTGGTTGTCCCGTTTTATATTTTTACCAGTCATGTATAGGAGTTCCAGTTACTTCCCATCCTTGCCTGCCCTTGGTATTGTTGAGCATTTTAGTGTTGAGCATTTTAGTATTAGTCATTCTCCTGGGTGTGGTTTTAAATTTAATTTGCATTTCCCTGGTAAACGATATTGAGCAATTTGTTCATGTACTTATAGGGCATTTGTTTATCTTCTGTGAAGTTTCTTTTTCAAATATTTTGCCCATTAAAAAAATTATATTGTCTCATTGAATTATATGCATTTTTTTAAGATTTTTAAAATTTATTTGAGAGAGAGAGAGAGTGAGCACAAGCAGGGGGGAGGAACAGAGGGAGAAGGAGAAGCAGACTCCCTGCTGAGCAGAGAGCCTGATGTGGGGCTCGATCCCAGGACCCTGAGATCATGACCTGAGCTGAAGGCAGATGCTTAATCGACTGAGCCACCCAGGTGCCCCGGATTATATGCATTTTAAAATATTTTCTGGATACAGGTCCTTTGTCAGGTAAATGTACTGTGACTATGTTTTCCTAGTCTATGGCTTGCCTTTTCATTTTCATATTATCTTGTGAAGAGCAAAAATCCTTCATTTTGAAGTTCAGTGTGTCTTTTTTCTTTGATGGTTCATGGTTTTTGTTTCCTATCTTCTAAGGTTGTGAAGATTTTCTCCTGTATTCTAAATATTTTATAGTCTTAGCTTGTATGTTTTGGACTGTGATCTAGTCCAAGTTAATTTTTGTGTATGGTGTAAGTAAGGTTGGGGTTCATTTTTTTCTGTTTGGATAGCCAGAAAAGGCTATTCTTTCTCCATTGAATTATCTTGGCATCTTTGTTGAAAAATCAATTAACTGCATAAGTATGGATATATTTTTGTACTCTGTTCTGTTCCATACGTGTATATTCCATTGTTACGGTCACACTGATTACCGTAGCTTTATATTAAGTCCTGTAATCAGGTTGTAAAAGTCTTTCAACTTTGTTTTTCCTTTTCAAAGTGGTTTTTGGTTATTCTAGGTTCTTCATATTTCTGTATAGATTTTTGAATCAGCTTGTCAGTTTCTGTAAGAAAGCTTGCTGGGATTATGATTTGTATTGCTTTGAATTTATAGATAAATTTAGAGAAAATTACCTTCTTGACAGTATTGAATCTTCTAATCTAAGGGTCAGCAAACATTGTTCTGTGAAGGGCTAGGTAGTAAAATATTTTAAGCTTGGCTGCTAGAACCCAAGAACCATAGCAACTGTGTCACTCAAAAAGTGTGGTATTTCTCAAAACTGTTTCATGCAATGAATTAATTTGTGCATTTTATGTTACTTTATTATTTTCTTCTGCAGTATAATTGCATAGTTGCCACGCTGTGTTTCATGTCTTTCTCATGTTTAGGTAGTCCTGCCCAGTGCTGGTGATTTCTTGATTCTCTTTCCACTGAATCTCAGACAGGTTTATTTTCCCCTCCCAGCCACAGTTAAAAGGGTTTGGGGTCTCCTGTTTCACTCAGTTTTCTTTCTTTTTTTTAAAGATCTTACTTATTTATTTGACAGAGAGAGACAGCGAGAGAGGGAATATAAGCAGGGGGAGTGGGAGAAGGAGAAGCAGGCTTCCCTCGGAGCAGGGAGCCCGATGTGGGGCTCGATCCCAGGATCCTGGGATCATGACCTGAGCCGAAGGCAGATGCTTAACGACTGAGCCACCCAGGCGCCCCTCACCCAGTTTTCTTTAGCTTGAGGGAGTGGTGGGAGGTGAGATATGGTGTGATAAGTGCAGTAATTGCTACCTGGGTCAGCTGTCTCTTCTTCCGAGGTGGTTCTCACCAGGTGACTGAAGAAGGCTGTTCCATTGCTTACCTCAGATCATCCCTCATTCCGAACTCACGGTGGCCCTGTAATTGTCACCAGGAGAGAGCCCTGTTGCTCACTTCTCTCATCCATTTCTTCTCAGCTGCTGTTTCTAGTCCCTTCTAACCAAAGGAGGCAAAAAGATAAGGCTATTTGTGCAGCCTGCTCTTCTTCAGGTTTGGAATGTTGTGGGAATTGTGAGGATTGTGTTGCCTTCCCATCCTGACGTTTGGAGCAGCTTCGTGCTGGGCTCTCTGCTTCTCTGTTGTCTGAAGTTTTCTCGCCCCCATGACCACCAGTGCTTCAAGTTCACGATCCCTTTTCTTCTTTGGCTGCTTTATGGATTTTTTTTTTTTTCCTTCGTTTGTTTTTTTTTTTTTTTTTTTTTTGTAGGCTCCATATCCAGCATGGAACCCAATGTGGGGCTTGATTTCAGTACCCTGAGTTGATCTCAAGATCTGAGCTGAGATCGAGTCGGATGCTCAACCGACTGAGCTACCCAGGCACCCCTTTTTTCCTTAGCTTTTTTCACTCTTGTTAGCTTCTACTATTGTACATGTTTAAAAAAGTGTGTTTTCTTGGGGCACCTGGGTGGCTCAGTCGTTAAGCGTCTGCCTTCGGCTCAGGTCATGATCCCAGGGTCCTGGGATCGAGCCCCGCATCAGGCTCCCTGCTCGACGGGAAGCCTGCTTCTCCCTCTCCCACTCCCCCTGCTTGTGTTCCCTCTCTCTCTGTCTCTCTCTGTCAAATAAATAAAATCTTTAAAAAAAAAAGTGTGTTTTCTTATGCATTGGGGAGTTGCTGCTCAACTATTATTGTACATAAACCCATAGCTACGCATTTTACTGAGAGGAATAAAATCAGACACTGAGTTTAATAATCCTGTTGTCTTCAGGAAAATCCTGTTGTCTAAGCCATTACTTAGGGGAAGTTGGCTGACTTTTTCTTGTTCATTGTCCCACAAATCATCTAATTGTGGAGGTAATGGCCATCTCTGTCAGGTGCAATTAAGCAGAGTAATTTGACTGATTGACCTCTCTCCCACTTAGGGAATATTGTGATGTGGACTGCCCTGTAGTGTTAATTGGTTTTTATACAGTAACTTCTTCCTCCCTGTCTCTCACACTAGCTGAAGAGTGTCTGCAGCGTTAGGGTACATAAAATATCCATGCTTCTTGCTTCACCAGTTTTGCTACCCAGCTAATAAATCCAGATGTCCAGAAAGGGTGAGGTTGACGAGATGGATTGTTCAGAATCGTTGGCAGCATCTTTTGGAACTTAAAAAAAAAATCAGCTTTGTATAAAGAAGGTTTTTGAAATTGGAAATGTATTTTTCTTTGTGTCTGATCCCCACATGGTGAGGGAAGGGGTATGACCAGGTGCTGTGTCCTGAACGTTGGTCATATAATAGGAAACATTCTGAAGTGAAGAGTTTCTTTTTCTTTCTGATGAGAAAGTAATATGCGCTTATTATAGAAAATTTGATAAATGCTGAGAAGAATAAAGAAAAAGTCAGCCATAATCCTACTACCTACAGATAATTACTCTTCAGGACTTTATGTATTTACACTTAGTTTTATCTTTTACACATTTTTACAGTATTGAACTTTCATTTATATAATTCTGTACCTTTCTTTTTATAGCAGGGTTTCTCAACAATGGCACTGAATTTTAGGCCAGTTAATTCTTTGTTGTGGGGTCATTGTAGGATGTTCAGCAGCATCCCTGACCTCTACCCACTAGATGCCTGTAGCATTTCCCTTCAAGTTGTGACAACCAAAATGTCTTTGGATATTGCCAGATGTCCTCTGGGGGGCAGAATTGCCCCACGTTGAGAACCACAGTGTCATACTTGGTATTACAACATAAGCACTTCTTTTGTGCTATTACAAGCTTCTTTAAGCTGCTTTTCAGTGGTTGCATAATATTCCACTATATATATATACATGTACATATATATGTATATATAAATAATCTTCAGTCTTACATTTGGAGTGTGACTGTGGCTGTCATTAGTACCCATAGCTTAGCAAAATTATTCTGTGACTGGATGGATATATCCTGTAATTTACTGATGGGGTGTTTTTCTAATTGTAAAAAAAATAACATAAAATTTATATCTTAGTCATTTTTAAGCGTACAGTTCAGTAGTGTTAAGTGTATTCACATTGTGCAACAAATCTTCATCCTGATAGGTATGTGTACTAGTAGATTTGTGTAAGTAGTAATTTCTATTGTTTTTATTTTTGTTAAAAAACTTCCTTTAGGGTACGCTTGTTTTGTTACAGAACATGAGAAGTAGTGGTTTTTTTTTTTCTTTTAAGTATTGCAAATATTAAGTAAAAGAAGTATGAATTAAGTTACAACTTAATTTATATAATGCATTTTTAGAAACGGTTTTATGTAATACTATAGATACCACTATTTGGAATCATGTCATCAGATTCTGCAGATCCTTTCTACTGGATGAGAGTTATTCTTGCATCCAACAGAGGTAATGTACTTCTTTTTTTCTTTTTTCTTTTTTTTTCTTTTTTTTGCCTCCATACGAGACATTAGTATTGACATCAAGTAGATGTGAAAATGTGGAAACAACTATTTTGATGTCTACAGGGGTGGGGAGCATATGGTAAAAGAAACCCGTTGCCTAGGAAAAGAGCCCAACACATAAATACAAAACACTGTGTGTATTGTAATAATAGAAATATGTACAGAGTGTAGATGTACAACAGAGAATGGAGTGATAGCACCGTCTGGAGCTTTGTCCTCCATCCTTTTATGGGTCATATTTTCTTTGAGACTCAAATTTTTTTTTTTTGTATAGTATTACTTTATTTACTTATTTATTTAATTTAAATTCAATTAGCCAAGGTATAGTACATCATGAGTTTTTGATATAATGTTTAATGATTCATTAGTTGAATATAACTAAATTTATGTATACTCTCCCAAGAAAAAATCATATACACTCACACTCACAGATTTTGCGTAAACCTTTGGAGCTTCATGGACCCTCTGCAGTCTGGTCCATGGGTTTTGCATGGGCCTGAAAGACCCTGATCTGCAGTGTCAGAGGCGATAGTACTGGAATAGCATTTGAATTGGAGTTCAATATGGGGAGCGATGGGAGAGGGAAGACTGAGCTAAAAGCCCATGTGCATAAGGCAGTGGCTAAAGAGATAGGGACTGGATCATGAGGGGTTTTGTTGGTAATTTTTTTAGATTAAAATAGAAATAATGGTTAATCATTAAAAAATGCACCAAAATTTGATGCAGTTTTATATAAAGCTGAAAGTGAAAGTCTTGCATCTCAGGGGTAACTCCTGGGAAGATAATAGGTTGGTGAATATCTATCCAGACCTTTTCTCTGCATATACATTCACATATATAAATTTATATTTTTTTGACCCTTGAACAACACAGGTTTGAACTGTGTGGTCCACTTATATGTGGATTTTTTTTTTTTAATAAATACAGTGCAGTGTTTTAAATGTATTTTTTCTTCCTTAGGACATTTTTCATAACATTTTCTTTTCTAGCTGACTTAATTACAAGAATATAGTGTATAATACATAACATACAAAATATGTGTTAATTGACTGTTGATGTTATTGGTAAGGCTTCCGGTCAACAGTAGGCTATTAGTAGTTAAGTTTTTGGTTTGGGGGAGTCAAAAGTTATACGTGGATTTTTGACTGCATGGGGGGGGGTCAGTGTCTATAACCCCTCCATTGTTCAAGGGTCAACTGTGGTTTTTTTTTTGTTTTTTTTTTTTTTGAAGATTTATTTATTTGACAGAGAGAGAGACTCAGCGAGAGAGGGAGCACAAGCGCGGGAGTGGGAGAAGGAGAAGCAGGCTTCCCGCGGAGTAGGGAGCCCAGTGCAGGGCTCGATCCCAGGGCCCCGGGATCATGACCTGAGCCAAAGTCAGACGCTTAATGACTGAGCCACCCAGGCGCCCCTGTGCTTGTTTTTTTTTTTTTAAACTGAAAAATAAGATAAATTATGTAACTATTCTACTTAGTGTGTTTACTCAATTTCTTGAAAGAGTTGTTTCATTTACAGGCTATATACTGTTCCATTCTATGGATATGTCGTGAATTATTTAATCATTCAGGTCTTTTTTGAGTTCTTACTCTGTGGCAAGCTTTGTGCTAGGTGCTGAGATGAGAGCAGTGATCAAGACAATGTCCCCGTTGTCATGGAGTTTATATTATTCTATTTGGGGAGATATCCTCTACATGAAGTACATTTTGGGTGAGGGGAGGGACATCTGAGCAGAGACCTATAGGACACGAGAGAGAAGGCCATGTGAAGATCTGGGGGAGGAACATTGTAGGGAATAGCATGTGCTCAGGCGCCGAGATGGGAGCGTGCTTAATATGTTCAGGGAAGGATGAGGAGTCAGTGTGGCTACAAGAAAAAAAAAAAGAAAGGAGTAATGAGGTAGAACACGGTGTTGCAGATGAGTCCAAGAGATCATAAAGGGCTTAGAGACAAAGTAAGGAGGGTCCTTTAAGTGTGATTCTAGGCCATTAGGGTCCTCTTCTGTCACACATTTAGTTTTTTCCCCAGTTTTGTATCATTTTAACCAGTGCTACCATGAATGCTATCACTGTAATGCTATCTCCTGTCATTTTTTTTTTTTTTTAAGATTTTATTTATTTATTTGACAGAGAGAGAGAGAACACAAGCAGGGGGAGTGGGAAAGGGAGAAGCAGGCCTCCCGCAGAGCAGGGAACCCGATGCAGGGCTCGATCCCAGGACCCTGAGATCATGACCTGAGCCGAAGGCAGACACTTAACGACTGAGCCACCCAGGCGCCCCTCCTGTCATTTTTTAATAGAATTAATTTCTAGAAGTTTAACTGTGCAAGGTACATAACACCTAAATTTTTGATAAATAATGCTAAATTAACTTCCAAAAAATTTGATTTGTATTATTTTATACACTGAGCAGTTGTATATGAGAATGACATTTTTCTTCCAACAGTGGATGTTACTAGTCTTTTTAGTCTTTGGAAGTTGGACAGGTAAAAATTGGTATCTGTTATTTAATTTGTATTTCTTTATGTATTGGCGAGCTTTGAACATCATCTTCTATTTTTATTGAATATTTGAATTTTTTTCTGAGTGGACTTGTTTTAAGTAATAGAAAATTATTGACCGGTTTAAACACAAAAGTGGAATTTATTAGAAAGGTAGTGATTATTTTTTGGACTCCATAGAGGAGGTAGAACAACTAAGCCTGGGCTGGGAGAGAAAACCAGGGCAGCTTTAGATTGGCAGCAGGGATTGGGAACTTTTTCTTTGGGATTTAGCTCCCCAAATTCCTGGGTTCTTCGGTTCTTAGCTCAAAAAAACTACAGGATTTACACCGGGCTCAGTGAGCTTTGGTTAGAGTGTCAGGGTTACATAGTTCAGATTTGGGTGTGGGGGTCCCGTCCTGTACTGTCAGTATTTCCTGAGAAAGACCGTCATTGGGAGCAGCCATACTGTGTTCTCTCTCTTTCCTTTTTAAATTTTTTTTCCTATTGGTTTGTTCATTTTTAATTGATTTGGAAGAACTCTTCACATATTGGAGGAAATCTCATTTGTGTTCAAGTATTTTTCTTCTAACTTTTATGCTGCCCCCTTTTTTTTTTTTTTTTAACTTTTATGCAGTGTTTTACCACGTGGAATTTTCGTAGTTGTATCTAACCATAGCATCTATCTTTTTCATTGTGGGCTCTAGGGTTTTTTTGTCATGCTTAGAAAGTTTTTTTCTTTTCCAAGATGATAAGCATACTTACTTCTAGTATTTTTGTCATTTGTCTCTTATGGTTAAATTTTCTATACATTGGGCCTTTATTTTGATGTAAGTCATGAGGTAAGAAATGCAGGCGTGATTTTTTATAAATGGCCAGTCATTTGGTAAGGTCCACTTATCCTTTTTCCTACTGATTTGAGGTGCCATATTTCTTATATGAAATTGTCATCAAAGTTTGACTGTATTTATTCTCAGACTAGATCCATTTGACAGTTAAAATTTTGTGATTTGATTTAAAAAAAAATGTTTACTTTCCTACCTACTTCTCTACCTACTGGTTTTAACAATAGAAATGTTGTTACCTTTTACTGTTGAAGTATTTGAGAAGACATGAAGAATCCTAGGATGGAATCTCTTCTCATATTAAGGGTACCTTTTCAACATTTATAAAAGCCAGGATTTAAGGTTGTGGTATGACAGAATGACCAGTGGAAACATATTCTTGATGATGTAGAATTACTTGTTTTACATGTTAACTTGTACACTGGCATATTTGGTTTTCTTATTTTTCACTATAAGTACAATATATATTTTCTGTAAAAAAAAAAACAAAAACTTAAGAGAGGCAAAAAGAAAGAAAAATAATCTCACTGGGTAAAAATAACCATATCTTGACAACCTGACTAAAATATCAGGAAAACTATTTTTCCACCTAAGTATTAACTGAAATCAAACTGTAATACTATTTTCCAAATTTTTTATTTTTCTATCCACTAAGTCATGAACATTTTTCATGCCACTCACTAAATGTTCTACAACATTGATTTAGATGACTCTCTATGTAATTTTAGAATTTGAATTAGAAGAGTCACAAACATTCTTAAATGTCATTTTGTTATTAACTTGGTATTTAATTCTCAGGCTTGGTATGTACTTCTTATTTTGCATTAAAATAAAATGTTCAGTGTAAGTTTTAAAAATAATGATTTGGACAGAAATTTTGGAAGATTTCTTTCAAAGGATTTAACATTTTAAGTTTAGAATTTACAGAAATTTACCTTTTTTGGGGATAGTAATTTTGACTCAATGAGTTGTTGCAAGGTTATGTTAATAAATGAAGTAAATAGGGCGCCTCATGGCTCAGTTGGTTGGGTGACTGCCTTCGGTTCAGGTCATGATCCTGGAGTCCCGCAATTGAGTCCCGCATCGCTTCTCCCTCTGGTCCAACCCCCTCTCATGCTCTCTCTCTCTGAAATAAATAAATAAAATCTTTAAAAAAAATAAGTTAAGTAAATAAATGTGTTAATAAATCAATGTTTAAAGAATGAATATATGCCTGTTAACATTTGAGCATGTGTTTTAATAGACATAATGAAGGATTTCAACACTTGTAAACTAATCTGCATTGGGTATAGTAAAGATTATTTATTTTTTTCCTTCTTTACAGGAACTTTAATGGAATTGGGTATCTCCCCAATTGTAACATCTGGTTTGATTATGCAGTTGTTAGCTGGAGCCAAAATCATTGAAGTTGGAGACACACCTAAAGATAGAGCTCTATTCAATGGAGCCCAGAAACGTGAGCTATTAATACACTTAAAGAGTCTTTTCCAAATTTGAGAATTTTGTGGTAAAGATATTTTTCTAGTCTTTCTTGTCTTTGGTTGTAAGCATGTACTCCTTCTCCCCCAATTTTTGTCAGTATTTGGTATGATCATTACCATTGGGCAAGCCATTGTGTATGTCATGACGGGCATGTATGGGGATCCTGCTGAAATGGGTGCTGGCATCTGTCTCCTTATCATTATTCAGGTAAGAAATTCAGTTTTTCATCTGCAGGTAACAAAACAGTTTGATCCCTTTTTTCTTTTCTAACAACTCTTTAAGTGGTTGATACATTAGTTTTTTTACTTTTGAATTATTTAATTATAAGATTTTGATTATTGAAGTGACATGTATAAATTGTGTTGATATAAAAAAATTAAAATTTGTTTTAATAGCCTGATTGCTGCATAGTATAAGGAATTATGGATCAACTGTATTTCACTGATTCTTAGATGTACATTTTTTACTTTTTGATGTTTCTGAGGTCAGGATTTTTTTTTTTAAGATTTTTATTTATTTGAGGGTGAGAGAGCCGGAGCAGGGGAAGGGGCAGAGGGAGAGGGAGAAGCAGAAGCAGATTCCCTGCTGAGCAGGGAGCCGATACGGGGCTCGATCCCAGGACCCTGGTATCATGACCTGAGCTGAAGTCAGACACTTAATGACTGAGCCACCCAGGTGCCCGGGATGTTTTTTCGTATAGCGGATAGTGCCCCACGTTTGTTGTCAGCCAGGCAGCAGTTGTGAGAGTAGTCATTGTCTGCATGTGTGTGTCAGCTATTAGAGCTGTTCACACATTCATTGCATCAGTTGGTGATGTGCATTGTTGGTGTAACATGTTTTTGAGATTAGTTGCTGTTTAAAATGTCTGCAAAAGTCTCTGGTTTGTTATGGAACAGTCACTGTGTGTATGCAAAGGCACAGAACAGGCTGGATGGTAAAATCTGTGTGTAGGTCTAAAATATTTTCTTTGTAAATAGAAAATAAAAATTCTTTGTGATAAGTCATTGTCATAGTTTAATTAACAGTATTTTTTTACTTTGTTAGTATACAAAATAATGGCATTACAAATAATATCTCACAGCTAGTAAAATACATGAACCTGTATACATATATTCCATGGATTTTTAAAAACAGACCCTTTGGAATTAAACTTTTAAAGTCCAACATAATTATCCCTGTACTAAGTATCTCAAAGTGTGTCAAATTTAGAAGATATTTCTCTAATGTACGGTCCTTAAAAATCATTTAGAGAAGCTACCCAAGAATGGAGTGTACTTAAGTTATGTAATAGTTATTTATGGGATTTTGAAAAGAAGTTTGATAAACACAGCATCTAGAGTCCTTGTTATTTTGGAAATGCCTCTTCTTGCTTACTCTATGGAATTAGGATTCACTTAGGAACATTTTTTTTTTTTTTTAAAGATTTATTTATTTATTTGACAGAGAGAGACACAGCGAGAGAGGGAACCCAAGCAGGGGGAGTGGGAGAGGGAGAAGCAGACTCCCTGCTTAGCAGGGAGCCCGATGCGGGCTCGATCCCAGCACCCTGGGATCATGACCTGAGCCGAACGCAGATGCTTAATGACTGAGCCACCCAGGCGCCCCAGGAACATTTTTTTAAATGTCAAAGCATTAATTTCAGAAAAATATTTTTAAATAAAAGTGAAATACCAACTTATATACATTGAGAAATAGGACCATTTCAGATTGGCATGGTTGACCATTCTTTTTTAATGAGAAACCTTATATAGGAAGCAGATCAAAGTAAGATCATGTAGTGAGTATGATTAGAACAAGGAGAATTGGGTTGTTCAAGTATTTATTGGTGTCATTAACAACAAGGTGGGGGCTCTTCTAACTAGATGGAAATATTTTGTCTTTTGACCAGGTGAGGAATTTTTAATGGATTATCAGTCTTTGGTAGGTTTCTGAGCCCTAGTAAGTTCCCATAACGTTGTCCTTATTTCTCCATTTTAAAAAATACCCTGATTGGCAAATTTATAACCTTTGAGAATTAGAAGAAGAAGAGTTGCTGTGGCTTGGGGAGAGAAGATCCTCTGAAAACTGATTTGGATGTCTTTCAGTGCTTAGGATCTCTCCACATGCTTTTGGCATTGTTGATACCAATGCATCAATTGTTGTCTTATTTTGTTTCTTTATAATAGCCTTTGCTTTATGCAGCTTGTAGTTCAGAACAGCTCCGATTTTTATTTATATATATTTTAAAGATTTTATTTATTTATTTGGGGGGGGAGAGAGAGAGAGAGAGAGAGAGAAAGAGAGAGAGAGAGAGAGAGAAAAAGAATGAGCGGGGGAGGGGCAGAGGGAGAAGCAGACCCCCGCCTAGCAGGGAGCCCAACCGCAGGACCCTGGGATCATGACCCGAGCCAGAGACAGACACTTAACCAACTGAGCCACCCAGGCGCCCCCAGAATAACCCCGATTGTTAAAAGACAGAATTGGCACCTAGCTCTTAGAACATTATGCTCCAGTACAATTTTTCTAGTATTTTAGTAAGGTATTTTTGGATTCTTGAAGAACCTCATCTGACCAGTTGTGGGTTAAAGCACTGACTCCTGTGGAGTCGTTATAAATTTGAATTTGATATAAAAACAGAGTTAAGCTATTTTAATTTTTCCCCCCAGTATCAGAAGTCAAGGAATAGTTATATTCCAGGAATGAAATAAATGGATATATATACTTTTTTTTACAGAAATTCTGGCATACAAATACTTGTGGTTAATCCTTTCAGTGTTAATGTATAGAGAAATGTGTTTGATCATAGGTGGGTAGTGAGTCTTTTAAGGCATTGCTAACATTGAAAATATGTGGCTACACTGAAGAGAGATGATTGGATCAGTGTGTTTCACCCAGAAACATAGACTTTGAAAACTGTTTGCATGCTGTTAGGTAAGGTATTTCTCACCTTAATTATTCTTGTTTCCTTCATGTGGTCATGTCTTTGAACTAGTGAGATTTGAAATCTAAATAGTGGGTCTTGATTAAAATAACAGAATAGAAAATATCAGTGTGCATGGCACATAGGAAAGGTAAGTATTGTTTTGTCCAGTTGCGTGTGTGTGTGTGCGCACGCATGCACAAACAGAGTTGAAATGTAAAGAGTTATTTTTGTGCCTAATTTAGAGATTTATAGGTATGGCACATTCCACAAGCACATGCAGGTAGCATTCAGTCTCTCTCACTGTTGTAGTCAACGAGATGCTGTAACTTCCTGGTTTCTCAGCGTCTCCCGCCTCGGAGGCATAGTTCACATGCTTTTTACTGTCTTTTATCTTATTCTTTTGATTATAGAAACCATTTCTCATTTAGACTTCTCTATGCCAGTTAGAAAAATACGAGTTTGATTTTTGCAGGACATACATGAATCACCCTGTAGTCTGATGGTTATTGGTCTGAACAGGGGGTTTGGAGAATTACAGGTATTTCAGAATGACTTTATGACTCTGGACAGGCCATTTAATCAGAAGCCCATGATCAGACTTTTTGGTGGGCTGATAGTTTGTGGACAGCTGCTATTCCCTGCACAAGGTTGGTTTTCTGATCGGGAGTATTTATTTACTTATTACATAATTGTGGTCAAAGTAAAATCTCAGTAGTAAGGCCTAACTTCTCTTTTATCTTGTCAAAGTGTTAAACTTGGTTTTCAAACAGTAAAGGATTCATGAGCACTCTTAGAAGTTTGAAGAATTGTACCCTTTTTCCAATCCTTTGAAAATCAAACTAAAAGACTGTAATAAACCATTTAGGCTCTGTACAACCACTGAAATGACAGTTAAGGAAAAAAAACCACTGCGGAAGGTAAGCATGCTTAAAATGGTGGACTGTAGCTTGTTTGCTCTCTTTTGTAACAGGGGATGTCAGGCAAACTGAGTAAGTAATAGGGTGGGAGGCTTCAGAGCTGGGCAGAATGCATTGGAAGTGGCATTTCCTTACTTATGTAGGATGGGGTTTTTAAAATGGGGACAGGTGTGAGGTTGGAGGCGTAGAAGCATATTTTCTTCCCCTCTTGATGAGGTTACTGCAGTGCAGGGAAGACATGACTGGGGAGGTCACTTGCCAGGCTATGGATTATTTTTAATTGGTGCATACTTTTACGGAAATGTCTTCTCCAAGAGGAAAATTAAGAATTTTCAATTTCACATAAATTAAACTTAGTATGCTTTTATTTTTTAAAAAAGGATGAGCTTAAGAACCTGGCAAATCCTTGACTTCACACTTACCTTCAGTCTTTGTCGCTGTGGGTATGGAGTGCATTTTTGACATTGTTATAATTTCTATACATATTAATTTGTGCTCTTTTTGACTTATTTTCTCTATATATTACAGTTGACCCTTGAACAACACAGGTGTTGGGGCGCTGACCACCCCCCACGCAGTTGAAAACCACATACACCTTTTGACTCCCTCAAACCTTAACTACTGACAGCCCACTGTTTACCTGAAGCCTTGCCGATAACATAAATGGTTGATTAACTCACATTTTGTATGTTATATACCATATTTATATGATATAGTAAGCTAGAGAAAAGATTATTAAAAACATTAGAAGGAAGAGAAAATACATTTATAGTATTTATAAAAAAAAATCTGTGTATATGTGGACCTGTGTAGTTCAAACCTGTGTTGTTCAATGGTAACTGTATATGTAATATAATGTATTAAAGTATTACATAGAATACCTTAATGTATCAGCATAGTTTACATACTTTTCCTTTAGTGGCAGTATACAATTGTGTCTTGTTATTATACCATATTTCATTTGGTCTTTCACTTCCTTGGAACTGCTTGGAATGTTTTCAGTTTTTTGCTGTCCTAAATTGAACAAGTTTGAACATTTTTTAGTGTGCTTTTCAATAGGCCTTACTTAAACATTGTAAGAGAAACTATTCAGATGGTTTATAAATATGCTTTAAAGGTTGAAATGTCTGCTTTATGATGTAGCAATGTTTCCACCCCTCTGACTTGCAGAACTGACTTCTGACTAAAGTGGGGTTTAAAAAGATGCAGAATCCTCACAGTGCTATTGCAACAATTAGGTTTTAATATTAAAAATGCCCATACTTTGCAAGTAGTCAATGGTGTTCCTCTTTCCCTTTCTTGAGTTTATTCTTGCTTCAGCTTACTTGCATTTCTTTCCCTACAGTTGTTTGTTGCTGGTTTGATTGTGCTGCTGTTAGATGAGCTGCTACAGAAGGGTTACGGCTTGGGGTCTGGTATTTCCCTCTTTATTGCCACCAACATCTGTGAAACCATTGTCTGGAAGGCCTTTAGTCCCACTACTATTAACACTGGCAGAGGTACATTGCACAGTGACTGCGACTGCACGAGTTTTGCTGGGTGTGTGCTGGAGAGTAACCCGTCACGGAGCAGGACGTGCCTGTAAACGTCCTGGTTTGCCGTCCCAGGGGACACCTGATGCTAACTGCTCAAGAGTTGAGCAGCAGAGATTTGTGGAGTATGAAACAATACTTCAGAAAGAATTAGATCTAAGTCTTAGCCTCTGCTCGTTGAAAATTTCAGTGGTTGCAAACAGCTTTTTAAAATGTTACTTGCTTAAGCCACTGCTGCAGAAGTCATTGACCTATTTCCGCATTCCCAGGGGGATAAAAAAGGTAGTGGATTAAGATTTTTCAAATGAAAACGCTATTATTTATTGTATCATCAGGGAGCACTAATACTTTTGCTGCTATTCTCCTTGGCTTTGTAATAGCAACTAAATTTTGAAATCCTGCATTCTGTCTTTCCCCTTACCCATCTCCGTTTATCTCAAATGCCATCCAGGCTCCATAACGGTTAACGTCTAAACTGATCCCAGCCTTAAGAAAAGAGCAATGATGGTTTACTAGTATTCTTGGTAAAATAAACTTAAAAGCCAGCTCGAGAGAGTGACATAGATCTTTTGAGTCTGACATCTTTATTCTGCTTTGCTGTTGCTTTCCCCCCTCCTTAAAAATACTCCTTTCCCTTCCCTAAAGTAAAGGAGAGGCAAATCATTATGACCTAAATATTTGCTTAGGTTTATTCTATTTGGCTGTTTTCATCAAGAATAGTCTCTTGAGAAAACTTGAGATTTGTGCTAATAAAAAAGATACATTTGCCTCAATGATGTGAAGATTTTTGGAAGCTCCACACATGGCTGTATTATAAAGTAAACATTGATGAATGATTTTGACTCCTATTTTCTGCCATGTACTGGAGGTTCAAGGTTATTTGTTTGATCTTTGGGACAGCTTTGGAGAAAGAGTCTACAGTGAATTTCTCTCTTGATTTATCAGGTACTGAGTTTGAGGGTGCAGTCATAGCGCTCTTTCACTTACTGGCCACCAGGACAGACAAGGTCCGTGCTTTAAGGGAGGCTTTCTATCGTCAGAACTTACCCAATCTCATGAACCTCATTGCTACGGTTTTTGTGTTTGCCGTTGTTATATATTTTCAGGTATGTATACTTTTTTCACCGAAATTGGTGGAATGTGGATTTTTATTGTGCTCTTAAAGAAAAGAATGCCATTTGAAATGTCAGTATCTAACAGGTCAGTGTTGCAGAGTCTAGTCAAGCAAATAATTCTATTCTTCCGACTCTGAGGTGCAAAATATTGGTGGTGATGGCATAGAACAGGAGCTCCGTGTGTGTGGGGGGGGGGGGGGGGGGGTGCAGGGAAAATGCTGGCGTTGCTTCTCACACTCCCCAGTGTATTGTTCTGCCTGTCATCTGTGTTCTTTACTTGAGTTGTGCACTTACTCTTACTTCCTCTTCATTTTCATTTTTTAGGGATTTCGTGTTGACTTGCCCATCAAGTCGGCCCGGTATCGAGGACAGTACAGTAGCTATCCCATCAAGCTCTTCTACACCTCGAACATTCCCATTATTCTCCAGTCGGCCTTAGTGTCAAACCTGTATGTTATTTCCCAGATGCTGTCTGTTCGATTTAGTGGCAACTTTTTAGTAAATTTACTAGGACAGTGGGCTGTGAGTATTTTATTTATTCTAAGCATTCGTATTTGTTGTAATTTCCATTTCATGGTTATATTTTTAACTGAAAGAGATGAGCCATAATTGAAGCAGTTGCTATAACATGTTCAGATTCACTTCCCTGTCGCAGAGTTTATAATCCTTTGGAAAGATGTTTTACCCCCATCTTTCATGGCCTGGGTGGCAATAAACTAGTTGTGTTAACTGGGCTAGAGATAGGTCTGTGATTACTATATGGAGAGAGCACAGAGTTACCAGAAATAGAATCCAGCACTTTCTGACTTTCCCTTTAGAGATCCTGTCATCATAGCTTCTTCCAAAGCAGTCCAGCCCCATTGTTACTGTAGTGTGAGTTATTGTCAGATCGAATTTTAATTGGTTTAAATTGTCATATGACCAAGGAGTATTTTTCCCCCTTAAAACTATAGAATTAAAAGAGACCATGATCCTTTATTCTTTTACAGAATATGTAATTGTACAATTTATATTTCACCGTTATTTTTTATAGTCATTATTTCTGAAATACGGTGCTTATTCTTTGCATTTATCTTAATGTGCTACCTACTACATTGTAAGTTACAGTGACCTATCTTTCTGCTTCTGCTAAAGGTCTTTTTTTTTTCCCTTTTTTTAAGTTTAACAGGATAAGACAGTACTCTTGAGTGTTAGTTGAAGGAAATAGGATTCCCTTTATCCATAGTACTTTTTCTCTGCTTATGTAACGGAAATGTGATTGCCTGTGATGAGGGAAGATGCGGTCCCTCCCTTTGAGAGCTAATAATCCATCAGTAATTATTACTGTAATAATTGCATAGCAATAAGTGCATTGAGTGGCTGTATATAGATAGTGTTGTGATCTTAACTAAGTTCCTTTTTAATGAGAGAATTACTGGGAAATTGAATTATGTCTATAAAGAGTACTTTTGATTGGGGATTAGTGATTCTAGGGGCACAGTAAAGAAATCAGTTTGAAATAATGTATTCAGGAACTAGACATTGTAATCACTGCAGCCAGAAATTGCTTTCACACCCCCTGTACCCCAGAATTTACACTGTTCCCAGTTCTGCTACTATAAAAATTCTTAGATGTTTGTCTGGCTAAAAATCCTCTGATAAATATTTATTAAAGGACTATTTCTTACACAAAACATATAAAGTTTAGGCAGTGAGTTGTTAGTCGTCCATCAATATTTCCATTGATTGTATTCTTCATAGAATACTTGGAAGTGAAAAAATATGTAGCATACTCTTGTATAGTTAAAGTGCAGAAAGTCTCAGATTCTAAATGTAATCAGAGATTGACAATAAATGTAATGATATTCCTGTCTTTAGGAAAAGAAGAGATTTTTTTGGTAAATGTATTATAATGTTGGTTTTTAAAAGATCACTCTTCTGTTAGTAATAAATTCCCAGTGTCTTTTTTATAATAGATGCTCACTATATAATTTTGAAGGAGTGAAGATATTAGACACAAAAGTAAATCTTTAAATTACATAGAATTGTTAGCTGTAGGTGCTCTGAGCTTAAAGTATTGTTGTAATTTTTGAGGAGTTTGAAAAGTCATAAAAATGTATCTTGACCAGTTGGGTTGACCATCTATCCTTTTTATTCTTGTTATGTAGGATGTCAGTGGGGGAGGACCTGCTCGTTCTTACCCGGTGGGGGGCCTTTGTTACTATCTTTCTCCTCCTGAGTCCATGGGCGCCATATTTGAGGATCCTGTCCATGTGGTTGTTTATATCATCTTCATGTTGGGATCATGTGCATTCTTTTCTAAGACATGGATAGAGGTGTCTGGTTCCTCAGCCAAAGATGTAAGTATTTATTGCATTTGAAAATAAACGTTTTTATTTTCAAAATGGTAATTGAAACACTTTTAATTACTTTTGTAATTTAAACTTTTAAGTCATACATTCTTAATAATGAGGTAATATCACCCCTAAGGGGTTAAAAACTGGTTTCTGGAAGGTGGAAAAATTCTTAGATTTTTACAGTGGTTTGTGAACCCTCCAAAGCTGAACCCTACCCAACAAATTCTTATTCCTTAGTATTTAATTCCTGTTTAGGGAGGTGAAAAATAGAAAAGATTGAGAAACACTGGTTTAATGTGTGGGTAATAGGTGGTGTGCAACATTAAGCCTCAGGTGTAATGGGAATGATAGTGCCTACTTAACGGTCTCATATTTGATTTACTGGTGTGTGGAAAGCCACTTCACACAGAACCTGGTAGGTAGTAAAGAGTGAAATATTTATAGCTTGATTTTATAAGTTGTTTTTCTCTTGGCAGGTAGCTAAGCAGCTTAAAGAACAGCAAATGGTAATGAGGGGCCACAGAGATACCTCTATGGTTCATGAGCTTAATAGGTAAGGTCATGAGATTTAATCTTTGATGTGTGTGTGTGTGTACGTATACATGTATTTGGTTTTTCAATCTTTAATTTATTGTCACGTTAGTTATCCTGTTTGAATATGAAGCATCTTTCTTCTACTTCACACAGAAGAAGCAAAATTTAACACAATACTGAATTGTTCTCTAAAATTATTCCCCATCAAAGTTGACATCTAAATTATTTTTTAAAATTGTGTTCCCTTCACTGCTCAGCCCAGTATTTAAAATATTCCTGATTGGAGGTCCTCGTTGTCTGGCTGCACATAAAATCACCTGGGAGCTTTTATTTTTTTATTTTTATTTTTATTTTTTTTTAAAGATTCCATCTATTTATTTGACAAAGAGAGACACAGCAAGAGAGGGAACACAAGCAGGGGGAGTGGGAGAGGGAGAAGCAGGCTTCCCGCCAATCAGGGAGCCCGATGCGGGGCTCGATCCCAGGACCCCGGGATCATGACCTGAGCCGAAGGCAGACGCCCAATGACTGAGCCACCCAGGTGCCCCCTGGGAGCTTTTACAAAAAGTACTGATGTTCCACTTCTAGGAATTGTGATTTATTTGGTCTAGGGTGGATCCCATCATTAGTTTATTTTTTGATAACAGCTTTATTGAGCTATAATTCACATCCCATGTAATTCATTCATTTGAATTATATGGTTTAGTGTTCTTTAGTATATTCAGAGTGTGTAATCATTACAATGTAATTTAAAAAACATTTTTGTCACCGGAGTGCCTGGCCGGCTCAGAAGAGCGTGAGACTCTTGATCTCAGGTCGTGAGTTTGAGCCCAACATAGGGTGTAGAGAGTACTAAAAACAAAACAAAACAAAACACAACACAACTTAAAAAACAAACCAGAAATATTTTCATCACCCAGAAAGAAACCTTGTACCTATTGGTTATTCCCCATTCCTATCTTACCTCCCACCCCCGAGCCAACTTTTTAGTTTTGATCTCTACAGATTTGCCTCTTCTGGACATTTCATATAAATGGACTTGTGACCTTTGGTGAAGAGCTTTTTTCACTTGGCATAAAGTTTTCAGGGTTCATGCATTATTTGTGAACGATATTCCATCATACGGATATACTAAATCACATTTGTTTATCCATTCATCAGTTGATGGAGATTTTGGTTGTTTCCAGTTTTTGACTGTCAGGAATAATGCTATTAAGAACATGTTTGTACACGTTTTGTGTGGCCATGTTTTCATTGCTGTAGGAGTGGAATTTTGTTGGGTCATCTAGTAACTCTGTGTTTAACTACCGAGGAACCGGCAGCTATTTTCCAGCGTGGCCGTACCGGTCCGCATTCCCACCAGCAGTGGATGAAGCTTCCAGTTGTTCACATCCTTGCGAGCACCACTTTGTGCTTTTTGATTATAGTGGGTAGGAAGTGGCAGCTTTTTGGTGGCTTTGATTTGCATTTCCCTGATGAGTAATGACGTTGAACATCTTTTCATGTGTTTAATTAGCTATTTGTGTATCTTCTTTGGAGAAATGTCTTTTCAGATCTTTTGCTTGTTTTAATCGTATTGTCTTTTTGTTACCGAGTTCTAAGATTCTTTAAAAAAAATATTTTGGATATGCCTCTTCTCAGGTATATGATTTATAAATATTTTATTGCCATTCTATGGGTTGTCTTTTCACTTTCTTGGTGTCCTTTGATGTACAAGTTATAAATTTAGATGAGGTTCAGTTTCTCTTGGTTGCTTTGTGCTGCTCTTAGTGTTTATCTAAGAAACCATCGCCTAACCCCAAGGTCACAAAGATTTATTCTTGTTTTCCATTAGGAGTCTCAGCTCTTACATTCAGGTCTTTGAACCGCTTTGAGCTAATTTGTTTTGTGTTTAGTGTGAAATAGGGATCCAGATTTCTTTTTGTGCATGTGGATATCCAGCTCCAGAGCCATTGGTTGAAAGGCACTTGTATTTTTATGTAAACTTTTTATTTATTTCGCACATAGGTTGCAGAGAGTAGTAGAATGAACCTCCAGGTACCCAGCTTGTGTCCAGCTTCAGTAGTTAGCCTCATTCTGCCATTCCTGTTCATCCACCATCTCCCCCAGGCTTTCTCCCCCCTTCTTTCTGGAGTATTTTGAACACAATCCCATTGTTTCTAAGAGTTCTTCAGGTGATTCTAACGTGCAGCCAAGATTGAGTTACCGTAAAAGAGGATCATCCATATCTTGTCACGTAAATTTGATACTTAAAAAGCATTTTGAAATTTACTCTTCATCTACAAGAGTGAGCTAAAGATGACCTATTTAAAACAGTACATATTTTAATACTTAAATCTGTTGAGGATTCTAGCCTTCTGCCATAAAAATCATGTATTGCTTTTCTTGGCTGTTGACTGGTTTCTGGAAACCGGGGTCCCGTCCTTCCCTGAGTCACAAAGTCTCCATCAGCATGTCAGCACTGTGTGGGACACGTACGCCATCCCACAGATGGTACCCCCCCCCGCTGGTGTAGTGTGCCGATGACACACCAGCATCCCGTGTCCCCTCCCGTGTCCCCGCGCTGGCTGACTGAGGCTCTGTCTTGCAGGTACATCCCCACGGCGGCCGCGTTTGGTGGCCTGTGCATCGGCGCCCTGTCGGTGTTAGCCGACTTCCTCGGGGCCATCGGCTCCGGCACCGGCATCCTGCTCGCGGTCACTATTATTTATCAGTATTTTGAAATTTTTGTCAAGGAACAGGCTGAAGTCGGTGGGATGGGTGCTTTGTTTTTCTAGATGTTCCAATATTTCTTCTTGTGTGTGTGAAAGGGAGAATACTTTTGACACGTTGTTTTTGTCCAGTAACGCTGGTTCCCCTTTTCTTCCCTCACAGTTTGTGTTCACGTGCTCACTGGCCCATTTGTGAAATGGGCGCCGAGCTGAGCCTGTGTGCAGCATGAGTACCGGCTGCCTTAAAACTAAAGTTTACATTATTCGTTCGAAAACGTCCGTGTAGTGTTGCCTGTGATGCTGGAAAGCAGTGTAGCTGCCGTGCCCTGCTCACTTGTGCCGGCCAGACGGTGGTGTGGATCAGTTTTGCACACAACATTCAGAACACTCACTCTTCCCCCCACTTGTTTAAAAATAAATGTAGTTCAAATTGCCACTTTCCAGTATTTTTGAGCTTATTTAATGAGTTCTGGAACATTTGTATCTAATCTGTATTTTAGATATAATTAACTTTTTATACTTTTTTAACTCCTCGTATCCACGGTCCCACCCCCCCTCTCCCCCCCCCCCCCCCGACTTGGCCCCTCTCAGAGCTGCCCCTCAGCCCACATGGGCCACGTGGGGCTTCAGTTCCAGCGGGTCCTAGAAACCCCTGCTTATAATTACTCCTCCTGGTTTTCATTCCTTTCTTCCCAGTGACAGCAGTCGGTGCTGTTTTACTGTATTGGCTATGCCTTCGAATTCCAACACATCACTTGAGAATACTCTTTCCAGATACGATGCCCCAGTTCTTTTCTTTTTTTTTTAAATCCCTAAAGCAAAGCTCTAATTCTCACGCAATGTCTGTGGTTCAGTGGGGGTGAACAATGGGTAATTCATGCTAGGAATTTGTGTACGTTGTTGTACGTGACAGCAGCAACATGGGTGTAAACAGTAGAAAATAAAACTTTATTTAATAAAACTTTCAGTTGTGTTGGAAAAATAAAATCGGATATGAAATGATTTCTAAGATTATTTGTATAGGTTCATCGTAATCCTACAAAACCCATCCTGAGAGGTTGTGGCAAGAGGTCAAACGTAATTATAATTTAGTGTTTAATCCTAAACCTGTTGAGGTACAGGGACCAGCTTAAAGGTGCTCAGTTACGCGACGGACACCGGAAAGAATAGGAAAACAGCAGTCTCAGGTAACGTCCCAGTCTCCATCCGAAGTAGCATAGCTCTTTATAATTTTTTAAACTGTGTGCTCTGTTGGCCACAAAGAGATCACACTTCATTTTTGAAAGATCCTTTTCAGAAGTAAGGGTTTCCACTGTTTACTTTCTGAGTAAGTTCAGGAAGTACATCTTATTTAGGCCAGGATCACAAAGCCAAATGGCTACAGGGAGGCAGATAAAACAGAACCTGCAGGACAGGAACAGTGGTCATCTGGAGGACATCTCCTCAGGGCCTCAGACCACTGTGACCATAGAAATGTGGACCCAGTGTTGTCATACATGATTTTTTTTTTCCCCCAAGAGAAGGTGGAAATAGGGCTTTTTATGGGAAAGCTTGAACTTTCAAATGCTCTTGAATGACCAGTGTGAGCCACGGGAAACATCCAGACTGCCGGCTCTCGAACTGACCTGACTTCCCAAGTACAGCCTTAGACGTTTAAAGGTTAACATAAAGGGCATTAGGGGTATGTTCTAGGATTTAGCTGTCACTTCTAATTTGCACTCTTGGGAAGAGAAAAAGGTAGAAAGGACAGGTAGGGGTTATAAAGATCTCTCTTCCACCAACATTTAAAAGGAGGTTTCTCAGTTCTTGTGGGGAGTGGCTTTGGAAGAGCTGGTCTGTTTGGAGACTGGTCTGTGCCCGAGTCTGTATATTTTCCATATGCCTTCTGTTCCTTGATTTTTGAAGGAGGGCAGTAACGGGAGATTATAGAACTTGGCCTTTGGGAGCTCAGGGAGAAGGAGTAAGATCTCTGGAGAATCATGATGCCTAGGATTAAAAATAAGGATTTTTTTAAAAGGTTAGGGGCACAGGGGAAGGCTACTATTAGAGCAAGTAGTTGGGGGCCTAATTTTTGCAGTATTTACAGAGTAGACTTAATCTAGACAGTTCTCCAGTTCCATATTTTACCCCTTTGTTTAGGAAGTCTAATAGATCTTGTATTTTTGCTCACAAAAACATCTCTGCATACAGAGATGAACACAGTGATACACTGAATACACAGTGACGCTGTAGACAAATGAACTATATTACAGCATTCTTGGCATTCGTATCCTGGTTTTATCTGGTTTGAGGGGCCTGAGCCCCTATTTAGGGCTGGCCAGGGAGCATCACTCTGAGACTTCCACTGGGGGCTCTTCAGAATATCCAGCAAGATAGTTCTGGAGCTGCTGGAGGCCACAGAAGTCAACACAAGGGCCGAGCTCAGCCAAAAGATGAGAAAACAGCCCAGGACCACTTGTAGACCTTTTGGATGATGGGGGCTTTAGGCATGGCCCGAGCTGGAGACAGTGCCCCTGTTCTCCCCTGTAAGGTAGTTGTATTGGGTTTCTGGTACTTGCTGACCTTGCTGGCTACACTCCGGGTTCAACACCAAGACAGGGATGCCCTCCAGCCACGTAAATGGATTTGGTTTTAGAAACTTGAAGTACCTTCTGAGGTAAGGATAGGAAGTGAAATTCTAAAGTATATACACCTGCTTGAGGGAAGGGCCCTGTATTTTCATTAGCTTCTCAACCTTGTTATAAGTGAATGGAATCAACCATTTTTCTTTACCTAACAGCTTGTTTACCTTCAGTAGTTAGGTGGGTAGGAGGACACTAGCCAAGTGTAAACATTTGCTTCTCATGAATGTTATTCTCTGTTGATTTTACACTCTATAGCGGATAATTAGGAGGACCAGTAAAGTCCCTGTATAGGTCTGTCTTTCAAAAAAAAAAAAAAAAAAACTTTGTAGTAGATAGTTATTTGCATACCTAGTTACAGAAGTTTATATGGGGGCTGAGGGTGGGAATAATTGACCTAATTTGGAATTCAGGTCATTTTTCTTCTAGAAATATCCTACCTGTTGGAGTAGATTAGATAAAGAACAGCTGAACTTTAAAAATAAACTGGATTAAAAAGTGGGTATCTGCATTTATGTTCTTTTTCATAACTATTTGCTGGAGTTTAGCATTTAAATGAAGACTACAGCCTACCTGTAATTACAATTCCGTATCACCACATGTATTCTGTGTTGCTTTTATTTAATGAAAACTAATTTCAAGTCTACAGTAAGCTAAGCTGAATACAAAGTCTTAGTGAAGGAGGCCTGGTAGTCTTATTTATAAAAACATGGCTACTGTCCTTTGGCCTTAAAACTTCAGGAAAGGCACTTCAAACGGCTTCGTGTTTGCATGTTTCAGTGCCAGAGCGTAGGAATAGACCCTGGCGTCCACGGTCAGATGTTCTTCAGCTACCAGAGCTAGAGGAAGCAAAGGATACAAGTTAGATAATGAAGTTAATCAAGGACAATGCCCCTTATCAATCAGTCCGTCTTTACTGATACTACTACTATGTGCCAGGTTCTGTGCCGGATGCCGGAGGTAAAGTGGTGAACAAGACATTTTCTGTCTTCAAGGATCTTACTCTAGTGAGATAGAAGATGAAAGGATATATAAGCAGGATTATAGTTCCAGCGAGAGACAAGAACAAAAAAGCATAAAGGCAGAAGATCACACATTCGAGATGATTTTATGTGTTAAAACAGCAATGTTCTAAGTTTATAGATCGATTTGTTCATTTATAGCTCGTTCTAGGGCTCAGTGGTGATTCTTCAGTCCCTCAAAGAGGGGTTCATCTGTCTTCTCCACCGCTAGGGAATACGTATTTTCTATCCACAAGTTAAGCTGTGTGCCCGACAGGACTGGAATTCTAGCAAGAATGAGGTCTGAGGGGCGCCTGGGTGGCTCAGTTGGTTTAGCGTCTGCCTTCGGCTCAGGTCATGATCGTGGGGTCCTGGGATCGAGCCCCACATTGGGCTCCCTGCTCGGCGGGGATTATGCTTCTCCCTCTCCCTTCCCCCGGTGGTGCTTACTCTCTCTCTCAAATAAAGAAAATTTTTTTTTTTTTTTTTAAAGAATGACGTCTCAGAATCTTAACGCTGTACAGTGGGCTTTAATGAGAACTTCTGTGTCGCTCTAGTGGAGGTGATCAGACTTGGCATCTGTCACTTGTTTTCCTAGCCACTAGTGCAGGAACACACTCAGAGACATGCTGATCCTGGAAGGCAGGGTTAGGTCCTCCTCTGTGCATGGCAGGTGCCTGGTAAGTGTTGAAAGCTATTCCTTAGAGCAAACAACTCAAAATACCTTCCCAAATGTTAACTTGTTGAATAAATGGTTTGATTGCTGTATTTTGATTCTAATAAAGCTAGGAAAAAGGGTTCTTTTCCCCCCTTCCTCTTTCTACAGATCTGTCTTCCCCTCTTCTAAGGCTAGAAGGAGGTGAAGTTGGACAGAAGGGAGAAGGAAGTTAGTTCTTTGAGAGAATACTTCTGTAAGACACACGGCGTCTAACATTTAAGCCCTTTAGTGCCAACATTATCTTGTTTAATTTTACTGCTGCCTCCTCAGAGACGGGGGCTACCCCCTTGTCCTGTTTTAGGAGAAAAGCCGGGAGAGGCTGCGAAACGTGTTCTGGTTCGTGACTGATACACGGTCGGCTGAGGGGACCCAGGCAGACGCGACAGACTCTGAGTTGTGCTGTCCGTCACTGGCAGCTACAGCTTTCTCTGAGTAAACTGTGGCTTGCTTCGGTGTGAGCGTTTCTAATCTGAGACCCTGGTGCTTTTTACCTCAGGCCTAGTTTTTATTTTTTTTATCTTACTTTATTTTTTTAAAGATTTTATTTATTTATTAGAGAGAGAGTGAGCATGAGCTGGGGGAGGGGCAGAGGGAGAGGGAGAAGCAGGCTTCCCGCCGAGCAGGGAGCCCGATATGGGGCTCGATCCCAGGACCCCAGGACCATGACCTGAGCCGAAGGCAGACGCTTAACGACTGAGCCACCCAGGCACCCCTCAGGTCTAGTTTTTAAAAAGGTAAAGTAGGAAGGAGTGCTTTCTGGGAATTCTGAAATCACAGTTGTTTTTGGAAGCTCATACTTACTTCTAAAACAACACAGACATCAGAAATAAAATTGTAAGCCACTGGTTCTTATAGGAGAGGAAGAGAGAGCCCTCAAAGCCTCAGGTCAAACAGTGCTTCAAGTTACTTTTCGAAGTAAAAATTTTAAAACATTCAAATTAGGAAGATTATCGGTTTCTTTACAAATGAGTGAATGGGGCCCTCCCAGCCGGGCCTCTGTCTCCAGTACAGTACCTCCTACTGTGGTTCTATCAGGGGACATTTGTCCACATAACCTTATTTAATTTTTTTACCAGATCCCTAGGAGATGGCTTGACCAGGAATTACACGACCAGTGATTTACTAGGGGTCACACCGGTAGTCTGATTCATTATATCAGCATATTGCTCTTCCTATACCTCCATCTTTGCAGAAGGAATAGTGTTAAATTCTCCTTTAACTTCAACCCTGCACAGAGAACCATCCAGCAGGTTAGCATCTTGGAGGATCAGCTAAGAGATACCTACTTAGGCCTCTGCATTGCCATGGATTAGAGATTTGAGGTATAGGGTTTTGGCAAATCTGTAGGAATATCATCCTGACTCTTCTATAGAAAAAAAAAAAAATCCACCCTACTGAAAGCTTTCACTTGACGTAGAATGTTTTGCTCACATTTTCAAACTCTCTGCCACCCAGAAAGGAAAATTACTGTTGAACTGCAGTTGTACAAGTTTCTAGGTGTTTGACTTTAATGAGGAAGACTATAATTACATAAGGGGAATTCTATTTAGTGCCCCACTGGATGGGGCTGAGGATGGGGAAAATTGAGGAAGTTGGGGAATAGTCTTAATGCTTACCATCAAGTCTCTTCAGCAGGTCATTCTTTGGTAATGAAATTACTTCGACAAATTCTAAACAAACAAAGTGCAAGTGAAAACAAAGCTGAAGAATAAGAGGGCCTACCAGAACACCACCAAATGCCTGCAGCCATTTCCACCGCGCTAAGCCACACACACGGTCAGCCACTGCTAGCTGGGTAACATACCTCCTTCTCCTGAAAACAGACAGAGGGACGGCGTTAGCGCAGGGCCCGCTGCGGTCAAACACCGCAAGGCTTTTGTGCAACACACACCGAGAAGGGCGGAAGAATTCAACAGAAACCTGGGTCTCTACTAATTTGATCTGGGTACGTGGTAAAAAGCATTCCAACAGTGCAAAATTATTATTCTCCAAATCAAATGTGTAATAGCAACATTTAAAGCATGTTCTAGGATACACACACATGCATTTTTAAGTTGTTAAAATACACACAATTCACCATTTTAACCATTTTTAAAGGTACAGTTCAAAGGCATTAAATACATTCACGCTGCTGTGCAGTTACCAGCATTATCCTTCTCTGGAGCTTTCTCAGCCTCACAAAGAGAAGCGTGGTAGCCACTAAGCAGTGCGTCCCCATACACGCTGACCTCTATTCTACTTTCTGTCTCTATGAATACACGGATTTTAGGTAACCTCATATGGGTGGAAGCACAAGATTTACGCTTAAAAATTTTTTTTCTTTTTTAAAGTGAGCTCTGCGCCCAACGTGGGGCCTGAACTCATGACCTGGAGATCAAGAGTCGCATGCTCTATGGACTGGGCCAGCCCGGTGTCCCTATTTACACTTTTTTGTCTGGCTGCACTAAGCACTCGGCACAGCGTTTCAGACTTCATCCTGTTACGGGCTGCACCAGCAGGTCTCTTTAAGGGCTGGATGCTGTCCTGCTGTGCATCGGCTAATGGACACCTTTCGGGTACTGTGAGGGCGGCTACGTGAACGCTGGTGTGCAAGTGTCCGGGCGAGCCCCTGCCCCTGCTTTCAGTGCTTTGCAGTGTAGACCTAGGAGTGGAACTGCCGGCTAATGGTGATCCTGTTCACCTCTGAGGACGGCTCTTGCACTGCATGTCATACGCGTATTAGCAAGTTTGAACCGAGCATTTAGAATCAGCTGCAAAGGGACTGGAACATTCAGGAGCCCGTGAGGCGGTGAGAAATGGAAGAGTACGGCTGTGACACGTGACCGTGTATGTGTGTGTGTGTGTGTGTGTGTGTGTATGTGTGTGTGAGAGCACCACCTGTAACGGGGTGGGAGACGACATGGACAGACAGAGGCATCAAAGCTCGAGTCCAGACTTGCTGAGAAATTCACAATAGAGCCAGGAACCTCCTGCACGCTTCTCTAAGTACGGAACCCCATGAAGACTAGTCAGCTGCTGTCTGCTCACAATAATTTATGCCATTCTTAAAACACACGAAGACAGAAACGAGTGATTCTGAAGATTTTCACTGTTTAGTATTCAGATTTGTGGCTCATATTACCATGTGGGCATAAACTCCACACAGAAAATAACGTAAATATTGTTAATTTGACATTTTATAAAAGAAAGCATAAAGGTCAGTAAGCGTTGAAAGAAAAATGCTAAAGGACCCAAGATTAGGAAAAGGGCCTGGAGTACTGACGAAGGACCTACAAGCCTGTTCTGACAAGCCAGAAACCGAATCAGTGGCAAGTTAAACGGTCTTTAACGCAACAGAAGCACCTTAAACGTATCCACTGCACACTCACCTGGCTTTGGCTTAGGCCTCACGTTTTCAGCATCATCCCCGTTAATAGTCACTGTCACGATGTGTGTGGTACAGTTTGTCAAACCTGGATCCATACATACAGCTACGGAGAGAAACGACAGATCACCTTGACAGACACCAGTCACATACCACTTCTTTCATTACTTAAATGTCTTCGGAAGAAACCTGGGCTCGTGATTCCTAGTTAACACAGAACCCGTGCAGGCAAACGACGGGTGACCCGATCCGCTTAGTGGAGCTGCAGGACCGCCGAGCGGACGTGTAGCCAGCACTCGTACCGTCCCCCGCGTTCCTAAGTGTGCTAAGTCTGCGGGGTTGGGTGGTACTGCCGTGCTGTCAACTCCTGTCACCACAACAAGAAACAAACTCTAGTGAGGTGCTTGGCACGTGGATGAGGTAAGAAAGCATAAAGCTTAGGACGTGGGAAACTCGGGAAGGTAACGGATTTCACGTTTCTGCTCCAGCTTCAGGGCCTTCTTGGTCAAATTGGCTGCCCTGCGGAGGGGAGGCTCACGGGTAGAGGGTGACCCAATCTAACTAGGATTTCTTGTCAGTGAATTAGCCAGGACAGAAGCCATCTGGATCCTGAGCATAAAGAACACCCGCATTATCCTTTACACACAGAAGAATCTACGGCTTGACTAATTTTCAAGAGTCTGTCCCCGAGCGCACACCTGGACAGCAATACACACCTGGGGAACACTCGGCAACATCGCCCTTGTAGCCAGTTTCTTCCTCGAGCTCCCGAAGAGCGGCTGCTTCTGGGCTCTCATTATCATCGATGAGCCCTGGAAGTTCAAACCATTGGTGAGGTGGGCTAGGGAAATCCAGGGTTTTGGAACCTCTCCTTCTTCTAGTATAATTGCGGTTGAGCTACATGAGAAGAACCAGAGGACTGTGGAACATGGTTGTACAGGTACAACTGACTGAGGTTTGGAAACTTTTTTAAGAAAAAAGGGCGAAAGAGAAAACCCTAGGCAGATCGAATAGGTTCCGGTAGCTCCCATCTGTTTATCTTATTTAGACCTCAACTGTTCCCACGAGTGTCTTGGCACTTGTGTTCTGCAGCCCGGAAAACGCGGATTCCTGTGAGAAGTGGCTCGGTGGTGTTGGCCCACTGGCCTTGGTGACGGACCCAGCTATGTGCCCCCGCCCAGGAAGCCTGGCACTCTTTTCAGTTTCCTCAGGTCACAGTGTCACCTACTTGCTTTCCTCCCTCGCAGAGCGATCCTGGGGCCTGGACAGAAATGCCGGCATGAGCATCACCTGCGAGGGAGAAGGCTGGGAGGCTGGCGGACTCGAGGCAGCTGATAGGGAGGCCAAGTGGGGAGGACCGCAGAACTTGGATTATTTTACTTGAAATAACGCGATGAAAAAGTAAAATATAGCCTATTCTGTTACTTTTAAAGTTATTAATTTCTTCAGTGAAATGGCTGGTAAATGAGAAGGAAAGTTGGTATGCCTTCTCATGGGCTGGAATTTCAAAGTACAAAACCTATACTGCTAATGATAAATAAATGAGATCTAATCTCTTCAGATGGGAACAACCCAATTAAGTCCTATGATGCCATAAGAGCTTCAAATTCTGGATAGCTCTACTTAACTGTGCAACTCAAGAGAATATTCTAGTGGAAGTTAAGACCGTTTCCCTAGCCTGTGTACATATAGGAAGATCAAGATGTCTTTTCCCTTCATAATTTTTGGAGTTAAAGAGTCTGACCTCGTTATTACTGTGAGTTTCTGGTCGGAGGCAGATCGCTAGTGATAGAAAATGGAACTCAGTTGACAAACTAGGGAAACGCAATTCCTCAAAGAGAAGTTAGAATGTTGCTGAGAGGTGGCTGGGAAAGGCCAGCTGGGACACTACCCTTGCCTCGCTCTCAGGCTTAGCGCGTCACTAGAACATGACCGGGGGCAGCTCGCTGCAGGGATGCTTCTGTTTTACTTAAAACCACAGGGACAGATGAAAGTGTTCAGGGTCCACGCGCTGCAGTGCTCGGCGCCAGACCCAGCGGTCCCTCGGTTCAGGGACTCACCTGCAGGGAATTCTAGGCAGTAGCCTCCCATCGGTGGCCGGAACTGCTTCACCAGAACGATGCACTCGTAATGAAGAGTCCGCTGCAGCACCGGAATGACCGCCACGCCTGTGAGCAGGAGATCAAACCAAGGGAATCCCTAATGAAATGTCTGTGAACATTTAGCACAGGGTCAAGGACTCATTCTTGCCTTATGCTAACCTCTGCAGAGGCCCATTTCTCACCCTGCAGCAAGCCAGACCGCGGGTGAAGGGACAGTCATCTACGTGTGCTTGTACGTCCTTGAAGCAATGAATCAAGTCAGTCTTGCTGTTTATGGTAAACGCTAGCTACACTGGATTTGATTGTTTTAGGATTGAGGACCTTTTCTCCCAAGAGAGAAACCTTTTGCATGGCCTTAAAACATAGGCAAAATCCCACTGTGTTCTGGAAAACACAAATTGCCTACGGGGAGCTCTTGGCTATACTCCCTTGCCCCCAACCATCCCCACAGGCAGAAACAGCAGCTGTTGCAGCTACTCTATGTACTTTCAGTAAAAACAGACAACAAAATGAAAGAGAAAAACAAAGACCTACTGCCCAATATCCCCTAGATCAGAGGTGATTTTCAGGATCTTTGCAGTCAAAGCATTTGTGCGTAGAAAGGACAGTGAAATGAATGCATAGAATAGTCTCCTAATTCCATTTCCTCATCAGCTTATAAAGCAACTGGTCCGTCATAAAGTAGGACCAAATATTTTTCCAAATTAAAGGCTTTCACCTAGGTCCTCTGATGAGAATACAAAGGATTTCGAAAAGTCATATCTAGACAATAGCATGTGGCTTCAAGTTATACTGACTTATATTTGGCTCTAAATATTAGTATACCTGCCCCTCAAAATATTGTACTGAGCCGAGATAACAGGAGCCACAATTATTTATAAAGAAAGCCTGACTGGGATGCCTGGGTGGTGCATTTGGTTAAGCGTCTTGATTCTTGGTTTCGGCTCAGGTTGTGATCTCAGGGTTGTGAGGTCAAGCCCCATGTCAGCATGGGGTCTGCTTAAACTCTCTCTCCCTCCACCTGCCATGCTCTCTCTCTCAAATAAATAAATAAATCTTTAAAAGAAAGCCTGATTTAGTCATGTAGCAATGCAAAAAGCAATAGTAGGTTTAAAGATGAAAGATCATAATTGAAGAGAACTGCTCTGAGGTCTTGGTTAAAGTAAAAAGAACCCCGCCTCCTGCAATAATGCGCAGTGACTTCCTTCATGAAGAGCTGTAACAGGTTTGCACTCCTACCATCAGCCGACTGTCCTTTCCTGGTTGTACGTTTCACAGTTTCCCAAGTTCTGTTCAGGCAGAGAAGAAAAAACAAAATCACTGGTGTTACAGAGGGGGAATGTCCTTGGGTTTTCGGTCCACAACCAGAACTTTCAAATGCAAAGCATGCAAGTGTACTAATGATAATGGTCAAGAAGACCACAGCCATACACGTCTGTGCAGGAAACGCCAACTGTGCTTTCCTGTAGCTCCTGAAAAGTTTTGCAAAGAAAACATGCCGCCCTACATCGAACCCTCTGATGCTATCTAAAGAGAAGGCCTGTTGTTCGCTTGAGCTGTCTTCCATATCGTCCACTGGAAATATTTCAGGTTGGATCATAAATCTACAGGTGAGCAGTCAATTAAGCTACAAAGCTACTGAGTGGTCTGTGCAAATTACGCCCCTATGAAAAGTCCAGTCTTTTTGCTAAGAACAAAAGATATTCTGCATAATATGAACTCCTGAGATGTTATTTACACATGACCTAAAATAACAATTTAAGAAAGCAGGACCATTCCATTTATTCATTGAGGAATTATTAAATTTAGGTAAGTGCTCTCTTTTGCATGTGTGAGATCTATCTTTACCTAAGGGGAAAATGGTCCACAGAGGAAAAAGTGAGATGAGCAATGGCAGGTTCCTGCTCCCTTTCCGTGGTTAGCTGTTTCTTTCTGGGGAAAGCTGTCCTGAAAATCCAGTTATTGCTACAATTGTGTCAATTGTGTTTGAAGGGGAAGGACATGTGAGGGAAATTCCCCTTCACTCTCTTATCCCTTAAACAGAAAGGAGCAGTGCTAAGAGATGGGAGTGAAGAAGCAGATCAACTTTGGATCTAAGAGAAGTAAGACATCTGAGTGGCGCTGGAGACTAGGGTAAGAAAGGCATCAACATCTGCCTCCCCACAGAAGAGTGGGTTTGAGGAGATGGGCTGCCCAGAGGGGCCCTCACACTTTTGACCAGCTTGTCCTTAAGGGTTGGACTGTGCCACATTTCTATGGAAAAAATCTAGCTATTTAATCTAGTTAAAAAAACAAAACAAAAAAACCTTTCTGGGGGCGCCTGGGTGGCTCAGTCAGTTAAGCGTCTGCCTTTGGCTCAGATCGTGATCTCAGGGTCCTGGGATCGAGCCCCACATCGGGCTCCCTGCTCATCGGGGAGTCTGCTTCTCTCTCTGCCCTTCCCCCCCGCTTGTGTTCTCTCTCAAATAAATAAATAAAATCTTAAAAAAAAAAAAAAGAACCTTTCTGTAAACTGTAGAATCTTTCGGTATTATACGCAAATTCTAATGGCAAATGTGTCAAAATGAACCTACGAAAACCAAACACTATTATGACAACTCACAACTGCCCAACATTCCTGTTAGTAACAAGAAGCCAACCAACAAGCAATTCTGATCAGTAAATAATACAGACTGCAAGAGACAAAACACCTTTTGGCATAGCTCTCTCTGCTACCTCTTAAGGTTAGTTGTAAAGACTGAAGAAGACAGTGCTGAGGAACACTGAAGGTGCCACCCCAAAAACACTAGGAATAAGGGAAACAAAAAGAGTAGCATCATTACAGTGGTTAAGATGAAGTAAAATAACCAGTAACAAGCCATGAATCATGAGCAAGGAAATATAAATGCATTTATAAGGAATCCTAGACCAGGAATGCCCCATGAGAGCTCCAATCATCTTCAAGGGACTCTGAGAGATGGACATTTGATTGAGTCAGAAAACCTTAAGTCTCTGCCTGCCTACCAGCTAACCCCATAGCCACAAACTCCTTGAGACTGTTCTCAGTTGTAAAACTAGGGCATTAAGAGTAAGTTATCTCAAACGCCTCTTGTAGCTTTCGAATTCTGATTCTAGTTAAGCTACTCCAGTTTTTGAGTCTTTGTTATAGGAAAGCCTGTTTTCCCAGAACATATTGTTAGCCTAGTCAACAAACACAAAAGGCAGGAATGGCAATAAAGGATGACTTTGGCTCGGTCCTGAATGGCCATAAAGGGGGATGCTGCCAGCAATTCTTACACAACTAAAATCAGTTCCATATCTTTATCCACAAATAACATGGTGGCACAAAGGATTTTCGAGCTGCTATTTCATCCTTACCAACATGCTTATGTATCAGGTACCAGATAAAACATTTGATGAGTTTATACATCATGACCTATGGGAAAGTCCAGAGATTCACTCTGCAAAGCCTGACATTCTGGTACAAAATGTCAATGTGTCTGGAAAGAGCTCCTTGGAAGTCACGGGGAAGATGTCCACATGCAAGAACAGAGGTGAACATGCTATAAAGGGCCATGTAAGCACGGTATCTGGTAGGCTTTCGGGTGCCCCACTCAATACTGAGACAGACGCCCTGGAGGTGAGACCTGGATGCGAATATTGTGATAAAAAGCCTCCAAGTGATTCTGATGCACATCCCTGTTAAGAAATGCTGACGGAGGAAGATGAGTCAGGTGAAGAGATGAGCTGGTGCAAACCAACACGTACTCTTTCAATCAATTAGTGTTAAGGGTTGCATCTGTTATAAACTTAAACAACTTTATTAGGGAAAAGAGAGTCAAACCATATCACTACAAATTGGGTTCTAATCTGTCTACATTTTCACAAATACAAGTACATTTGAGCATATTGTGTTCCTGAAGGCTTGGGCCTGGCCACATTTCTGTATTCCTATACCCGCTAGTAATTTCCTACTTAGTTCTGCACATCAAACTCACGTAAATAAGTGTTCTGTATGCTTCCCCTGTGTTGGACTGCAGTGTGCCCAGTTTCTTACTTTGAGGTTTTAATTTAATAGTGCTTTGGATAGCTTAATGTTTCCTGCAGCTCTCCAACACTGGCCCTTATTAATACTTTTAATAGTTTAGTAAATGTAATTAAAGTGGTTTCAGTTATTACTGACAAGTCCGCATACTTTCACAGGGATGATAAGATATATTTTCTCATGAAGAAACTCTGTTATCTGATCACTTAGCAAATGGACTTTTTATATTAATTTATATCATGTAATCTGGATACTAAATTTAATTATATTTTTGTATTTTCTCATTCACCACTTCATTCCTTTTTATATTTCACTAGGGAAATGCTTAATCTATTTTTAACACATTTTTCTCTGATAATTATAAAATCAAAAACTTTCTAAACAGAAAATTTGGAAAACAGAAAAGGTTTACCACACAGCTGCCTTTAATATTTAGCCAGCTTTCCTTCTAGCCTTTTCTTAAATATATTATTTGGAAAGAATTTAAAAAGCATATATACCATTTCCTATGTTGTTAACAACTTAATCACTTTTCTCATATTGCTAGATTGTCTTCAGAATCTGCTTTGTAGATGACTGTTGAGATTTTACCAAATGAATACACTAAAAAATTATTTCCCCCCTTTCAGATTGAAGAAGAATTGACACACAATATTGTATCTGAGGTGTGCAACATAGTGACTCAATAATTATATACATTACAAAATAGTTGCAAGTGTAGTCACCAAAGTTGTTACAATATCATTGACTATGTTCCCTCATACTGTACATTATATTCTCTTATGTTACACTATAACAATCATTTCCCAGTTTTTAAAATGATTAGGGTGCTTTCAATTTGTTGTCTTTTTAAATTTTGATGAACATTTTTCATGCACAAACCTGACTCCAAACAGTCTCAGGAATGGGATTACTTAGGTCGAAGGGTGTCTGTCATATCTTTATGTCTGGTACATACAGTGAAATGCTTTGCAAAACTTCTTTTTCCCCCCAGTTCACATTTCCACGAGCAAGGTGTAAAGGATGTAAGTTTTACCTCAAACCCAGCACTATTCTCTCCTTAATCCTTCTAATTTACAAATTAAAAATTGGTGTGACCAGAAGGAGGCAGCCCGGATGGCTAATTATTCTGCTGCTTTATCAGCTTAAGTGAGGCTGGCCCCAAATTTCAGGTTCATAAGACTCTCCTCAGGGAGAATGGTGTTAAAAATCAATTCCTGATTAGTTATTATAACAAACTGACAATGTAATTTTATTCAGAGATTATAAGCGATCCAGACATTCTGACAGAAAGCACTGAATTAGAGTTTTCATTTAAGATCAAGTTTATAATGAGGAAGCTATCAGAGTTTATGTCAAATGCTAAATGGAGACCCGACTGAGAACCCAAATACTGCGCATTTTACAAAAGGGAAAAAAATCATTTACCTTATTTTCCCAGTAGGATCCATGTATGTTGTTTTTTCAAGCTTGACCCATTTTCCTTCTGAAATTAACTAAAAGGAGACATTAAGTTGGGAGATTTTCAAACTGAGGATTTTACTTAGAAGGTTTGTTTTCTTTCAGATTTTCTCTGCCTGGCCCTCCCGGTGCTCACATGCCCCTCCCAGTAGTTGCAGGAAGGTTTTCAGTTCAAAGTATGGCAAGTTTTTTTTCTGAAGGGTGGTTCAGTTTCTTTCTGGAGTTTGGGAAGTGATACTGAGAGGTGAAAAGAGATGAGAGTTGAAAAACGGGGGGTGTGGGGAAGTGGAGAGGGAGGACCAGGAGTGAGGGGTTTTCGGGGACCTAGTGTTCTATCCTCTGAGCTGGGTGCTCATCACAGAGGTGTGTTTCGTGGGTAGAGACTCCTCAGTTGTGGTTTATAGTCAGTGACCACACCGGAAGGCTGACTGAGGAAACCATGTCCAACAACCGCATTTCTAGGAACACGTGGGTTTCCCACCCCATCCAAGACAGGTGGCCCAGGACTGTTCTGCCTAGACATTGAGTTTCGGTTACCTGGACTAACTTACCTATGGCACTATACTGAACTGACAGAAGAGATTCACTGCGGACATAAAGCAGTAGCCTTTTTCTCACTATCCTATCTTTCACTTCTGGCCAGCAGCAACCTAATAATTATCAGCAGATCTATTCACAGACAACATGGAAAGATTTTTAAATCATAAACAACTGCAGGAAGATGTCAAGGTCAGAGTTCCAAGGTGAAGGATTTAAAATTTATCCACTGCAATGGTTCCTGCAGAAAGAGACTTATTAAAAGCTAAACCAAATAACATATAACACATACATTAGTTCTGGAATTCAGATTACAACTAACAACTTAGATTCTTATTGTTCTTAAACATATATATTGAGACCATAAACAGCTAACTAAGACGTGATACTTAGGTATGAAATGTCTAAACCCTAAAACTCACGTATGACTTATTCTTCTACCCAGGGAAACTTTTAATAAAATTTTGAGAATTTTTGTATCAACAGCCCAAATCCACTTTAAAAACACTTCACTAGGGGCGCCTGGGTGGCTCAGTCGTTAAGCGTCTGCCTTCGGCTCAGGTCGCTGTCCCAGGGTCCTGGGATCGAGCCCCGCATCAGGCTCCCTGCTCGGCGGGAAGCCTGCTTCTCCCTCTCCCACTCCCCCTGCTTGTGTGCCCTCTCTCGCTGTGCCCTCTCTCGCTGTGCCTCTCTCTCTGTCAAATTAATAAATAAAATCTTTAAAAAAATAAAATAAAAAAATAAAAACACTTCACTAGTACATATAATTAAGAGATACACTATTGCTCCCACACAAGAGCAAAATGTCCCTGAGTCCTAAAAAGGGAGTAGGAACAATGTTTAAGAAACTGTGTTTAATAATTGAATACACACACACAAAGAATTAAATATAAGCATTTGAAACAACAGTTTCTACATTTCATTTAAACTCAGCTCTGTGTGGGGAGGGGGCAGAGAAGAGAAAAACAGTTTATACCTCCTCTGAAATAATAGACTGTTTGGTATTTTGAGAAGGATCCGCTGGTTCTTGGTTTTCCATTTTCAAACTACTTAGTCTTTACAGTCCTCAGGCAGGAAGTTCACGCTGTAAGATAATAAGATTTGTTTAGGCTACATTTATTTTTCTGAATTAAACATTTGTCCGGAGGCCATCGCTCAAAGTACTTAAACGGTGAAAAACTTATCTGATGTCGTCAATGCTGCTTTCCTCACGGGAACCTGGGAGGACTGCCCCAGATGGAATGTCAATGCCAAGGCCCCAGGAAACAGCCAGGAAAGAACGTGCAGCTAACCCAGTCAGATTCAGCCCACGTTAACTAAACTCCTACTGGGCGGGAGCTGGGCACTTACACAGACATTCTTGGATTTTTCTGACTCCAAATTTAAAAACTTTCCAAGGGGGAAACAGTACAATAATTGTATACCACTCCCCATTCCCACCCCTTCACCACTGTCCCTTATCTACCCTTGACAGCTAAACTGTAAGACTTGTATGAGCTGCCTGTTTCTACCTCCCATATATCTTTTTTTTTTTAAACTTGTGGTAAATGGATATACCATTTTAATAATGTTAAAATGTGCAGCTCAGTGGAATTCAACACATTCACATTGTTGTGGCCTGTTCACTTTAAAGCTTCAACATGTATAAAAGTCAGAGTTGTGCAGGAGTTGACTGGGAGCACCAGCTCTGTCGCGGAAAGAGCAGGCCCCATCCCGTGTTGTACCCTACTCCAGTCTCTCTTCTTGGCTTGTTCTCCTGCTTTTTGTACCGAGTGTCTGAAAATCTTTCTCTGCCCTCAAAGTGGACTGAATAACCTGGCTGCATATAGAAGTATGGGCCGAAAATCACTTTCTACTGGAAATATGGAGGCCTTGCTCAGTTGTCTTGCTTCTGGTATTGGCTGTTGTGACATCTGAAGCCATTCTGATTCCTGGTCCTTTTCCTCTCTGGCCTATTTTCTTTCTCTGGAAACCTGTAGTTATTCACGTCTTCGTGTTGATGTTACTGTATTGGGAACTCAAACGGGTCCTTCCTTTTTTTTATTGAAGTGTAGTTGACATACAATATTATATTAGTTTCAGGTGTGCAACATAGTGGCTCAACGTTTACATATATTATGAAGTCATTGCCACGAAAATCTGGGTACCATCTGTCACCATATAAACTTGTTACGATATTGTTAACTATATTCTCTATGCCGGACATTGCATTCCCATGTCTCATTTATTTTATAACTGGAAGTTTGTATCTTTTCTGTTTGTTTTTTCTTTATTTTTGAGAGAGAGAGAGAGTGAGCACGCATGTCCGCATATGAGTGGGGTTGGGGCAGAGGGAGAGAGAGAGTCTCAAGCAGATTCTCCCAGCTGAGCGCAGAGCTTTATCTCACAACCCTGAGATCATGACCTGAGCTGGAATCAAGAGTTGGATGCTTAACAGTCTGAGCCACCCAGGTGCCCCTGTAAATCTGTACCTTTAATCCCCTTCCCCTGTTTTGTCAAATGGGTCCTTTCAATCTGGAAACCATACTGTGCTTCTTTATGGGGAACTTTTCTTGAAATATTTCACTGATAATCTCCTCCCCTCTATTTTCTATGTTCTTTCTTTTAGGAACTGATATTTAGCTGTTAGACTTCCTGAACCGATCCTCTGTCTTGTCTTTTTCATTCCTATTTTCTGTTTCCTTGTTATTTTATCTACAGTTCTCAGTGGCTACTCCAATGCTTTCCTACTCTTAAGATCTGTGGTTCCCTAACCTACCCCACCTCCTAATGTTTGCTACAGGGAAAATACAGAGTATCAACATCAACCCTCCTACCAAATGTCTTGGAGGAAAGAGTGTCTTTGCTCTATTTTTTTTTTTTAAAGATGTTATTTATTTATTTATTTGAGAGAGAGAGAGAGAAAGAGCACGCACAAGCAGGGGGAGCGGCAGCAGAGGGAGAGGGAGAAGCAGACACCCTGCTGAGCAAGGAGCCCAATGCGGGGCCATGATCCCAGGACCCTGGGATCATGACTTGGGCCAAAGGCCACCACTTAACTGACTGAGCCACCCAGGTGCCCCGCTCTCTTTCTTCTGAGGCCTAAAGTAATAATGAAACTACCCATCTCATTTGCAATTTTTATCCCAGATGGCAAACATCCTCCATCCTGAAACACACCCAACAAAACACATTTAACCTTCTCATAACCCTGTTCTTTCCTTCCGCCTTCCTGGACTTCTTGAAAGAACAGATGATACTACTGAGTGTATTTACTCAGCCCAGTGCAGTCTACTCCTTTACCATCCGCCCATCTACTCATCACCCCCAAGCCAGAAATAGAAGTAGCTCCAGTCCCTTATTCTCCTTCACCACTTATAATTTATCCATTATAAGTCCTAAAAATTCTGTCTCAACATTTCTTAAGAGTGTCCTATCCTTACCATCACTGCTCTGGCTGAAAACCTCCCACCTGGGATGAAATTTCCAAAACCATCTCCTGGACATTAGATTTTTCTTTATGTTGTCCAGTGTTCAACACTGCTCACAGTTGTGTTGGTATAGAAACTCCCTAAAATCACCCCTGAATAAATGAAGGAAGGTGGGATGCCTGGGTGGCTCAGTTGGTTAAGCGTCTGTCTTCGGCTCAAGTCATGATACCAGGGTCCTGGGATCGAGTCCTGCATCGGGCTCCTTGCTTAGTGGGGAGCCTGCTTCTCCCCCTGCTTGAGCGTTCTCTCTCTCTCTCTCTGACAAATAAATAAAATCTTAAAAAAAAAAAAAAATGAAGGAAGGAGTAAAATGAATCTGGCTGGGTAAGTCTAGACAGCCATTCTGTTCCTAAGTAAATTAGGTTAGTTTGGGGCCTGCTTAGACTTATTTTGAAGAATAGTTCCTTGTCTACTTGTCTTTATTTGACTAACTTAGTTTAACTCAATTTCAAAATTTTCTTGGCACATAGTTAAAGAGATTCACACTTCCTGATTTCAAAAGTTACTATAAAAGACACAGTAATCAAGATGGCGTGGGTACCAGCCTAAGGACAGACATATAAACTGATGGAATAGAAAGTCCAGAATTAAACCCACAGATTCATGGTCCATTGATTTTCAACAAGAATGCCACCATTCCAGGGGGGTAAAGGATAGCCTTTTCAAGAGATTGTTCTGGGCTTAGATATATACATTCATGAGAATGAAAAAGAACCTCACAGGTACCTGGGTGGCTCAGTCAGTTGAACATCTGCCTCTTGATTTCAGCTCAGGTTGTGATTTTGGGGTCATGGGATTGGGCCCGGCGTCAGGTTCCATGCTCAGTGCAGAGTCTGCTGGAGATTCTTTCTTTCTCTCACCCTGTTCCTCCCCCACCCCCCGCTTGCGCACATGCACCCTCTCTCTAAATAGATGGAATCTTCAGGAAAAAAAAAAAAAGTGAACCTCTACCTAACACTGTATATAAAAATTAACTCAAAACGGATTAAAGAGCTAATGTAAGAGCCAAACCTACAAAACTCTTGGAAGAAAGCATACGTGTAAATCTGCATGATCTTGGGTTAGGCAATGATCTCTTAGATGTGACACATAAAGCACAAGCAACTAAAGAAAATACAGATAAATCGGACTTCCTCAAAATTAAAAACTTGTGTGCTTCAAAGGATACCATGAAGATAGGGAAAAAACAACCCACAGAATGGGAAAAAAGTTTGCAAATCTGATAGAACTGTATCTGAAATATGCAAAAAACTCTTAAAATGCAATAATTAAAAGACAACCTAATTAAAAATAGCCAAAGGACCTGAATAGACATTTTTCCAAAGAAGACATACAAATGGCCAATAAGCCCATGAAAATATGTTGGGCATTTTTAGCCATCAGAGGAAGGCAAATCAAAACCACAATGAGATACCACACTTCACCCCTATTATGATGATTATAACTATAAAGACATAACAGCACGTATCAGTGAGGATGTAGAGAAACTGAGACCCTCATATTCTGCTGGAAGGAATGCAAGATGGTGCAGCCATTTTGGGAAACAATCCTCAAAAGGTTAACGACAGAATTCCCATACGACGCAGCAATTTCATGCCTATATATACCCAGGAGAAATGAAACATATACTCTCACAAAAACTTGTACACAAATATCTGTTCATGGCAGTATAATTTGTAATAGCCCCAGAGTGGAAACAACCTAAATGACTATCAGTTGATGAGTGGATAAATAAAATGTGGTATTTCATTCAATGGAATAATATTCACCCATAAAAAGGAATGAAGTACTGATGCATGCTACAAAATGGATGAACCTTGAAAACAATATGCTAAGTGAGAGAAGCCAGATACAAGAGGCCAAATATTTTAAGATTCCATGTATATGAAATATCCAGAAGAGCAAATCCAAAGATACAGAAAGCAGATTAGAGGTTGCCAAGGGACTGGGGGGAAGGAGAGAATAGGGAGTGACTACTTATGGGTATGGGGTTTCTTTTTGATGAAAAATGTTCTAGAATTGAATAGTGGTAATGGTGACACCATCTGGCAAATACACTAAAACTACAGAATTTTACAGTCTAAGAGCGTGAATTTTATGGTATGTGAATTGCATCTCAATTAACAAACACCTTTGCAGTCTTAAAATCCCCAAGAGACAAATAATTGGGTTGTTGAAAGTCATGTTAGGTCCAAAGGTTGACCACACCTAGGAGACTAGTTCAAGGAGCTCTGCTTTGGACTCAACAGGCTAGTAATGTATGCATGGCATTCCTGTACCCAAGTGACCATTTTACTGTCCTCTGGGTGTATATTTTGCCTGATACTCAACACGTACTTCTGTTGTAAAATTAACTGTATTTCTGTTGTATCATGAAGATGTAATCAATACTGTTGCTTGCAGATTATTTTGTGGGCAAACCTAGGAATTCAATTTCCAGTAAGGATTTCAGCAAAGAAGCAAAACTTGAGGCCTTAGGGAAGAAAAAAATGACGTTATGCTAAAGACGTAAAAACCACTTAATGAAGATGAGAAAAAGAAACATGTATACATTTTCACACTCATTTAAACCATGAAGAAGTATGCACAAACTGTATCAATGCTCGTAAAAAACGAACACCGACTGTATCTAGGTAACTTGGCTAGAGCGCCCTGTGGCAGAGGGGCTGGGAGTGAAGTTGTGTCCTCGGTGCTGGGAAGGCAGCAGCGGACTGCACAAAGGCCCTGTCCGCCAGGAGCTTACTTTCTGGTGGGAGGAAGGGGAGAAAACAGAGGAACAATATACAAAATTTATGTGGGAGACGCTAAGTTTTACAGAGGAAGATGAAGAAGGATAAGAAGAGTAGAGAAGGTGTGGGGTGGGGGTTGGTATCTTTAGAGCATCATCATGAAAGCCCCCTTTATTCTGGTAACTTCTAAACAGAGGCTTGAAAGTAATAAAACAGTAAGCTATGTGGGTATTTAGACTAGCCAGTCATTTAGCATATTGACTATATGCCTATAGCATAAAAGGCCGTTATTCCTGGTAAACTTTTAACTATCACTGGTTTATATATGACAAATAATTTACATTGTTAGAGGCAATCAAAGTAGTTTGCTGACCCAGATGAAAACTAACCATGGGTTAAATCAAAGGTTGGCTACTGCTCACTGCCTGTGTGGTCTCCACACCCAGATAAAAGAACTTTCTCTACCTAGATTTTTATCTTCCAGATTTCCATTCCCTTCTATTAGGAACATATACATCACAGAAGGAATATTTCCTCTGCTTTTAATTCTGTCACTTAAGAGAAAACTTTTAGGCAACCAAGGGACCCCATTTAGTGCACAACGTAATCTGTTTAAAATTTAGGTGCAAGATGCTTGGATTAAGTTAAATTTGGACCTCCTTTTGAAAAGTTGTATTTTGACCCCAAATAACTTTTTCTGATGCCTACCCAAACTTCTTAAAAACAGAGAACTGCAGGCCTCAAAAGTATATGCACCACCTGAAGTTCTTAAAAGAAGAGTTAGATCATCTGTAACTTTTTCTGTTAAAAGGGTTCCTAATCTGGACTCCCAGAAAGTCTGGACAAAATGGAGGTTGTCCCCCCGTCCCCAGGTGAGTATCTTTGGTGGCAGAAGGCCACTAGCTCCTTCAGATTTACATACAACTTTAAGACATTTAAATTATCTGCTAGGTCCCCTTATCTTTATATCTTTATAGCTTCCTTCAGATTGTCAAAGGGATTGTTGATGGCCAAAAGGTGAAAAAGTACTATTCTGAAGGATGGTCCCTCAGATCTACTACTCTTCATTTAACCAGGTTAGTTAAACTCCATTACAACACAGTCTCAGTAATTAGAAGATGGATTTTTGGTCAGCAAATGTTAAGCTATAAACAGTTTTTTCAAACAGATTGTATTAATATTTAAGCTAGAATGTTAGAGAGCTAGAAAGACAACAAACTACAGACATAAATTACAAAAAAGAAAAAAAAAGTGGCAAGCAGGGCTGGGCCTCTCCAGGGTAATTACTTGGAATGCAATCAGCCCCAAGAGGCAACAGTATTTTGTAGCAATCTGCTGACAGTGTAATATAACCAAAAAGTGTGGTTAAAGGGTGATTTCAAAATATATTCTTTATTCTGAGATTCCCAAAATGTTCAGGATTATAAAAGCATCTCAAAAATACTACTGAACCAGAAAAAGAATATTATTTTTAGCACCATTTCAAAACTGTAAGCTAAATGGTGCCATTTGGGGACCAGTCCCTCCAAGTAAGGCAGGGCAGAAAGAAATGAAGCTCCAATGCATGCTGCACACTCCTGTCTCAGTTACTGTGATAGAGCTTTCCTGAGCTGACTCAATGCTACTTTTAGATTTTAAAAGTAAAGTGTAATTTAAATTTTATCCACTTCATTAACTAGAATTTCAGGTCATCTACATTTTGCTGCTAAGCTGCTAATATGTACAGGTTATACTTAAAATAATACCTGTGTACATAATGTTGTGTTCAACTGTTTTAACTCACATAACTGTTTTATGTGGTTTTAGTTTGGTCTGAACACTGAAGGTCTATGATGTGTTAGCTGTATGATTTTTCCAGGGCACCAAAAACTCTTGTAAGGGAAACATCACAGGATTCTTAGAATTGCCATACAGTGGTAGACAGGAGGTTAACTGGCTTTATGAGGGGCAGTTCAAATGCTTGGAAAAAAAATACACACACACACACACACGCACACACTAAGTGCAAACTGACCCATAATCCTGCCCTTGGGGACTTCATAGTTCAACTTGCAAAGGACCAGAAGGGTAAATGCCTATTATAGAGATAATGTAATACCAGGGTGTTTTAAGTGAGCAACAAATCACACCCCCTTGGGGGGCAGGGAAAGTAGTAGACTTTGAAAAGGCTACTACTAAGAGGCCATTTGATATTAAGATAGGATTTAGATACCAAGAAGACATAGAAAGCATTTCAAGAAGGAACCACATGAAAAACAGAGACACTAATTAGGGGAAGGGTTGAGAAATTATAGTAGAGTTTGGCAAGCTCTGTGGTTCTCAATTGTCCCCCACCCCCCGAACAAACCCCATATGATGGATGTTGTCAACATATGCAAACACATTTCTAAGGGCTTACACAGATTTGGCTGGATGCCTGCCCCCTCCCCCCAAATTTGTGGGCAAATAAAGCACCCAACAACTCTAACTGGCATGCCACAAGCTCTTGTAACTATGTAAGCTCCTTCCTCTTGGGGATAGCATTTACAATTCTCCACTGAAGGGAGGAAGAAAAATGATTTTTTTTTCACAATCTTGGGTATTTCAGTCCTAGTAACAACAGCCGGATTCAGGTTAAGTGGGAGCGGAGTTTGCACTCAGACTTCTCATTATTCAGTTATTACCATATTGGAATCCCTGCAGTTTGCTGACATTGCAAAGTGAAGCAAAAAATCACGAGAAATAACACGCTGGCTACTCTCTCCCAGATAAAAGTATTGTCAACATCATTTATGCTCAATCAAATAAAAGTTGTAGAAGCTCACATCATAAGCAAAGCTTCTGATTGACCAAAGTCAGGCAGTTGAAACAGTTTAATAATTGGATTGAGAAATTTCCAATAAGGCATTTTGAAAGAAATTAAGTGGGAGAGGATTAATTTTTGCAAAAAATAACTTTATGACTATGTAAAGTCAAGCATTAAATGCTTAGGCCTGTCCAAGATGCCATTCCACATTCTTTCAGAATAATTACACAGAAAAGCCACTTGAGTTATAATAAACAAGTAATCAATTAGTATAGTTACATTTAATGGTCTTGGTTATAATCATAAAACTTTTAAAAATTTAATTTTTTTAAAGATATTTTGATCATTCCTTCTTTTGTACCACTTCTGGTAAAATTTTGGTATCCACATCGAATGGATCTACTTTAAGTGAACTTTCCTTTGCTGACAATTATCCTCAGATAATGAAGACTTCCTGTAATTTGTTAATTATGGAAAGCCACCGAGTTTCTTTTCTTTTCTGGCAGATATGGGGTTGGGTGAGCAGAGAGGTAACTAACATTTTCCTGAAATTATGCTACTTGGTGATTTATAATCATTACATTTAGTTTGGGTTGTGAACTAATTACCCTTGGGAAGGTTAACTGGTTACAGCCATATAGTAATGTGACCAGTAAAGAACCTCTTGCAATAGCCCAAGCAAGAGATACCATAGGTTTGGCCTAGGGTGATAGCAGTGGCAAGGTAACAGACTTAATTCCTTGCATATGAAACTTTATTACTTGTCCTAAACCAGCGTCTAGGGAAGGGGTTTTCAAAGCTAATTTCAAGATGTTCTCAAAGGACATTGGGGCATCAGGAGAAAGGGGTAGTACGGTGGTCAAATATGGATACACGGGAGTTTGAGATGTTGGCATGATATCCAAGTGGATAAAACCAGCAGGTAGATGGAAGTATTAATTTAGAAGGATTAGTCATGTGGGATTCAGGGTAGGAAATGTTTTTCATTATTTAATTTAGAATTGCCCAATAAACCCCTCCCCCACAATTATTTAGCTACTGATATTTTTAGGCATGCATGAGAAAAAGCAACTATTTCCATTGTTGTAAAGGTTTTATTGAAGAAACTTGAGAATAAACACTTCATGGCTAAGTGAAGAAAAGACAAACATGGTGGCTAAAAAATAATCAAAGGGAATTTAGCTGTATCCATTCAAAATACCTGAGCATCTGTTTGTAATGTTGATTTATTTGAGGCTAGTTAAATGTGTAACTAGTTAACTAAAAATCAACTGTAATACTAAAAAGTCACCGAACTCACTTCTAAAGTATACAGCCCGAATAAAAGACATCTGTAATAAATTCTGGCCCTGTAGTGTTTATATTTAAGTTTACAAACTTGGCTGCTTCTCTACAAATAACCAATTCTGTATTAATGCTTTGCAGCTGCCTCAACCTCTACACTCAAGTTTCCTGGGCTGTTAACATATTACTCCTTCCAGAAGGACTATATTCCCAGTTTCTACTTTCTTCTATACATCTATTAATTCCTGTCTTCAACAGAAAATACCTTACCCTAATTCACCTCATCAGTGCTAACATTTCCTTCAGCAGCAACCTGTTTATTTCTAGGTCAAATCAAAACGGACATTTGGAGTGATCCTGCTTTAGGTCTTAGATCTGGCAGTCTGGCACGATTCTCCCAGCATATATGGAATATTGCTTCATTTCCCCCTCAAAAACAGAAAGGACTACATAATCCTGGATCTCAGAAGTACTTAGGAAAACTACTGCCGCCCCTCCCCCAGCATACACTGCAACATTGTAATTTACCTCTGCTTTGGAAAATGTATCTTTAAAAACGATGCTCCCAACTAAATCACTTAGCCAGTAACATTTTTGAGAAAAAAAAAACCGTGAAACTCTTTGGGGGAGGAGTTTCTAACTCCAAATAGGCAGAGGATCCTGTAATTATCCTAATGAATACTTTTCCAAAGAGGCCTGTAGTCGGTGGGGTTCCCACCTCTTTCTAATCTAAAACTGCTTAGACGGACCAGAGAGTGTGCAGTTTTAACGAGATACCTAAAATGTGTGCCCTTAGACGTGACGGGGACAAGCCCAAGGCAAGTTACTCAGCAGCTAGAACCTGATTCTTCTGAAGAAACAAACAAAAGTGAACTTTTAAAATATTCTATTGTCTGCTTGCCATCTGATACATCATCACGGAAGGAATAAGGAAAATAACAGAGTGCTGGAGAAAAGAGGGAAAAAGAATGATACTGCAAATTTCACTAGGCTAGAATTCTTCCAGTCTTATGATTCCAGCATGGCCCGGCTACTGATACAATCTGGCTGTATTTTTCCAGGCTGCTACTTTGGCAGGGCTGGGATAAATGAATTTCACGCTCAAAGGAGTCACCTCTCCCCTTTTTGTCGGTTTCCCCCCAATTTATCTCTCCCTTCTACCTTCAAAGTCGAACTGCCCAGGAGCGGACCGACAGGATTCTCTCCCTCTCTCTCATAATCCTCCTCCACGAACGAAGAGGTGCCATTCCCCCCTCTGCAGATGCTTCAACCACTGCACTCCCATGAACAGGTAACTGCGGTGTTTCCTGCTTTCTCTACTCCGAAGAGCCCAAGCTCTTCTACCCCAGTCTCTGGTTTTCTCTAAACTGGCCCTCCTTTCCGCCCCCTCGCTTTCCGGGACTCGAGCCCAGTCCGCAGACTGGGACACGCGCGCGCGGCTGCCCGCACGCACCAGCTGTGCTCCCTCCCTCGTCCCCAAAGAGGGGATTGTACATGATTGGCCCGCGCCCAGTTACCTACTCCAAGGTGTGGGGTGAAGGGGAGGGTACTCCTTTGGGGAGGGGGACGAGAGAAGAAAGCACGAATCCGAGGCAGCAATCTCAGAAGACCGGGTGCTACTGCTTCAGGCACAGCCGCACCTCGCGGTGATAAGAGGATGTGCACTCGGCCCCTCCCGGCACCCGTAGAATCCCCCGCCCATAACCTCGCCTGAGATAATTACCTTCCGGGGCGGTGCAAGTCTTAGAATCCCCTTCTTAACACTTCCGGAATTCCTTTTCCGGGACGCGAACGCTTTGTGTGTGTTTGTGCGTGTGTGCGTGTATGAGTGAATACTAAAAGGAGTCCCTGCGATTCTCCTCGCTCTCTTTTCTGCTACCACCTCCTTACTTTATGGACCGGAAGAGTCCTTGAGCCAAAATAGCTCGGCGGGTACTTCCGGGACGGGAGACCTGGGTTCCGGGAGGGTGCTGGAAGGAGAGGGAGAGGCGGCGGCGGCGGCGGCGGCGGCAGCTGGAGGATGAAGAAGGAGCATGTGCTGCACTGTCAGTTCTCCGCCTGGTATCCACTGTTCCGAAGCCTTACCATCAAGAGGTAAGACAGGAGGGGTTACGTCGGGGCGATAGGCAAAAGGGAACTGCGACATTTTGGGCGAGTTCTAGCTCCATCCAAAAAAAAAAAAAAAAAAAAAAATTAAATAAATAAAAAAATGCAGGCCTTATAGCGATTGGATGGGAGCGCCAGTGCCGAGATTTCGACTTCCTAGTGGTATTTCAGTGGGGGGGATTAATGAAGTCGATCCTTGTTTTCTGTGCCTCGTGTTGCGTTCGGGGGGGTGTGCTAAGGGAGGCAGAAGGGCATGTCGTGGTACAGTGAAGGTCAGAGGCGGGGTGACTGGGGGATTAAGCTAGTTCAAGGCTTGGGGGTTCACCATCACTGCTTTTAGAATTGCCAGAGAGGGGACGTGATCAGGAGAACTGGGTAGTCTGGACTTTGCCACTGACCCCGGTGGACTTAATTGCTTTCAGTCGCTGTGAAATGAGAACAGTGATACAGACCCTACCTGAAATCCTATTGTGAAGCTCCCATATGATAGTGTGCATGGAAAGCGTTAGTGTAGTTATATATTGTTAGGGTTGGTAACGTACTGTGAGAGGAAGCCATTCCTGGAAAAGGAATAGAACAGTATTTGTTTTCTGTTTCTCTGGCCTACAACAGGGAATCCGTCCCTGGTTTGCAGGTCAAACAGAGGAGTAACTGTTTCATCCTTCACGGGGTCATTCAAGGTAATAGAGGCAAGGCAGCTAGGAGAATACCCCCAAATGTTCAACAGCAATTATGACATCTGGAGAATGATGAAGGAGTAGGCTTTCACTCACTAAGAGGGATAAATCAAAGAACTGCATATTCATGAACAGGATTTTCTGTATTTTGTCCGGTCACCCTTTAGGCCTAGATTATCACGTATTTAGGTATCAACTGTCCTTTTCTCATTTTGTCCTCTGGGTGCAGGGTGTGAATACAGAGAGGGAAATGGTTTTGAAATCCTGAGGGATTGAAAGAGCATAAGGAGATTTATTCAGAGGGCAGTTCTTTTCCATCCTGTTAATTCATACATAGAATCTGCTTTTAGTTGGAGGTTAGAGCAGCTCAAAGGAAGATAGATCATCCTTGCATTTGAAGGTGGTTGAAGTCACACCAAAATAAAAGGAAGAGCTTCAACAGCAGCAGTGGACAGTACATCCTAACATAGAAGTTATCTTCCCTTAGGATATTCCAGTCTTTGTTACCTTGTGTAATTGAGATAGGCTTTGGGTCTGAGATGATGCTAGAGTTATTTGTGTTGGTGTAAGAGAAGGTATATTGTGAACCTGCCAGACATTTCACGCTGTTCACTTGAACTGCAATCTGTGCAGGTGCCTTTTGCAACCTCTGGCATAGTTTTCCTTTGCCTTCAGCAGTAGAGCACAATGGTTAAGAATTAGATTCTGGAATCAGGGCCATCTGCCTGGCTTTGAATTTTGGTTCCACCAGCATCTTGAGCAAATTGCTTAATCTCTCTAAGCCCCATCTGGAAATTTGAGAAAATAATAGGATTGTCATGGGAATTAAATGAGATAAAACATTTAAAATGCTTGTCACAGTTTCTGGCATGTAGTAGACATACAGAAATGCTGCTTGTTGTTACATTTTGGATTTAATCAAAGCTTCTTTGAAGCACAATAATTTTAGAATGTGTACCATTCATTGGAAGCTGAGAATGAAAAATAAACCAGGAGGTGGGATTTTCTGAACAGTCTACAACTAAACTGTGTGGCCTGAAACTGTTCTTTACTCTGTCTTTAAACTCTCTTCAGTCTGTTCAGTTCTGTGGTGATATCACTGGAACCTCACATATGACAGGATATCCCTCCGTCATCTGGGCCAATCTGGTGGGGTTGTATTAGCTTTGTCAGTGTCATTGTCAGCTTTAATGCTGAGATCATATTCTTGTTATTGACTCAGCATTATTTTTCAGTGTTTATTAATCATGGGTCAGAGATGATTAGGTGGGGAAGAATACAAGTTTACTTTTTGACAAGTTCTAGAACTTTGACTCAGGCTTAAGAATCATGAGCTAGATGACTTTGGGCCCCTTTACTTTTCTAAATCTGTTACTTTCCTCAAACATAAAGGCTATATTAAGTAATCTTTTAAAGCCTGTTTTTACCTTTAAAATTGTGTTAGAATAACTTGTCTCTATGTGCATAATTATATTCACTTGAATAGGATATGGAATAGGATGTTGAATATATAAGATATCGAATAGGATATAGAATGGGATAGGTACTTTGTCATTTAATTCTTTTACATCCGTCAGTCAGGCCTCATTGGATTCTTACCTGCACTTGGATTTCAGCGACCGATTTATGCTCTTCTCTGAGGGCCTCGTTAGCTTTGTGTAAAGCTTGCCTGGCGATGACTTGTTTATGGCCTCAGTCTTTCAGGCACAGTTCCTCCTTCTGAATTTTGGTAGCACTTGGTACATCCTCACCTGGGACAGCATTTAACATGTTGTACTGTGATTTTTTCTTGTGTATTTTTTCCCCCATCATAGGCTTTGAGTTCGTAATGGAATCACTTTGGTATCCTCCTTGACTTACATAACGTAATGCACGATATCCTCATTAGGATGACTTCATAACTGGGACTGTAGAACTCAGTGACCCATGAGAAGTAAGCAGAATCTAACTTGACGTCAGCTAATATCTCTTAAGAGTTGAAGACCCTCCAGTAGGAAGAATATGCAAAGAATTCAGAATAGAATCCAACAGTAAACAGATGTTTTGAATCCAGTCAAGGGGTGATGCAACCTGGAGGGAAAGTACAGATTCAGAATCAGACTTGAGAATTAGTGTAACTCAAAAACAAGGGACGTGGACTCTGAAATCATTGATTTGGGGCTTAGAGACATGACTAAGGAAAGAGGGCTCCGTGTGTTCTCATCGTGGTCAGGAAAACCACCCTGGATGTCTGGGAACTGGCATCCCTGCCAGCATTTTCAGGCTCAGGCCCCTGAGAAGATAAACTTCAAAAATTCTCTTGGAGAATGAATAAGAAATTTTTTCAAGGTTTTAGGTAGTATTGGAATGTGTGCAAAAAACTTTAGATTGACTGCACTTATGGTTTAGTTTGCTGGCTTCATTACGAGGTAAATATTTGGGAAGTCTTGTTTGTGATTAGACAATTGACATATTTAAAAATAAAATTGAATAGATTCTTTTGATAAAAGAGTTAAAAATTTTAGAGCAACTTTTAAGTTTCAAAGGCTCACTTGAAATTGGTTAAAATTTAGCAGATTTACAAATAGAGTAGTAAGATCTGGTGGTTGACCTTAAAAGCCTGAAGGACTAGGCTTTTGAATGTAAAATTGTAAATTTGATAGATCAGCTATTAGTCTTTAAAACTGAAATAGCCCGTGAATAATGTTTTCTGTGCACAAAAACCATTTTTAATATGCCAGAAAATAAGTAGATGATGCATAAGTCGATGACATTCTCTTGACTCTGTGAAAGCAGGCCATCATTTCTTTTCACTTTTTAAAGAATATATGCCTCAAAATAATAGCATTGCTTTTACGTACCTGTGGCAGAATTGCTTGATGATTTCTTATTACAGAGTAAAAAAACAAATGATCCCATGAGATTTTGAAGTGACTTTCAGTTATGGCTTTGCCATCCCTTAATTATCTGAAACAAAATAAACTAAAGCAGCTTTATAGCTCTAGCAGTTAGTTGAACGGAAGGCCACCAAAACACACCCCAGAGACATCATGAATTCTTAGCCTTTTGTGCTCATTGGCAAACAAAGATTGGTTTCCAGATCTTAAGTCTGCCTCTGCCCTCTATCTTAGAAGATGGTCAGATGCTGTTTCTGCTTTGTTTGCTACATTTCCTGTGTTGCTGCAAATATCTGCTGGTGTCTCATTTCTTAAAGACACAGGTACTCACTCAAAATTCTCTTGCGCTAATGCCTTTCATGCTCTAATTTCAGTATGGTCCTCTGTAGTTGGCTTGTTTTGTGTCTTTACCATGACTGTGGTAATACATGAGCCAAAGTTAGTTTACCACAGGATTTACTCATATTAATCCTAATTTTTATTATTATTTTTTTTATTTTTTATTTTTTTTAAAGATTTTATTTATTTATTGGGACAGAGAGAATGAGAGAGAGAGAGAGCACATGAGAGGGGGGAGGGTCAGAGGGAGAAGCAGGCTCCCTGCCTAGCAGGGAGCCCGATGCGGGACTTGGTCCAGGGACTCCAGGATCATGACCTGAGCCGAAGGCAGTCGCTTAACCAACTGAGCCACCCAGGCGCCCTAATCCTAACTTTTAATGTGCTGCTACCAAATGTACATCATTAACATTTCCCATTTTATATTAAAAATAAAGGGAACAAGTATTTAAAAAATTAATTGAGTTTGGATTTTTTTCTCTCTGCTTATGGTTGGTCTTTTAAAATGATGCCTTTTTGGTAAATGCCTTTTTTTTTTTTTTTTAAGCGTCATTCTTCCACTTCCTCAGAATGTGAAGGATTATTTACTCGACGATGGAACTCTGGTGGTTTCAGGAAGGTAAAGTATACCAGAAAAAATTCTTAAAACTTTATCATGAAGAAATGTTGTGGTGATTGAATCTCAGTGATTACCATGTAAAATAAATACATTAGCTTTGGAACCATTCTCTCCTGTTTTTTTTTTTAAATACTTTATTTATTTGACAGAGAGACACAGTGAGAGAGGGAACACAAGCAGGGGGAGTGGGAGAGGGAGAAGTAGGCTTCCCACTGAGCAGGGAGCCCGATGCAGAGCTCGATCCCAGGACCCCAGGATCATGACCTGAGCAGAAGGCAGACACTTAACGACTGAGCCACCCAGGCGCCCCCCATTTTCTCCCGTTTTTTTTCCTAGCTAAAATTATGTCCTGATCTTTGTCCTGTATTTCTTGTCAATGCTGAATTTATAAGATTCAGAATTGGGTACTTCCTCCTCTCGTAGTCACTGGTTATGAAATTGGGCAGTTCCTGTCATCTTTTCCTTGAGAAAATAGGTATGATAATAACTCTACTGTCTGGAGGTAGGGAGAGGGTGGCAGGGGGAGGAGGGCATGGTATGATCCTTTGAGATCCTTCACCTTTTTTTAAAGTTTATTTAAGTAATCTCTGTACCCAGTGTGGGGCTCAAATTCATGACCCTGAGATCAAAAGTTGCATGGTCTTCTGACCGAGCCAGCCAGGTGCCCCAAAATACTTCAGCTTTTAAGATAAAAATTAACTGTCCGTTACAAACAGACAGCTTCACTAGGTGTATCATGTAATTCCTTAACTTTTTCTTCCCCGTGGTTAACCCCACCTCTACCTTCTCTGTTCATGTAGTTCCTCTGTTCATAAAGGGAAAACATTGCTATGCTTCAGTCTTTTTAGTGCAAACTTGAAGAAGTTTAAGAATCATAGAATTTAATGAAGTTCCTATTTTTTCATTCAGGTTTCTGCTCAGAGTTCATGTCACCTAAGTGCTCATCCCTCACGTGCCTTTCTGAAATAGCCTAACAGGAACCCTTGCTGTACTGTACTCCATTTTTGTAGGATTCTAGGTTGGAAATCATTTTCCCTTGGAATTATTACAAAAATTTTTTATTATGGTAAAATACACATAGTGCAAGATTTACTATCTTAATTATCTTTTAAGTGTACAGCTCAGTGGTACTAAGTACATTTATAATGTTGTGCAACCATCACCACCGTCTACCTCCAGAACTCTGTTCATCTTGTAAAGCTGAAACTCGGTCCCCGTGGAAACACTGGCTCCCCATTCCTCCTCCCCCTAGCCCCTGGCCACCACCGTTCTACTTTCTGTGCCTGTGATTTTGAGTACTCTCAGTACCTCATATGAGTGGAAGTGTGCAGTATTTGTCCTTTTATGACCAGCTTTATTTACCAGCATGATATCATTGGGGTTTGTCCATGTTGTGGCGTGTGTCAGTTTCCTTCCTTTTAGCTGAATACTGCTCCATGGTATGAGTGGGCACATTTTGGTGCCATACTCTTCACCCCCTTGCGTCACTTCATTTTTCTGCATAATACTTCTTTCCATTCTGACATAATTCCCATAACTGTCCAGGTATTAGAATGCCGGCTTCATGAAACTGGGACTTAAGACAGTTTTGTTCCTAGCTCTTGGAGCCGTGCCTGACACATAAGATGTGCCTGATAGACATTTGTTGGATGAAGGAACTTAGAAATGTAATTAGAATTGTATGTGTTTTCAATAACACTAATTTTTTTAAAGATGTATTTTTATTTTAGAGAGAGAGTGCGTGAGTGGGGGGGCAGAGGGAGAGGGGGAGAGAGTCTTAAACAGACTTCACGTTGAGCAGAGAGCCTGGTGTGGGCCTTGATCTCACAACCCTGAAATCATGACCTGAGCTGAAATCAAGAGTCAGACGCTTAACCAACTGAGCCACCCAGGTGCCCCACAGTAACACTAATTTTAAAACCCTCCCCCCTTTTCTTGTCATGCATTTTCTGTGTAGCTTTCTGGATTATATTTCTGTTTTTGGTATTCTCAGCCTCATAATAACTTGAAAATTATTAATGGAGAGCCTCATTAACTTGGAATAATTGCAGGATATTGAATAGTCAGCCAAGACTCAACTTTGGGATACTTAAAGACATAATTTTATTCTCAAATATAGAACAATAATGAGGTCATATAAATGGGTCTATAAAGAAAATAATTTCTAACATTAGAAAGTACTGTAAGCATACTGAAGAGCCCCTGTGGTGGTTTTCATTGGCCAGATGTTTGTGGGAGCTTGTGGCCGGTCCTGTTAAATACTGTTGAACAGCTCTGTGGGGCGCTCTGCTTCACAGGGATGCACCAATCAGAGAGGGACCCAGCCCTTTTGGAGTTGATGGTTCAGCTTCCTATTTTGTGGGAGTTGATATAGCATAGTGCTGGTCCTCCAGTCCCACTGCCTACTGTCAGATCATATCTTTGTAATTTCTTGCGTTCTGTGCCTCATTTTCTCTGTCTGTCTGTAAATGGGGTGACTGATGTCCTAGAACTTACCTTAGGTTGTTACACAGATGAGAAGAGATCATGTGTAAAATGTCTCACCCAGTACTGTTATTGTATGCAATTAGGAAACATTAACGGCACTCACCATCATCATGGATCTCAGTCTGAATATTAAACAAGCACACCAGTAAAGGTGTAAGTGAAAATTGTGATGAGACATTAAATCACTGGGGGTGGGCTGGCTAAGGATTGCAGGGAATACCCGGAAGAAGTAACTTAAAAGCGTCTCTGAGACAGGAAGTTTGGGTGGAAGGTAGTCAGGTGATGGGTGTAGGGAGGAATCTTCAGGCTGAGGGAACAGCATTAAGGAGGGCTCTGAGGCATGGAAGGTCTTGACTGCAGGACACTACAAGGGGGTCATGTGGCTGGAGTGTGGAGGGCTGAATGGTGAAGAGTTGGTTGCTGCCATGGGGGAGGTGGTAAGAGGGTGTGTGGGAGTTCTGTTAAAGATCCTAGAATTTATTCTGAGGTCAGTGGGAATGCATTGAAGAGCTCTGAGCAAGAGAGTGACTTGAGCAGATTTCAGGTTTTGAACTAGGACTGGTTGCCATGTAGATATTGAAGACCAGTTAGGGGGATACTGCATTGGATCCAATGTGAACTGACAGTGGCTTGACCTATGGTGGTGACCCTGGAGGGGGAGAAGTGAATGGATTTGAGATGTCTTGGAGCTGCACCTTCAGAACTTGGTGACAGAGAAGGAGGTGGGTGGTAAGAATCACCCTCTCATTTCCGGCTGAACAGCTAGATGAATGAAGATGTCATTTGCTCAGGCTGAGAAAAGCCTTTGATTTGAAAAGGGTAGTAATTTTTTAAAATTAATTAATTAATTTAAGATTTTATTAATAAGAGAGCACGAATGAGAGCAAGCATAAGCAGGGGGAGTGGCAGGCAGAGGGAGAAACAGGCTCCCCACTGAGCAAGGAGCCCGATGTGGGACTCGATCCCAGGACCCCGGGATCATGACCTGAGCCAAAGGCAGACGCTTAACCGACTGAGCCACCCAGGCATCCCTGAAAAGGGTAGTAGTTTTAGATTGGATTCCTTTTTTAGGTAAAAACTTGAAAATTATAGGTGTAATTTAAATGAGGGACATTTACAAAATGCACAGATCCTGAGTGTAACGTTTGGTGAGTTTTGATAAATACATACACCTGTTTCATCACCTCTTCCATGAAAAATACCAAACATTTCCATTCCCCAGGAAAATCCCTGCTGCACCTTTTTGGCCGATCCTGCCTACCTCCCCCCGCCCCACCCCAGACAAACACTGATCTGATTTATATCTCCATACCTTAGTTCTGCCAGTTCTAGGACTTCATGTTAAGTGAAATTGTATAGTATGTGTTCTTTTGTGTCTGGCTGCTTTAACTCCACATAATGCTTTTGGGATTCATCTGTGTTGCTGTGTTTCATTGCTAAGTAGCTTTCTTCAAATGCGTCTTCTTTTTTTCTTTTAAAGATTTTATTTTTAAGTAATCTCTACTTACTCGAACTTAAAACCCTGAGATCAAGAGTCCTATGCTCCACTGACTGAGCCAGCCAGGTGCCCCTAAATGTGTGTTTTTAAAGCTCAGTGTTTGTGTTTTGTGTGTGGGCTTGGTTGTGTATCCCTCTTAGTATATTCCTTGCTATCCTAATCTTTTTTTTTCTTAGAGTCAATGGTATTTTATTTTATATTGTTTTATTACTTTATTTTTTTTATTTATGAATATTTATTTTTTTAAAAGTTTTTATTCGAATTCCAGTTAACATACAGTGTAATATTAGTTTTAGGTGTATAGTATAGCGATTCAACACTTCCATACATCACCCGGTGCCCATCATGACAAGTGCACTCCTTAATCCCCATCACCTAGTTCACCCATCCCTCACCCACCTCCCCTCTGGTAACCATCAGTTTGTTCTCTATTGTTAAGAGTCGGTTTCTTGAAAAAAGATGGTTAGATGCCTCAAAGTAGGTGGCAGTGCCTTAAGCATATGTGTGTCGTTAGGCCTGAGAGTCTCTTCCGTCCTTGTAAAGGGGAGTGCTAACCTTCTCTCAGTTCATACAACACTTGCTATCTTAATCTGTTTGACCTTCCAGTGAAGAGTGGGCAAATAAAAAAATAAGATGAGAAGACCTTATGGAGCTTTAATTTACCCAAAAATAATGTCATTTAACCTAATCTAAGCAGATATTGGTTAACAATTTTGGTTGGTGTGACTTTAGAGAACAAAACAACCTCCGAGTGATTAAAATCTAGACTCACTAGTCACAGTATCAGTCATCACTTATTGATCAACAGAGCAGGTTACCCTACAGATAACAGCACAATCCTATTCTAGATTTCATATCAGCAATAGGACTCACGGCCTTGGATCAGGACATCCTAATGGTTTTCATTTGTTCAGCAATTAAAGTCCTACATGATCTGAGTTCAGGCCAGAGTAATCCAGGTTGGTTTCTATCAGTAATTTCTCCCTGAGTTCAAATAGTAACAGGTGAATGAGTGTGTATTTAAAATATTATTTATAGAGTACCATAACTGCATCTATTAGTATGTGAACATTTAGCTCCGTATGGAATATTTCCCTGCACCAAAGAATACAGTATTACAGTTACAGATAAATAGAGTGGAGTTAATGAATTAGAGTTACTGAATATTCTTTTTATTGTGAGTGGACCAGTAGTGAACTACTACTCGTTATTTGTAGATACTGAGATAGATCGATTAAGCATCTTTCCTTAGCGTAGATTCTGGGAATATGTATGACTTGGTTTTGTTTGGTAAGATAAATTCTGGAATGGTAGGGAGTGGGAGCAATATGAATGCTTAGAAATTCCATCATGTGTAAAATAGCCCCCACCTCATTTTTAATTATCAAAGTAATACTTCCTCATTATGGTAAACTTGAAAACCACAGAAAATATAAAGAAGCTGAAAAAAATCACTTATAGTTCCACCACCTTAAAAGCAAATGCTGTTCAAATATTGGCACATCTTCTCTAGTCTTTTTAAATATGTTTTTAGTCTAAGTTAAGAGCATATTACATGTATGATTTTTTATTCTTTTATCATTGAAACCATAGCATAATTTTTCCATGTTTTTAAAATGGAAAATTTTTAAAATTATTTTTAATAACTGCTTAATTTTCGTGTTTATGTACTTGTTACTACTGATCTAATTTCATAGTTTTTGGACATTTAGGTCATTTACAGCTTTACTGAAAAGTAACTTTTCAGTGAACATATTTTTGCATGGAACACTGAGATTATTTCTATGCAATAAGAATCCCAGGCCCTAGTCACGGGGCAAAGGTTATAAAAATTTTTAAGACTCTTGACCAGGGGATGCCTGGGTGGCTGTCAGTTAAGCATGTGCCTTCAGTTTAGGTCATGATCCCGGGGTCCTGGAATCCAGCCCTGCATCAGGCTCCCTGCTCAGCAGGGGTCTGCTTCTGCCTCTCCCTCTGCCCTTTCCCCTGCTCGTGTCCCCTCTCTCTCTCTCAAATAAATAAATAAAATCTTAAAAAAAAAAAAAAAAAGATATTTGACCAGCATTGCCAAATAGCTTTCACTAACCATTGTACCAGTTTATGCTCTCAACACTAATGTATTAGGGTCCGTATCTCAGAAAGTGAAATTCTTAATTAAATGCTTTCCTCTAGGTTTCCAAGTTAGTTGTTACAACAAAGAAATTAAAAGGCAGACCAAGGGGGCACCTGGGTGGCTCAGTCGTTAAGCGTCTGCCTTCGGCTCAGGTCATGATCCAAGGGTCCTGGGATCAAGCCCCGCATCAGGCTCCCTGCTCTGTGGGAAGCCTGCTTCTCCCCCTCCCACTCCCCCTGCTTGTGTTCTCTCTCTCGCTGTGTCTCTCTCTGTCAAATAAATAAATAAAATCTTAAAAAAAAAAAAAAAAAGGCAGACCAAGCCTCTGAATATAATTTCTTCAGTTTCCTCTCCCCTGAAGTGAATGTGGCCTTTTATCTCCTTAACCTGCCATCCAGCACTCCCTGTGTTTGCTCCCTGGGTCAATTGGGGTGATTTTGGTCTCAAGTAATAGAATATCAGCTATGCTCCAAGTGTTTGTGTGGCCCCCAAATTCATATGTTGAAATCCTAACCCCCAAAGATACTGGGTATTAGAAGGCGGGATCTTTGGGAGGTGATAAGGTCATGAGGGCAGAGGCTTCATTGAATGGTCTTTATGCCCTATAAAAGGTGCCCCAGAGAACTCCCTTGCCCCTTCTGCCATGTAAGGACACAGCAAGAAGGTGGCCAGACCCCGGAAGAGGGCTGTCACCAGCACCTACCCTGCTGGCACCCTGATCTTGGACTTCTAGGCTCCAGAACTGTGAGACACAAATTCCTGTTTATACCTGGTGTATGTTATTTTGTTAGAGTAGCCCAGACAAAGACAATATCCGGTTTTAAATATGGCTTAAATAAGGAGGCAAATAACTTATTTCATAAGGAGCCCTAAGGCCTGACAGTTATGGGAAAGTATAGTAGTTCAGGGATGCTAGGACTCAAAATCAGCTTCTCTGTGAATTTCCTGGTTTTCCTCTCCAGTGTCCAGGTTCTCCCTAGTCGGTTCAAAATCATGTCCTCACACTATCATATCCAGAGATCCTGTTTCATGTCCCTCTTTAAGAGCAGGACAAACTTTCTCAGGAGCTCTCTCGCCCTTGTTGGTCAGGGGCGGGTCCCTCACGGGCAAGGGGGATGGAATAGCCATGAGTGGTAGATTAGTCTGTATGTACTGTCGTGGCTGGGGGAGAAGTCCATAAGGCACAGGGCACTTAGTTTCTGAACACATTGGAGGTTTTATTAACAGAGAAATGGGGAAGTGGCTGTTGGGGTCTGCCATAGCTCTCGATTCTTCATGCCTAATCTCCCATTACCTCCACATAGAGGACATTTTTTTCACTCCAGACTTTCAGTTCTATAAGGTGTCTTGTTTACACTTATAACTTAAAACAGAGTCTGGGCTCAATAAGTATTTGTTGAATGAGTGAATGAATGAACATGATTACTTCACTCTTTTCCATGGCGGCCTAAATGGAGTCAGATGAATAGTACAGACCAAGGATGATAACTGGATTTATCTTGTTTGCCAGCTCGGATCTACTGGTAATGGTTTTTTGGAGTGGTGTGTTGAGAAGGGTTCTGAGGCTGTATCCAGGGCTCAATGAGAAAGAATGCTTGATTCGATTATTATTGCCTACAGTGGGTATGGGAAAAGAGGTTGGTAGCGTGCATTTCTGGTATAGACGGTGATTCATTTTATTGCACATTATTGGGTGTGTCCCACCCTCATGAGATGGGTGCTGAGTGTGCTACAGAAATAACAAGATGGGTGGGATATCCTACCCGGGGAGTCCCTGTTTGTAGCCAAGTCAAAGATGTAAATAAATAGAAGCTGTTTTTTTTGGAATAAAAGCATCTGTTATTCTGATAATGTTTTTGAAGTTTAAATAATCAGTGGGGTGATGAGGAAGTTTTTATGGTAGAGGTGATACTGGAACTGGGCTCACAGGTTGGATCTGACTCAGGTGGTCTCACTCACTGCTTCCAGGAACTAATCTTTACTTGTCCCTTTCTGATCCCGAGTCTGTTCTTTCCTGACCTGTCTCCCTTAAGGCAGAATAATAATAGACGCCAGCTATAAAACCCATGTTAGGTATGTTCATGATTTGAATCTTCATGACTGTAGAACTGCTGCCACTATCCTGGTTTTATAGATGGGATAATGGGGCACAGCTCTTGACCGATAGTGCTGGAATGGACACACTCAAGCTCTGTCTGCCTCCAAAGCCAGTGCTCTTAAGGTTTCCCATCGCTCTTAATGTTCCAGCTCTGTGCGAATGTGGTACAGGAAATGTAGAATATTTTAAATATTAGCATCATACTTTGGCCAATTCAGTCCTCAGTTTTCAGAGATATACCTTAGAAAGCCAGTCTAGTAAACTTGCAAATTTATACTCTCCGCATCACTTATGGTGACCAGGTTTTGGGACATACCTTGCAGTAGGCACTGCAATAAATTCTTCTGAAGAACTGTATGGATACACTGGCTATAAATATGATTTTAAAAATGTATTTCATTATACTAACAAAGTGATACATTTTCAAGTTCATTGAGTACCTTTTGTATTGTAAGGTTAAATAAGCCATATTAAAGATAACCATGTTGTATTTAAAAATATGTGGTATTGGGGTGGGAGGGATGGGGTGGCTGGGTGATAGACATTGAGGAGGGTATGTGCTATGGTGAGCACTGTGAATTGTGTAAGACTGTTGAATCACAGACCTGCACCTCTGAAATAAATAATAAATTATATGTTAAAAAAAAAAGATAGCAGGAAGGGAAAAATGAAGGGGGGAGTTGTAGGGGGAGACAAACCATGAGAGACTATGGACTCTGAGAAACAAACTGAGGGTTCTAGAGGGGAGGGGGATGGGGGGATGGGTTAGCCTGGTGATGGGTATTAAGGAGGGCACGTACTGCATGGAGCACTGGGTGTTGTACACAAACAGTGAATCATGGATCACTACATCAAAAACTAATGATGTAATATATGGTGATTAATATAACATAGTAAAAAAATAAATTAAAAAATAAAAATAAAAATATGTGGTATTTAAAGAGAGATGCAAGAGAAAGAAAGGCTAGCTCCTTGGACAGGGATTCACAAGTGACAGTGTGTTAGTATTATCACAGTGTCTGGTTCTTAGCTTCATGGATCTGGCAAGTCAGTTCTTTAGGAGTGCAAAGGGTTGATAAAAATTTAGGAACTGGGGTGCCTGGTTGGCTCAGTCGGTAGAGCATGCGACTCTTGATCTCGGGGTTGTGAGTTCAAGCCCCACACTGGGTGTAGAGATTACTTTAAAAAAAGAAAATTTAGGGAACTAATTGATACGTGTTAACCAGAATTACACCAGGTTGATTAATTGAATGATTGACAAGTCAGTGTGTCAATTTCTTGATTTATAGAGGAGGATATGCCTTTCCAGTGATTGCTACTGTAACACTTACCATATAATACACCCTCAACAGATTTGAAGGGAGCTTCTGTCTGTAGCTTTGTATTTCTTTTTTTTTTTTTTTTTAAAGATTTTATTTATTTATTTGAGAGAGAGAGAATGAGAGACAGAGAGCATGAGAGGGAGGAGGGTCAGAGGGAGAAGCAGACTCCCTGCCGAGCAGGGAGCCTGATGCGGGACTCGATCCTGGGACTCCAGGATCATGACCTGAGCCGAAGGCAGTCGCTTAACCAACTGAGCCACCCAGGCGCCCCTGTAGCTTTGTATTTCTTAACAATATACTTAGACTAATTATTTCTTAATATTATCTCCACCTTAGATATTATTTCTTGACTTTGTGTTATAGTATTTGAAGATGTAGTTTTCTTACGCAGTCTCTTCTCTTCATTACAGTTTTTGGTTAAATCAGTAGTCCGTGATCACAGTATTATTACATTATAGTGGCTGCTGAGCCACATTGTGTACTATGATTCCCTTTTCTTTACTAATAACCAAATTCTTTGAATTTGCTTTGTTTCCCATGTGGCTGTCACTAATACCTAGTAACTATTCCAATAGACAGGTCATAACCTGTTAGCTATTTCTCTAAATACTTGTGGACACTTCCAAATCGAGGAGTTCCATTTTCCGTTCCTGGAGATTTCACTTTAGCAATCCCCCATCCTCCTGTTCCAGTCTGGTAGCTCTCAGGTCTGGTATACAGTTGTCACCTTGATACTTCACTATTTTGTGTTGGATTTTCTGTCCCTGGGATATCACATTTTTGGGTCTCTTGAGTTACTCGTTTTATCGAATCTCATGCTCTACAATGCATAGGAGGAAACGCTTTTGAGTCTTTTCATACCTGAAAAAATTTTTTATTATACTGTAGATTTGGGGGGGGTGAATTGGCTTAGTATGGGATTCTAGGCAGAAAATTTCCCTTGTGATTTTGAAGGTCTGGTCTACTGTCTTCTAGAATGCTATGAAGTCCCCTGTCATTTTGATGTGTGTTCCTTTATTGTGACCCAGTTTTCTTTATGAATGTTTTTGAGAATTCCTCTTTCATGTTTTTGTATTTCATGATAGTCCTCTGAATTGCCCAAACATAGTGACTTAGAACAAGAAACATTTTGTTTGTCAGTGATTGCTCAGGTGGGTGTTGAGAGACAATTCTTGGGTCTCAGTTACTGCTTGTGTTGCACGCAGAGGCACTGACAGCTTTTGTTCTTGATTGTCTTTTCCAGATGTTTATATAGCAGACAGCCTTGGAAGGTCGAGATGATGGCTCTCTCCCTAGCAGAGAGCAGGTTTATTTACTATCTGGCACAGGTAAAGACAGTGTCTCTGCCCTGCCTTTGGGTCAGAGACTGAACAGGTTCACCTGCAGCCCGTTATAAAAGATGAGGTTCCCTAAATTCAGGGTTCCTCAGTTGTGACGCAAACCTGGGCCACTCCTTGACCTCCCCTGGGACAGAGGGGCCAGCGGGAACTGATGGACAGATGAAGCTCATGCTTCACGCTGTGCTGTCAGTCAAAGAGTCCTTTGCTTCTGACCTAGGAGTCTTAACATCTTCTGTCAGAGTCCATGAAACTGGCCAACTAACCTGTCAGCTTGCAAGTAGGGTAAAATCTCAGAGCCTTTACACTTCTTGACACTGGGTGAGTCTTCTGTTGGTCTTGCTAAGATCGTGTTGCTGTTGTCATTTGGTGGTTCTGCTGAACACCTGGGTGCTTTTAAGGTGGCCTTACTCGCATGTCTGGCCGTTGATGCTGGGCCTCTCTTTCCATGCGGTCTCTCATCTCAGAAGAATACCCTTAGCTTCTTTACATAGGTGGCAGCATTCCAAGTGTGAGAGTAGAGGCTGTAAAGTCTTCTGACACCTAGAATTACATGGTGTCACTTGTGCTACATTTTGTTGGTCACGATGAGTCTTGAAACCAGTTTAAATTAAAGGAATGGGGACATAAATGCCATTTTTTGATGGGAAGAGTGGCAAAGTTGCCCCACAGAGGAGCGTGTCAGACTAGATGGGAAGAATTATTGTGGCCATCTTTGCGCATTGCCTGAGTCCTTCCCCGCCCCCACCGTTCGCTGTGCTATGTACCTGGTGAGCCCTTCCATTCTAGAGATGTATTTTTCAGTTTGGGAACATTTAAAAATACTGTATCTTTGACAATTTTCTCTTATTTTCTGGTTTCTCTTTCTTGAACTCCTGTTATTTAGATACTGGATCTTGTTGGATTCTTTGAATTTTATTTCATTCTCTGTTGTTTATCTCTTCTTAGTTCTTTCTGGGCAATTTCCTTAATTTTGCCATTCATTCTATTGAATTTTTTAAAAAAGATTTTATTTATTTATTTGACACAGAGAAAGAGAGAGAGCACAAGCAGGGGGAGTGGCAGGCAGAGGGAGAGGAAGAAGCAGACTCCCCGCCGAGCAGGGAGCCCGTCGTGGGGCTTGGTCCCAGGACCCTGAAGTCATGACCTGAGCTGAAGTCAAACACTTAACCCACTGAGCCCCCAGGTGCCCCTCTATTGAATTTTTAAATAGCAGCTACCATGTTTTCATTTCTGCAGGTTCAGTCCTGTCCCCCGTTCATTTGTTTCTTTTTTTTTTTTCTTTTCTTTTCCTTTCCTTCTTTCTTTTCTTTTCTTTTCTTTTCTTTTCTTTTCTTTTCTTTTCTTTTCTTTTCTTTTCTTTTCTTTTCTTTTCTTTCTTTCTTTCTTTCTTTCTTTCTTTCTTTCTTTCTTTCTTCCTTTCTTTTCTTTCTCTCTCTCTCTCTCTTTCTCTCTCTCTTTCTTTCTCTCTCTCTCTCTCTTTCTTTCTTTCTTTTTCGTCTTTGGAAAAAAAAATTTTTTAAAGTACTTTCCATGCCCAGCATGGAGCACAAGGTGGGGCTTGAACTCACAACCCTGAGATCAAGGCCTGAGCTAAGATCAAGAGTCAGATGTTTAACTGACTAAGCCACCCAGGAACCCCTCCTCTGTTCCTTTCTTACAGCTTCCTGTTTTCCTCTCATGGATGCAGTATCTTCTTTTATCTTTTTATTTTTTACCTTCTTTATGTTTTATCTTTATATTAATGATTTAAAAACATTTTTCATCTGGTCCCTTTATTGTCTATTTCTTATACATACCTTTTTTCTCTCCTTTTAAAAAACTTTTTTTTTTTATCTTGGAGCCTTTCTTTAGTTTTGTAATGATTCTAGGCTTTTATTCATATTTAAGAGTGAGGACACATACACTCACACTCACACTTACTCGCCATATATCCAGGTGGGGCTTGCTGACTAAGAGTGCCAGCAATCAGCAGGTATTGACGGAAGTTTTCCAGATAACGCTTATCTGTAGGTCTGTCCTCCTGGATGGTTCACATTCTACAGAGAAGAATCATGTAATCTCTGTTCTGGGAGCAGGGTGGGAGGAAGGGGACTGGTGGCCTCGCTGTTAGTGTGATTTTCACATGGCTTCTCGTCATACTCTAGCATTTCACCCTCATTTTCCTTTGGGGCATTATGGACCTGAGTCCTTAGCTTCTTTGGTTCATGGAGGAGGATTAGTTGTTAGGGTGTGCAGGGTGAGGAGGGCTGTGTGTGTCTTACTGCCCTTTCTATGGACTTCACACAGGTCCCTTGTTGGTAGCCCAGAGCTTCCATCTCATCATCTGTGGTAGGTCTAGGTTCTGCCTGTTGCTCTCTGGGTTTTCCTCCTCAATGGCTTTCTGTTTCCCAAACTTTTATTGCTGTCTCTTTTCTGCAGTTGTCTCCTTTTTGGTCCTTTATTTCCTTGGGATTTTTTTCTACCATTTTAATAAGAGTTTCAAGAGGGAGCATAGGGATAGATAAATGCCCATGGCCAACCAGGAGCCTCTCTCTCCCTTCTTATAGTTTCTTGGTACAGATCCTGTGCTGGTTCTTATTCTGATTATTATTGTTTTCATTGATGTGGTGAGTTATTCATAGGCCAATTATTTGTGGTTTTGTGTTGATGAGAGGGAATACTCTTGAGTGTTTTCAGCCTTTGCTTCCTCCCTAGGCAATGAAGATTGGCTGCTAGCTGGTCCTTTTCAACATGTGCTTTGCTCACAGGCTTCTTTAAAGATAGCATGTCCGAGTTTTTCTTTCCCTCTTTCCCCCATAGCTTTCTGTGGTGCCCGTCTAGATCCAGAGTAATTCTTTTTTTTTCCTCCATGGAAGGATATTATTTTAACTTTTTCACTGAACATTTTCAAACACAATATGAGAAATCAGTATGATTAAACCCCACCTACCCATCATTCAGCTTACATCAATAATCAAATTTGCTATTTTTGTCTCATTTCTCCCTTCCACATTTGGGGAGATGGATATGGTGGAGTATTTTAGGTAAATCCTCCCCCCTCTTTTTTCAAGTAGGCTCCACACCCAGCATGGAGCCCAACACAGGGCTCGATCTCACAACCCTGAGATCATGACCTAAGCTGAAATCGAGTCGGATGCTCAGCCAGCTGAGCCATCCATTTGCCCCAGTGATGGAGTATTTTAAGGTAACCCATTATTTTTATTCAGGAACACATTTTTTTTTATTAACATATAATGTGTTATTTGTTTCAGGGGTACAGGTCTGTGATTCATCAGTCTTACACAATTCACAGCGCTCACCATAGCACATACCCTCCCCAGTGTCCATCACCCAGCCACCCCATCCCTTCCACCCCCCTCCACTCCAGCAACCCTCAGGATCCAGGGTAATTCTTGACACCAGCCCACATGCTCTGTTTTCACTATATAAGCAAAAGATTCTTGATTTTGCCTTTTGGGGGTATTCCAGCTCTTCGGTAGAACAGCTCTTTGGATGATTCCTTTTGGCTTCTTCATCTCACTTGATCTTCCTTGTCTATGGCAGCTTTTCTCATATATTGGGATTCAGAGTTGTAGATGATTGCTCGTGTCCTCAGAGCTGGAGTTTGAGTTTTTCTTTTCCTTGGTTCTAGTGATTTCTGAGAAGAGGGCAGAAAGTGTTTCTTCTGCTGTCTCTTATTGGAAGTGTACTCATTAATTTTATATCAACTTTTATTAGTTTCTGTCTCAAAAAAATGAACTTTTTAAAAAAAGATTTTATTAATTTATTTGAGAGAGAGAGAGAGACAGAGCATGAGTGGGATGGGGGGCAGAGGGAGAGGGAGAAGCAGACTCCCGCTGAGCAGGGAGCCTGACGTGGGGCTTGATCCCAGGACCCCGAGATCATGAACTGAAGGCAGATGCTTAACTGACTGAGCCCCCAGGTGCCCCTCAAAAAATGAACTTTTCCTAACCTCCTCCAAGTCTGAGGCTTTTTTTTTTTCCCATATGTAGTCAATATACCTGAAATTAGGACTACATACATGGTACCGAAGCATTTTTCTTGCTTAGTTTTTGTTTTATGTTCTTCTAGGGAAGATCCACCAACACATTCTCAACCAGACAGTGGTGATGAGGCAGAAGAAATACAGGTTGGTTCAAAAAAAAAAATCCATTCTATAGACTATTGTAATTTAAATGATCCCTGAAATGGTTCTGATATTTATGTCTTAGCATACATTTGGTAAAGAGAGAAATTACACGAAAACCTCACTTTGACATGTAGTTTGTGTTCAGAAAGAGATGTCTTTCTCTTTTATGTATAATTTTTAGATAGAGCATTGCTTTTTGGAAGCCCAGTATACTATCCACATTTAATATTTTGTTTCTGTCCTCTTTGTGCAGTGGTCGGATGATGAGAACACGGCTACGCTTACGGTAAGAGCAGAGCCATGCCAGTGTGGGGACAGCCTCACGCTGCTACGTAAGGTGCTTCAGGGTTTCAGTACACATCTCTCTCAATTCCCTTTTACTCACTGTTTCAAATGTGTGTCTCTGTTGGCTTTGATCTATTATTTTGAAAAATAACTTGAATCATTGTTTATAGGCAAACATGGCCTGCCCTTCTTTCCCTTTGATTTTAAAGGAAATATTTTAAGTGCATAGTTGGTGCTTTGACTTATTTCTGTTGAGCTCTGAAAAAAGTAATCAAGTCTAACATTGAACTTTGAGGTTCCCAGATATCTGGAACCTAAAAGTGAAATACGTAGTCACTTATTCAACTATATTTAAATGGCATGAAAATTACAGTTTCTTTCAAGTGAGAGTAGAGAAGTGTGTGGCTTTAACCAATATCTTATATAAAAATGTAGAAGTTGATTGAGTGTATTATAGTCTTTCAGGATAAGAATGCTGTTGTCTAATTCAACTTGAAATATATTTTTAATAAAAATATTTTTAAAGGAATGGTGCAGTAAAACATGTATTTCTAAGAATACAGTAGATAAGAAGAAACTTCTTATACCTTGAGATAAAAGAGAAAGGTTTTTATACAATTCCCTGCAAATATACACAAGGCACAAGGGAAACTAGTTTTAGGGAAGGTTATATTCTGATACAATTCTAAAGAAGATACTTCTGTTTATTTTAATGGAAGAGACTTGATATAAGAAAAGTAAGTGGAGATGCCTAAACCAATATATTTCCTGTATAAAAAGCATGCCAACATATACAGAAAGGGCAAGTTTCCATGGTTTATTTTACTCTGGATATCGTGCAAGTCAGTCACTCTTCGTTTCTGAAAATCCTGTTCAGTTAAACATGCATCTTAGTTATCTCCTATATTCAGGGCACTATAGTGGATTCTGAACAAAGATGAATTTGGTTTGATTCCTGCCATTAGGGAGTTTATAAACCAGGGAAAGATGTCTCAGTTTGGGAGTAGATGACAAAGTGCCATCAGAACAGAGAACAGTTAGAACTGAGGTCATCTAGAAAGGGGTAAAGGGAGACATGATATTTGACCTGGACCCTAAAAGTGGTGAGGATTATCAGTGCCAACTCATGCTTTCTAATAGATGACTAGATAGGGAAATTAATAATTTATGTGTGTGTATCTACCATGCTCCATTCACTAAGGACTGGAAGCAGTGATACGGTGACATCATGGTAGCAGTGAGCATACCCAGTGCCCTGATCTTGGTTTCTAGATACCTTCTCAACTAAAAGGAATTGAAGCTCCTTGGAGAAAGTCAAGGCTGGGGGTAGGAAAGTGAAGATGAACTTGCGACAGCTTGTGTCAGAAAGTAAGAATGAGGCAGACATGACAGAAAGGACACAGAGGCCAGCTCAAATGGGTTCCCACTGGCCGAATAGCTGAGTGTCAAAACAGGGATATTAGTGGAGTATAGCCATTTGCTAAGATCAGTGGTCTGTGATCCCATACTGACAAATAAATGGCTATATTCAATAAATGGGAGCAGAAAGGAAAGCCCTTTATAGTAGAAAAGGCACCAGCTCACAAATGTATAAGGAATTATAGAATTGGAAATCACCATTTGGCAACCATCACAGTAATAATTGATGGAGTAGATGTTAAAACTCATGGGTGAGTATTTGATGAGAAAGAGGATACTTGAATATTCTCAAGATATTTCCACCAAAATTACTTATTAATTATAAAGACGAAAATAGTAAGTTTACAGTGGAAAGACCTGGTAGCCAAGTGATCAAAGTTAACCTTGCCAATGATGGGACAGACCTGCATTGTGTACCTCCTGATGATGCACTAAGAAGGACACATCACCTGCCAAACATGCATAACCTAAATCTAATGATGAGGAAACCTCCAGCAAATGCAATTTTTTGGAAATTATATAGAATAACTGCCAGTACTCTTCAAAAATGTCAAGGTCATGAAAGATAAAGGACAACAGAAAGAAGAACTGTTACAGATTAAAGATTGTGCAGACATGACAGCTAAATGCAGTGGTGCGATTCTAGACTGGATCCTCAGTCAAAAAAAAAATGTTTTTCTTCTGCTATAAAAGACATTGGGAAAATGGGTACATTTTGAATAAGATCTGTAAATGAGATAATGGTATTCTATCAGTGTTAGCTCTCTGACTTTGATAATTTTGCTAGGTTCTGTAAAAGAATGTTACTGATCTTTTAGGAAACATACTGAAGTATTTGGGGGTAAAAGGGCATCGTGACTTCTACATACTTTAAGAATGTAAGAAAAAAATTTGTTTTATATGTGCATATATATAAATAAATGCACACATCTGCATAGATCTGTAAGAGAGAGAGTTTTGGGATGGGGAAGGATAAAACATGTGGTAAACGCCTGGCTGAGAAGTATATGGAAATTCTTATTACTCTTCTTTTAATGCTTCTTAAAGTCTGAAATTATTTCAAAATAAAAAGTTACTAAAGTGACTTGGGTTTCACTGGGTGGAACTAGATGTTGTTGAGCAGGGAAGCATTCATGGCAGAAGACTCTTAGTAAGGAATGTGGGCCAAGACCCAACGAGGGAAATATAAGCTTTGACGAGTGGTAATAGTCCATTAATCTAGATACAGAAACATGGAATTAAAAATGGGAAAACTCACTTGAGGGGGGTAAATCTCAAAAGTGAGAGCAGTTTGCTAAAAGTATACATATCAATGACAGCAGTTATATTAAATTTTTAAAATGCTATAATTAATGGACAGGCATATATTATTATTAAGTATAAATCATGATTCTGGAAGAATACGCCCAAGTCTGTAATGCTGATTGCCTGTGGGGAGGGGAAGGATTAGGATTAGGGAGGAGAGTGAGGAGGTAAGAAGCTTCATTTTATATTGTAACCTTGTTCCCTTAGGAAATTTAAAGGTCTGGGTTAAGTATACCAAATTGTTGAATGTATGGATCCAGGAACACAGGTGTATATATTTTTTTTGTATATTTTAAATATTTCATAATTTAAAAAAAAAAGAATGGGTATGGTAGGTGTAGTTGGAAAGACAGGAGGGTTTGGGTCACAGAAAGTCCCCAGATACGATAAAAAATGTAGATTTTATCAATCACAACGGGAACCTTTTCCTGGAAAACTGAGGTATATTGCATATTTGAATCAACTCCTTGAGCTATGAGCTTAAAAGAATTCTATTAGTTAAATCTGTTGAAAGGTAATTTTCAGAAAAAGGTAGAATCATGATTCCATGTTGATATAAAACTCTAACACATGTTGAAGGTTTTATTTAACTCATGAGGGATCTAGGCAGATGTTTTAACTGGTTCCAAAGAGAATCCAAAGGACAGACACATTTATAGATTAGAAATATTGAAATGAATACATAAATGAGGCGGAACTGGTTTTGCCTCCCTCAAGGGTGTGTGTGTCGGGGGAAGACAACTGGCTCTCTGTCAGGCAGGATAGAATTTTTATGTCCATAGAAATACTTTTCATTGTTATCACTTAACCTACAGTTTGCCAAGTTATAAGACAGCTCATAGACCTAGCTAGAATCAGATAATCCAGAGGGTATGCTGTAGGTAGATAATACATAGTCTTCCACTGAAGCACCCATTTTTCTCCACAATACATAAACTTTTTATAATTTAAATTTGTTTTAGGATCCTTATAGCAGGATTTCCTGAAGTTGAATAATTTGAGGATTTGAGGTAATTTGTCACTTCTCAAAATATAATACATAAATATAAAGCAATGTGAAATTTTATGGGTTAGGAAAATTAAATTGTTTTGTCTTTGAAGAATGAATCCTTTCATGTTGTAAATTTTGTATAACTACACCATTCATCAAAAATATTGCTAATGCAGATTTTAGATAAGTGTTTTTATGCATAGAACCCTAGCTGAGCCACATCAGTAACTTCAGCGGATCATAAGGAAATTATTGGCTTAACATAGATCATAATTCCTTCTCATGGGGAGAGGCAAATGGTAGGTAAAGGACTCAGGCTGTTACTCATTTTGAAAGCCTCTCAGAATGGCTCCTGTTTGATTTCCTGTGTCTAAGGTGACAATGTCACACGGAAGATGGACACGGTGGCAGATACTAAAGATGCCGCCAACCTGTCTAGAGATCATAGACATCTGTAGCAGAAAGGAAGGGGGCGTCCAGTCCAGTCTGCTGTGATCTCTCCCTCCTTTACTCACTAGCTTACTGCTTAAAGCTGGTTTCTAGTTTGGCGGATAGGTCACCTTTTGTTTTAAACTGACGTTTTTTGGTCTGTTTCCCAGACTTTTTTTTACTTGACAGAACACACAAGCAGGGGGAACAGCAGAGACAGAGAGAAGCAGGCTTTCCACTGAGCAGGGAGCCCGATGCGGGGCTCCATCCCAGGACCCTGAGATCATGACCTGAGCCTAAGGCAGACGCTCAAGCGACTGAGCCACCCAGGCGCCCCTGTTTCCCAGACTCTTAACAGAGTTTTTTTTTTTTTTTTTTTTAAAGGGGAAAGGCCTTTTTTTTTTTTTTTTAAAGATTTTATTTATTTATTTGACAGACACAGCAAGAGAGGGAACACAATCGGGGGAGTAGGAGAGGGAGAAGCAGGCTTCCCGCAGAGCAGGGAGCCCGATGTGGGGCTCAATCCCAGGACTCTGGGATCATGACCTGAGCCAAAGGCAGACGCTTAATGACTAAGCCACCCAGTCGCCCTTCTTAACACAGTTTTCTCTCCGTTGTAACTGGATTAGATTAAGGGGATCAACAGAAGCCATTTGATATATTTTTGCAGTGTGTAGTTTGGCTCATTCTAGACCTAGTCTAACTTTTTTGCCCCTGTGGAAGAACTTGTCGTTACTGGACTTTTTCAAAATTTGCAGTTGCCCAGTAGGGGGCGGCAGATATAAAGGGATAATGTGACTGTAGCAAACTTGTTAATATTTTTGTATTCTGTCCCTTGCAGGCTACACTTCCTATTGTCTTAGTCCCCTTTTCTCTGCTAATGTTCATGTGCTCCTTAGCTAGGGACATAAAGCTCACAGAAGAGTGCAGAAGAGTGTTTCTTCACACAATTTCTCTTTACTTCCTGGTTGAAGTGACACTTAGGACGTTTTGGTTACTTGCATATATAAACTGTGCATTTTAAAATCAATCAAAAAGGAAAGAACATTTTAACTGCACCACCATCCTATTTTTGAGTTTTGTTTATATTAAAACTTGTCTGGAAATAGCAGTGTTTAAATACAGTTAAGCACATCATTTATTTCTCATTCTCCTGAAGGCTTTTGGGGATATGTCCAAGAATCTTTTCCTCTAGATGGAAAGGCTTCTGGCCCTTTAAATGTGAGGTGATATTTCGGAGCGTTGGAGTATGGGTGCAGGTGACATTCCATCTGTCTCTTCACTTAATAACTGTTGGTTCTTTAGATGTTCAGAGAACCATTCAGTCCTTCCTCATATCCCCAGATGCCTCGTGACATCTGTCTTTTAAGCTTCCTGGGTTTTGATTGTTTTTGGAAAATACCGTTTGGGCACTTGTTATTTTTTTCCCTTTCTGGTAAATATTTGATCATTGATTTTGTTTAGCTCAGTTCAGAAATTCTGATAGTAACTTGTATTCTAACTTATTTTTAACATGCTTAATTGTTTGAGATTTTGATCTTGTTTTCTGTATTTATTGTGATGTTATCAACCTGTCTAAATGATTTCTCCTTTCTCTCTGTAGGCACCGGAATTTCCCGAGTTCACCACGAAAGTCCAAGAAGCTATCAATTCCCTGGGGGGCAGTGTATTTCCTAAGCTTAACTGGAGTGCCCCAAGGGTAGGAACACATCAGTAAATCTCTCACTATTTGAATATTCTTTGTTTTGCTATTCATTTCTTTTTATATACCCACAGAGGGCCTAGAATTTTATTCCTAATTCTAGGGAAAACACTGTGGTATTTATTTTTATTTTCCCCCTCCTACTTTCCTGATTTTGCAGTTTCCTGAGTCTGTAAAATACTATATATTTTGCTAAAAGACAGTTGTAACCTCTTGTGTTGCTGATCGTGCTAGAATCAGAGGAAGGCCATTCTCTGCCCCTTTCAGAACTTCAGCTGTTCAGTGTAACAGAGAAATTTTTCTCTATTGAAAAATAATCAGAATTAAAATGTCACAGGACCTAGACATAGAGCCATTCGGGAAATCAGCTGACATTTTCTTAAATTGTGTTTTATCGTTATGACATTGCGTTGACAAGATTTTTTTTTTACATCAAGGTCTGTGGAAAAATTCACTCTTCTTTCTAATCCAGTAGAAAACCACTATGGCAGCAAAGTTCACTTAAGGAATCAAAGACTTACTTGCATTTTCAAAAATCATCCCATGTGCCTTTCTTTTCTTATTCTAAGATGAATGACAAGTTATACCTAATCTAGCCTTTATTTTTACTGATTAAAATTAGTTCCACATGTACATCATTTACATTTTTAAAAGAGCTGGACTTTTGCTCCCCAAACCAGCAGGTCCTGACATGTCCTTTGCTTCCCCATTTCTCACTCCCCAGAGGCAGCTGCTGTCCCTATTTCAGTTCATCCTATCGTTATTTTCCTCTACCGCTCCGCCCTTTAGCTGTCCATATTCATTATTGCTGCCCCCTCAGGAACGAGAAGATTCTGTCCTCTCACCTCCCGTTCCCGCTGCTTTATATTCCACTCTCCTCATTCGAGTAGTGTCCCGTTTCGCTTAGGTCAGGATGCAGTGTTTCTGCAACTCTGGTAGCGCAGACACTCTGCGCACATCGGATGGAGACCGTACAGGATGACTTAGTGTTCTTGTTCACCCTTTTGCTTTCCCTGGAGTTCACGGTTTTCTGTGCAGCTGCTGTTGTTTCAGTGGAATTAAATCTCTGGTCAGTGTGCCATTCTCCACCAGAAGTTCATCATCTTTTTCACTGGGAGAAATTGTAAAAGTTATTATAAAGAAGTTATTAAAACTCATTTTTAGTTTGTACATGAGCAGTAATTTGAATCATTTCTTACTGCTGAGCTGGGCTGGGGCTTTCCACTTACGAATGGTAGATTATTTGTGGTTTTAAGTTAATCCTTTGTTCATTTATATTTTATTTTGTGTGCCTGCCATGTGCCACGGCTGTCTTTCATGTGTGGTTAATTAGGTAGTTTTTTGCAATCATTTGTTTTCTCAACATTAGATTACTGCCCTGTGTCTGATCTGTGGGAAAAGTATGTTTAATAAATGACTTAATTATTCTGTCATTTTTAGGCGTGTTTTGCTAAGCTTTGTGCCTGGTGTGCCTGCTGTTATCTTACCTTTTTTTGGTTCATAGGTAGGAGACATTCACCACTGAAAGCTGCAGTGGTGCACAATCTCTCATCTCCTCTCTCCCTGATTTGGTAGACATGGGTCTGAACTGCTCCAGTCCTCACACTTCAGGTGTCCCGGCTGTCACTACCCAGGAGCAAGAAGAGAGAAAGGATGTCCTTTTTCTTAGAGAGTAGCTGGTCAGGCTCTTTCTTTACATCTTAATCTTTTAGCTGAAGTGTCAGCACTTCTGATATGGTCTTCACCCCTTTTTCATCATCAGTAAGACAAACACAGGGAAGTGCTTGGGCCTGAGTGGGAAGGTCAGGGCCTTAACAACTCAGTGTTCATAACCCAGCAAGCAACATGCAGTGGCCCTGCTCTCGGTCGTTCAGAAGTGTGATTTGACATTGAACGGTATAGCTAAAATGTCTCACCTGAGCTTTTTCTTTAAAAGTAGTGTGCATTATCAGCTTTGTATGTAGGCCTGAGCCTCATTCATAGCAACCGACTTGAAATATATGCTAAGTTGCATGTGCTTTATTATTATTATTTAGGATGCATACTGGATAGCAATGAACAGTTCTCTGAAATGTAAAACCCTCAGCGACATCTTTCTGTTGTTCAAGAGTTCTGATTTCATCACTCGTGACTTCACTCAGCCGTAAGTATGTCTCTTGATCTCCCATGTCAGTAGTTTCTGTACTTATGAGAGTTTTGCTGAAGGTGAAATCCCATTACTTCTAGTACCGTTAAAAACAATAGTTCCGGGGCACCTGGGTGGCTCAGTCAGTTAAGCGTCTGACTTCAGCTCAGGTCCTAGGATTGAGCCCCACGTCCGGCTCACTGCTCAGCAGGGAGTCTGCTTCTCCCTCTCCCTCTGCCCCTCCACCCAACGTGTGCTCTCTCTCTCTCTCTCTCAAATAGATAAATAAATAAAATCTTAAAAAAAAAAAAAACCAACAACACGACAGCAGTTCCATATAACAAGACCTATTAAAGCAAACATTTCTTTTCCTTTGATAGTAAATGAATATTCGTAAATATCAAGGGCTTTCTTTGTATCTGCCCATTAATTTGGTAATCTTTTTTTCTCATTGTAAAATCAATATATGCTTATCATAGAAAAACAAAATTAAGAATTCGAGCTAAACAAAAACAGAAAATGTAGAAGCACCCATGATCTCACCACAGTTGGTTTTATGTAGTTCCAGAATTCTTTCTGTGCATACGTATAATATAAATATACCTGTCTCTAACCATATTGTGATATTTTAAGACAAAAATGGGATCCTGTAGTTCATATTCCTTAGTGGCCTGCAGTATATAGCTAATATCTTTATGTGTCATTTAATACTTATATGTATCATTGTTTAAAATTACCTTAATGGTATTCCACTGGATAGCTACAGCATGATTTGTTTGATCAGCCTTCTATTTTTATATAGTCCTACAGTGAATATCCCTGAGCTAAATTTTTGTGCATGTTCCTAATTTTTTTCTCAGCATACATTTCAGGAAGGGGAATTGCTGTTTTCCTTTCTTTGCCAGTTACTCTTTAGCTAAAGGACTCATAGGCAGGTAACCTACTTGCACTATTGACCTGCCGGTGAGCTCTTTATGCTCTCTTGTTCTGTCACCAAATAGGTATTCTTCTAGATTTCCCATCTTACCCATCGTAAGCAAACCAGTTATCACACTTAAACTAATATTTAAACTGATCTCTAAAGTAAAGCATATCACAAAATCCAGCAACTAAGCAGGTGAATAGGGGTGCAAATACTGTGTACACATGCCACTTCTTCCCCATCCGTCCATGGAGTCTGCCCTGCCCATTCACCCCATTTCAGCTTCAGATCCTTTTTTGAGGAGAAGCCTGGCACAAAAAAATAAATTCACTGCATGTCAGTTGTGCACCTAGTCTTTTGCCTCTGAGTTGTGTAGCTTGGTCATTGTTTTTAGTATTATAAGAATGAAGGGAATGAAGTTCGGTGATAATAAATGAGTCTGGTTAAATTGTAAGTTTATTATAAAAGGGGTTTACCAGTATTGATATTTCTGGTTCATTTACAGAGAAAAGCTTTATATTGTTTTGATATTTCATTGTCCACCTTTTGTGGTCACGTTGGCACAGATGTTACTAGGTGTTTGGCGGCCCCTGTTGTAGTAATAATGCTGTGGCATTTCCGTTCTAGGAGAGGCCCTCTGATTTGAGGAAGTAGTCGCTGTCTTCTTTGTCCATTATAAAGCTTTTAAATACCTAATGCTTTAAGTAAAGAGGTCTTAAAATATATTACATTAAAAATGCTCTGTACCTGTTAGTTCATCAGATAGGAGTTTCCATGTACCTTTAACACTAGTTGCAGTGAGAGTATGAGGACATCTTTTCCTTTCCAAAAATTACTATAAGTTGCTTTTAATTCCCTGTGGCTGATGGTTTTTTAAATCATCTTTGTGGCTTGGTGAACTGCTGCTGCTCCCCAGCCCACCTCTCCCTCTTCGTCGTGCTTGAATCTAACACGAGTCCAATAGAAGGTCGAAATAGCAGTCAGCTATTTGGCCTTCTGTGCGCTTTGACTTTTGCATGGGAGGGAAGTTAAGTCAGCAAGTGAATTTGAGGCCTGGGATTAAGAGTGTTTACTCACAGAATACCATGCTTCTCCTAGTCTAAATAATTGGGAGTTGGCAGGAACAAACCCCAAGTACCGAGCTTGCAGTCTTTCAGCTAGGCGGCTCTAATTAGTCACCCCCTTCTAGAAGTATTTGTCGGTAGGAGGCTGCAGAGCTGTAAGTCTTGTCACCATAAAAATCTGTATCGATGGGATCTTTAGTGAAAGATGAACTTTTGTCGCATAGGCCTTTAAGGACCCCTGAAAGATTAAATTTGGAGTGTAATTCTTTAAATTAGACAGGATTGTGTCAATAATTTAATCTCTTTCCTTCTATAGGCTAGAAAATTGAGGCCTAAATCCGCTTGGTCATTTGTTCCCACAAACTAGTTAGTAGAACCAAAACCAGAATATAATTTCAGTAATACCATTCTAAATGGTTTCTATATTTTCACTTAGTAAAGTCATAAATTCCTCCTTTTAAAAATGCTTCAAATTAAAATACAGAATATCATAAAGAATTTAATTTTGTAAGAATTTATTATATAATAAAAATATAAGTAAAAACAGTAAGTATAAATATAGAATGTAAAAAGACATTATAGAGTTATTATATAATTATCTGTGATATGTATAAGATTATATAATATTATAAAAGTGACTTTATATTGTTTATACTATTTTGGGGCTTACCTCAAAAAAAGAAAGATATTCCAGTCAGGATTGCAAGATAACAGAAGGCCAACTAAAAGTATTTTACACATACAGAGTTTTAAAAAGTATATTACTTAACAAGGACTCTGGAGCGTGGGTATTTCTGGGGTTAATTGAGCTGCTCCTCAAGGTCTCCACGGAGCCAGGCTCTTCCAGTTTTTCCCCTGTGGTCATGCTTGGCTTACTGACGTGGTATTTGGGATTATCGCCCGCTGGTTTCAAGATTGCTGCTACAGTTCTGGGCAGCACGTGAAGACATGACAGTATCTGAACCAAAAATAGAAGGGGTGGTGTGTTTCCTCTCACTCCTCTCTGTATGTGAGCAAGTAAAGCATTCTGGAAGCTTCCCAGGAGGCTTCTGTAGGCTCATTGGTCATACAGAGACCCAGCCTAATCCAGCAGTTGGCAGAGGGAACAGAATTGCAATGACTGGTTTAGACCGGGGCTGTCAGACGTTAGCATGCATCAGGATCATCTAAAGACTTTGATGAAACACAGATTGCTGGTCCCTTCCCCAAAGTTCTGGTTCAGTAGGCTGGGAGTGGGGCCCAAGAATATAATTTCGAAGAAGTTCCCAGGTTATCCTGATGATGCTTGTGCAGGCCCACGCCTTGAGGACTGCTTAGATTAAGCAACACATGCATCCCTGGGATTCCGGAGGGGACTGCAGAATACAAGTGCTACCTGATCCAGCAATCACAATTGTGTTAACAAGGATGAAGGTTGGGAATAGCTCGAGGGAGACAAGCTGTACTATCTGTCAGAGTTGTAAGCTGGTACAGAATATTAAGTACTCTTATTTTTCCTGTTCCTCAACTGGTTATTGTACATAGGAGCTTTAAAAAGTGGAAGTTGCAATATGACACATTTAACACAGTCTGCACTAGATTCACTGAGCAAACTATTTGCCCAGATAGAAACATTTTTTTTTTTTTTTTTAAAGATTTTATTTATTTATTTGACAGAGAGAGACACAGCGAGAGAGGGAACACAAGCAGGGGGAGCGGGAGAGGGAGAAGCAGGCTTCCCGCTGATCAGGGAGCCTGATGTGGGGCTCGATCCCAGGACCCTGGGACCACGACCCGAGCCGAAGGCAGATGCTTAACGACTGAACCACCCAGGCGCCCCCAGATAGAAACATTTTATGTGGTTAGACTTGTTGAGGCTCAAGGCTGCTTTCAGTAATTATTTTATTGATTAATGTCACTTCAGTCAGCCAAGGCAAGAAAGTAATACCTGGTATTCAATTGGCACTTGGAAGATAGGGCTGAGCGAGTGAAGAAATTAATCCATTAAGTGTTTCCCTGAGGGATTTGTCACGCACAAGATAGATTTGATTAGAGGTCAGGAAATTTCACTTGTCTTAGTAATTTAACTCAGCTATGCTTGACGTAATTTGTATGCATTCTTAAGATTATCACAAAACTGGTTATTAAAAAATGCAGCAAGTAGTCTCAGGAGTAAAATTTTGTGTGTAAGTTGGACCTGATAGAATCTTTACCTTGTGATTAATGAGATGACACTTTCTCTGCTGTAGATTGTTTTAATTTTAGATAGCATATTTTATCTCTTTTTGAAGAAGAATTCTATGAAAATTCAGATGAACGTACCCAATGATCCTTAGTTCAGTATCGTTTTACTTTTATCTGTTTTTCCACCACCAGTGAAATCTGGAATGGAATCTGTGCACCAGTACTCTTAACCTGGTTCTCTTGGTTCCCCATGAGCAATAGTCTACACCACCAGAACTTTGATGCTTAAGGTTCCATGGTTCTGCATTTTGTTTTTCTTGCCCATAATTTATACTTTTTCTTATACTTAGTGTTTACAGTGAGGTATAATGTAACCTTCCAACTTTTAAAAAAAGCTTACCAATCAGACTTGTGCCCTAGTAAATATCTAGGGTGGTATGCCACTTTAAAACATTAATGATTGTGTTTACAGCCACTTCAGAAAGCTTTAATGAAGATGTTTTCTCACTACTTATAAAAATGGTGAAATTGTGATCTCAGCCAATGGACTTAGGTAATATCTAAGTTGCCTAGAGTAAATTCACATAGGTATTATTCTCAGAGTATACCAATAGTGTGATTCTCCTTCCCCCACTCCTGCCATGTGACTGGCCCAAATTAGAGGCCCAGCTCATATCCTGTGAGTAGGTAATACTGTAAATCTGTACATCCAGTGCCAGAACCTCACCCCTTAGCCCCAACACATAGGCTTCATCTTCAACTTAAAAGTTTTCCACTAGCAGGGCACCTGGGTGGCTCAGTCGTTAAGCGTCTGCCTTCGGCTCAGGTCGTGATCCCTGGGGTCCTGGGATCGAGCCCCGCATCGGGCTCCCTGCTCTGTGGGAAGCCTGCTTCTCCCTCTCCCCCTCCCCCTGCTTGTGTTCCCTCTCCTGCAGTGTCTCTCTCTGTCAAATAAATAAATAAAATCTTAAAAAAAAAAAAAGTTTTCCACTAGCGTAGTCTCTGTTTTCATCTCCATTTAGCTCTTTCTTGTAGTCTGTTTCTGAATTGTAGCACAGCTCAGCACAGTGCAGGCACATGCATCCTTTTCTGGTCCTCTCCTCCTTTCCTTGTAACAAAGCAGGGGACACATTCCGCCTCATCTGTGTACTAGAGTACATCCATATTTTCCTGATTGTGCTCCCCTCTGTTCCACACACCCACATCCTTATCATTGAATGTATTACATTTGTTCTCTTTTGATGTATGAAATATTTGGAACTGCATGATAAAAACTTGTTGATCACAGGAAGTTCACAGAAAAAAGTATGTCAATCTGAAGACATGGTTTAGGGCATAACGAATAGGTCTGTTTATGCTAAGACCTGGTGGCTGAAAGGAAATGCAATCTTGTTGAAGTTGAGGGAATAATTTGGGCAGTACCTTGAGTAGAAATGAAAGAAAAAAGATGGCCTTCCTGCCTGCCAGGGATCAGTGCTGGCTGAGCACAGTCCTTGCAGTTTGGGGCTAAGATTTTTTTTTCCTTTCTTTTCTTTTTAAAAATTTGGATCTAGAACATTACTCTCAAAAATTCCTATTAACTGGCTAATTTCAAAATGTTTTTAAAATGCACTGGTATAATTTCAAAGTAGCTTTCATCAGGATAGACTTTTGGGTTTTGTTGGTTTTTTTCCAAAATAAAATCTTTACTATTTTTGTACTGAGAATTTTTTTTAGTTTGTAATTTCCATTGTAGATAATGTAACATTCATCATTTAATAACATTTGTGTATATTTGGAGTTTTAATGGCTAGCTAGAGGAACTATAATTATAATTCAATATAGGAGTCTCCTTTCTATCCAGACTGTAAAGCAGTGACTTTGATTTAATACTACTTTATGTTGTTAACCTGTTGAAAATTTCAAAGAAATCTTCCAAGTTATAATAAAATACTTACCCAGGAAAAAAAGTTTAGAAGTGGGATTTAAACACACAGACACACACACACACACACACACACACAATAAGCTCATAAGTGTACATGAAAATGGTTAGTAAGTACTAATTACAGCTAGTACTGTTCAGGTTGGCAGAGATGTTCAAATGAGATTCAAAATGTTCTTATTTGTAATTATAAAAGAGCTTTAAGAAACTGATCATTAATTTTTGGTTTTAGCTAAGTAGCAGGCTAAGATAACTTGAAAAATCTTTTGTTACACATTACCTAGAGATGCTGGGTAAAATATAAACTATAGCACAGAAATTTAAATGCATAGCTGAATTCACAGAAACAAAAGGTAAATCCCAGATGCAAGAAATGTAGAGGATGGAAAATCAGAGGGTTAGGTAGGTAAGCCTTTTAGGGGTCATTATCAGAGCTGATAAGAGACATAACTTTTAATCCCTTTATGGGACTGGAAGACAAGCATTAAGACAAAATAAAGTGAGGATTTGGAAAAGAGACTGTTTTTTGCACCTTCAGTAAAGGGTGAACAAGAAAAAAAATTCATCCATTGGCACAGAGACAGGGAAGCAGGACTGAAACCCCTTGGGCTTTGGGTTTTTCGTTTTAAAAAGTTGAAACCTCAGGCCTATATCTCATTATGAACTTTGGAAAACAGAATTTGAACCACCTGCCTGTTGGAGAGCTCCCATTAACTAAGAAATTAATGTAAAAGTCAGTCCTCCAGTCATTTTTACCCTTGAGACACCTAGAAGATGCAAATACAAAGTGCTCTGGGAAGACTCCACAACCCAGGCCTGTGGGACCCCCAGAGAAATGAGCCGCACCAAATAGGCGCTTATGTAGAAATAACAAGATCGTGAGAAAACTACATCATGCCTCAAGGTGAGACAGCAGACAAGAGGAGGAAGTAGAGCTGTATAAATTTAAAATAACAGAAGTCTCAAAGATAATATAAAGGTAGTGTTTTAATTAAACTCATAAAAAGAATTGAGACTCTTAGAACAAGTTTTAGGTCCATTAATTTATGTATAAGGATTGTAAAAATTCCAGTGTTGTTAGTACCCTGATTATCTTACTCATTTTTGCTTTTTAAACCTACCTTCTCCAGAATGTAAATGGAATCTAAATATTCACACACAGCGTTCTTTGCAGTATTTCAGCTGAGCTCTTGAAAATGCTATCATTGACCTTTACATTCAGGCTTAACTAGTTGGCTCTGCACTCTTCTCTTGCAAGAACTGTACTGGGCCATCTGGTTAATCATCTTAATAAGAAAAAGCCTTATACAATAATCTCACATACCACAGACATTCTCACTTCTACTTTCTGAAACTAACCAGGCTTTTAAACTAACATTAAATGTTAAACCAATCAACACTTAAAAAATAAATGTTATAGGATGGGAGAATGCAAATATGCATTAAAATGTATACCTGTTTTAAAGTAGCAATATGAGGATTAACCGAGGGCTGAAATCAGTATTTGTAGGAATATCGAAGCATTAAAAACATTAGACAATGAAGATTTGTGTTTTGGAATTGTGCCTTTTGGGTTTCCTGTAGTATTTTAAAAACAGGTAGATATAGAATCTTAATCCGCCTTGTTCTTTATAGAATCATAATAACTATCCTCTGTTACCAGATTTACAAAAACTATGGCACCCACATGATTAAATCACATTTCAAATATGAGAATGGTAGTAGTTCTGCTACTACACTAACCATTAAGATAATGCCCTGTTATTTATTCAAGTTCCTTAGTCATTTCTCTCCTTCCATCTCCCTGTATGTTTTAGATACATTTAAATTAAGAAAAGAGAGACAGTTCAGTTTTATCATTGATCATGAACTAATGGTTAGTTGGAAGCCAAAATATTACCTTTTTTTCCTATGGAGGTATAATTGGCATAATGTTATATTTAAGTTTCAGGTGTACAACATAGTAATTCCATATTTGTATATGTTACAAAACAAAATATTAAATTCTAAAGTAAACTTGAATAGGCTTCTTATAAAAGCAGTACATGTGCACTTTGTACTTTTATGTATTTTTTAATTCCTCAAAATTAAAAGTCAGAATAAAAGTATGTATCTGTTTTAAGGGTAAAAGAATTCATAAAATAGCAGTTTTTTACAATTAAAATGTTTAGACGTAAACTAAGAAAAAAAGGCGCAAGGAATCTTTTGAAATGAAAAATTTATTATGTGGAACTATTAAAGATGATCAAGGACATTTTTTTAGATGCATCTGATACTTATGGTGTTTTGTTTTGTTTTTTTAGCTGAAATCCAAGAGCTTTAACAACAGCTCTTTTTTTAGAGAGAGAACACGCGTGCGCAAGGTGGTGGGTGGGGCAGAGGGCAAGAGAGACAAGCAGACTCCACACTGAGCGTGGGGCTTAATCACATGACCCTGAAATCATGACCTGAGCCGAAATCAAGAGTTGGACGCTTAACTGACTGAGCCACCCAGGTGCCCCTAACAGCAGCTCTAGAACCTCCATCCTTGCGGGTTTAGTGCCCTCCCTACCACTTACTTGATCTCTCACCTTTCAGAGCCTTGGTAACCTCATGTGATAAACATTGATATTAATAGCACTTTCTCATAGGATTATTGGTGCATGTTCATTAATACAGAGAAAGCCCATTGGTTTTCAACAAAGCACGTTGGGTGTACTTTTCTTTGTAATTCAGATTATATCCACCCATGCCCAGTTGTTAGTAGGAATAAAGGTTTTTTTCTGAGAATCTCAGCCAATCAAATAAATTGGAATTGTTGTTGTTTGTAGTATAAATTACAAATGATTATAGAGAATTCCAACCTAATGAAATATTCAGGGGAATTGAAAAGCTTTTCAAACTCAGTTTTACTTGTAAATTGCTTAAGAGATCTTTAAAAGTATTTTTTGTTTTCTATGCATGGGGTTTTTCTTCTTAATAAAAATGTCTCTCGACTGCAAGTTTTGCTCACTCTTTAATTGTTGGTATTCTCCAAGGTTCTGTGATCTGCCTGAGGTGACGCTTCTATTTACTTCCTTGACTTCAGCTCTTACACCTGTGTGACTACCTCCAGATAATTGTCTTCAACTCCTCCCTCTCTTTGAGTTTCCTTATTTCTGGTTGCTTCCTAGACATTTCTGTGCGCTTCTCCGAGGATGTCTCCAACTCTCCACATATAAACATAATTCTCTCCCATCTTTCCCTCACCCCTGTTACCTGCTTTTCTCTTAGTCTCAGTGAATGGCATTCCCATCACTGTCCAGCCAGTCATCGAAACCAGACCTCAGTCATCCCGACCTCTCTCCCTCATCCCTCACTTTCAACAGGGCGCCAGGCAATATTGGTTTTGCCTCCTGAATATCTTTATATAGTGCTTTTCTCCTCCCCCACTCCCACTGCAGCAGCTAGACCCTTATCACCCCCAAGGCTATTGGACCGAGCCTTCTAACTGGTCTCTCTGCCTCCCTACTTGCCACCCCTCCACCCTCCCTCCCCCAGCTATCCAGTACCATTGCCACAGTGGTAGTCCTGAAGCCCTCACATGTTTAGAAACTTTTAGCTCCCCAGTGTGTATATAATAAAGTACAGCCTCCCTAGAGACACAAACAAGACCCTTCACAATCTGGATACTCCTCTTTATCGAAAATTTCTCTTCAGTGTCGTTTTTTTTAATTGGATTATAGTTAACACAATGTTACATTAGTTTTGGGTGTAAAACATAGTGATTTAACAAGTCTGTATTTTATGCTCACCACAGGTATAGCTGCCATCTGTCCCCATACAACACTCTTCCAGTGCCACTGACTAGATTGCCTGTGCTGTCTTTTATCCCCATGACTTACTCATTCTGTAACTGGAAACCTGTATCTCCCACCCCACTTCACTTTTTTGCCCATTCCCCCACTCCCCTCCCCTCTGGCAGCCACCAGTTTGTCCTCTGTATTTATGAGTCTCTTTCTTACAAATATGAGTCTGTTTCTGCTTTTTGTTTGTTTGTTTAACATACCCCATATCTGCTTTATCTATTCATCTGTTGATGGACACTTAGGCTGCTTGCATATCTTGGCTGTTATAAATAATGCTGCAATAAAGATAGGGGTGCATAAATCTTTTTGAATTAGTGTTTTTGTTTTCTTTGGGCAAATACCTATTAGTGGAATTACTGGATCATATGGTAGTTCTACTTTTACTGTTTTGAGGAAACTCCATACAGTTTTACTGTTTTGAGGAAACTCCATACAGCGGCTACACCAGCTTACATTCCCACTAACAATGCGTGAGATCTAACCTCATCTTCCCGTGGTTCTCCTTGCGCTCTACACTCCCATCGGCACAAATCCGTCGTAGTTCCCTGCATACAGCGTGACAGTTCTCATTTCTTGTCCTGCTTTAGTGCATGCTTCCCTTTGCCTTAAATGTGGACCCTTCCCTTCCTGTTGAATGAAGCCTTCTTGACTGCCACCTTCCCTCCCCTCCCCCCCACAACAGAGAGCTAATCAGTTTTTCCTTTGTGCTATCAGAGTATTTTTATTTGCTTTCAGTGGTTTGAATTTTTTTGTCTACTTGTTAGGCTTTCCCCACCAGACTAACCTCCTAAAGAACAAGGGACTTGGGTCATTTTAGCATTTCTGGTGCCTAGCCAGTCCTTGGCATAGGGAGGCATTTAACAAAGGCATTTAGAAAATATATGAAAAATTGTTCATGAAATGGAGGACTTTTAGAGGGGGAAGCAGTATACTTAATGAAGGAATGAGTAGTTCTATCAAATATTTTTTTAAATGGCTTGCAGGGTAAGGTTTGGATTAACTTTGTGTGGCTTTAGATGGTAGAGGTAATGTCAGCAGAGAAGTAGACTTCTGGTTTAGCCACAGAGAAGGCAATGAGGGTTAGAGAACAGCAGTACCATCCTGCCTTCATTTGGAATCTGTATTTAGACAATCTGAGTTTTAGTCCTGGCTTGGTCACTAGATTTGGTGGTTTCTGGGTGTAAGTTTCTTTGTTTTTTGACAGAAAAATGGAGATAATAGTAGCTTATATGGTGGTTTTGAGGACTAGTGAAATACCATTTCTGGGTGCCTTGGCTAACATCTGGTGTTGAATAGTGCTTAGTAAATGTTCATTGGATTTGAATTAGTCTCCTGTTCCTGGATTCTTCCAGTAATACCTTACATGTATCGCGTTGAATATAAGTAATGTGTGTACATAAACTGGCACCAAAAAAAAAAAAAAATTCAATTGCCTTTTTTTCTCTTAAAGATTTATTCATTGTACTGATGATTCTCCAGATCCTTGTATAGAATATGAGGTAAGGATTTATTTTTTAAATCTTGAAATTGATAATCCTAGATGAAGATGTGTTGGAAATTGCTATCTATTCTTAAGCAAAATGAATAAAATTTTTTGGATCAATTTCTCTGGGAACCTAGAGCCACTGAATTTTTAAATATGTAAAAAATATATGTATAAATGAATATATACACATGTATACACAGTATATACATACTATAGAATGTACGTATTTTGTAATAAAACTGATACCTTATACCCATCATCTGGCTTAAGCTGGGTAAGCTTTTTAACCTGGTATATGAAGAAAAATAATCATCCCCAATTTTACCATTTAGGCCCAGTGGACCTTTTTATTTTTTTTGTTGTTCACTCATTTTACAAATTACATCAGAAGTTAGATTGAAAGGATAGTGGAAAACATTTTTAGAAATAGCAATAAGAATTCAAACATAGCAAACCCAAATTTGTATTCCATATTTTCCTAGTTTGAAGGTATATCCTCCCCCCCACCCCCATACGCCTCCCTGAAATGGGTAGTGTTCTTGGACTCAAGTAACTACTCATCAACTGTTACGAGTGAATCTGATTCCAGGTTTCAGCTACATCCCTGATAGGCTCTTCCTTATCACTACTCCTGGTTGTTCTTGCACTTGGATCGTCAGAATGTAGTACTTTTGAAAACTTTGACAGCTCATAATTTGTTGAAGAGAGTGGTCATCCTGCTCCATAATTGCAAAGCATTTGCATTTTTGGATTTGTAACACCAATTAGAATTAGTCCAGTGGTCTTTTTTAAAAAAAATTCTTCATTTAAAAAAACAATTCATTGTTTGCTTCATCACCTTTGTATACACATGCTTTCAAAACTTGCCCACTGACTCTCTATATCAAGAAATTTTTAGTGTGTTGAATGTATATTGGTATATCGTCTGTGATCATACCATGTTTGTAGAACAGTTCATTTACTATTTACCAGGCCACCAAATTGGATCTTTTAGCACTTATAATTGAGCTTTTTACATACCAGTTGTGAAGGTTTTTTTGACTTAATAGCATAGCATGAGCATATTCCCAATCATTAAACATTTTTATAACATTCTTTATATGTATATGTTATATTCATATCTATTGTTTCACTGAACAAACATCTATTAAACACCTGCTGTGTCTTATCACTTCGTGCTGGAAAACACAAAATGACAAAGATTATTTCTTGAGTCTTGCCATAATCTTTGTTTGAGATGTCATCTTTTATCCCCAAGATTCATTTCACCAGCAGTTTGCTCTTTTATTGCTTTTTTGGGACTATGCCATTATCATGTTAGTGCATAGGGTTTAAAACTCAGTTTTTTAAAAGCTCAGGAAAGTGATATTCTTAGAATAATTAAAATGAAAAAACGTTGCAAGCAGAATCCTGTATACGGTGTATTCCTTCTTTGTGTATTTAAAAAGATATATACATGTGCTCCATGCTCATTTATTTGTAGATTACTTCTGGAAAGCTATATGAGTAATTGACAGCACTGGTTACCTCTGCGGAGGAGGACAGAGGGACTGGGTAGGGTCAGGGTAGGGATAATTCACATTTTACCCTTTTGTGTTTTTTCAGTCAACCACACAATGTATGCGTTACCTGTCCAAAATATTATTTCAGTAAAGATTATGGAGATTTTCCAAAAAATTAATGTTAGTTTACAACAATTACTTATTTCTTTGTTGCTTAAATAAAAATTACTGTAGCCCTAAAAAACTATATTTGCCAGTATCAGCTTTTAATAGATGACAACTGTGTACATTTTTAGTTTTTTAGTTCTTCATTTAATAATTAGGTTCTTTTTAAAAAATACAGCACATAAAAGTCTTGACTAAGAGCTTACAAAATTGAAAATTGGAATCAGTGCATTTTAAAATCTTAGGCATATTTTAACAATGTAAGTTTGTTTTTTTTTAAGAAAAGCAATTATCAAAAATTAAGAAGTACAAGAAAATATGAGGAACTTACCACCCACATATATCCTCAGTATTAGCATTTTGGCATTTAACTTCCCTTTCTTGAAATAAGTGTATATGTGTGTGTATATATACACTCTCTTCATAAAATACCGTGCATACCATTTTTTTTCACTTACAGTGTGAGTATTTTTCCAGTTCATTAACTGTTTTTTTATATCAGGATTTTTAGTGGCTGTGTATCTTATATATTGACAGTTTTGTAACATTTTTTAAGCACCTGCTAGGTATTACGTACTTGTGCTGGGAACATAAAGATAAGTAGGACCCAGTTCCTTGCCCTTGCTGAGTTGCTAGTTAGGAGGGAAGAGAGACTTGTATCAAATTATCATAGTACAACTTGGTATGTATGTGCATACTATAGAATGTTAGGTGCAAGAAACTGGGAGCACAGGGTATGGGAAGGGAGGATACTGAGCCCACTGGAGGTTATTCCAGGAATGGGGCTTAGTGTAATTTAAGTTCCATCTCTTAGGTCTTAAAGGGCAAAGAAGTATATGCCAGCATAAGGGAGGCTGGAGGCACTGGCCACTTATTACAATTAATACTTCACAAGAGTAGGACTGGTTTTCTCCAAAGAACATTTTAAAAACAGACTCAGAAGCATACATTTGTCAACTATAGTATTTATAAAATTGTAGCAATTCAGTAGTATATGAAAATTTGTACATAATAATTAATTATAGTAGTAGAACCCATTTATGACTTGGGCCAGTTGTAGAATTGTTTTCCTTTAAAGTAGTGGCAAAATCATGGGAGGGTTATAGTGATTTTTCGTGACAAATTATAATAATTTTATCAGAGTATTACACAGTGGTGCTAAGGTAGATAACTAGAATATCCTTTTATTTTTTGATATACTTAAAGGGGTGAAGAACATAAATAATTACAGGGCAACTATACACAATGATGACAGGATTCGACTTCATCATCCTTGGATTTGTATATTATGTCAGAACTCTCAAAGTGATAAATAAATGACAAAGGTGCATTTTGTCATAAAGAATTTTAACAGCATTTCCCCCACTTACTAGACTAATAAATCTGTCCCCTACATCTCATGATAAGAATGGTTTATGATGCCTTTTCTTCCAAACTATTTGATATTGGCAATTATTAAAATATACCCTTGGCATAAAATTGTCTTTTAGACCAGTGAACATTCCCTTGTTACATGGTTGTGTTACATTTTTCCTCTTTCAACAGCTTGTTCTTCGAAAATGGTGTGAATTAATTCCTGGGGCTGAGTTCCGATGTTTTGTCAAGGAAAACAAGCTTATTGGTGAGTTTTTTTTACCCATTAAAAGAGGACAAGATTTTTTTTTTCTTTTTAAGTTTATTTATTTTACTTTCTTTTTTTTTTTAAGTAAACTCTACACGACACATGGGGCTTGAACTCACAACCCTGAGATCAAGAGTCATGTGCTCCACCCACAGAGCCAGCTAGGCATCTCTAAAGTTTATTTATTTTTAGTAATTTCTGCACCCAGGGTAGGGCTCAAACGCATGACCCTAAGATCAAGAGTTGCATGCTCCTCCAACTGAGCCAGCCAGGTGCCCCAAGAAGAGAAGCTTTTGATGGAAGTGAATTTCTAGTAATAAGGAGAGGCTAGTAATCAGTTTTTATCTTAGATGCTACCTCTAGCCAATTGGTAGTGACGCTCTGGAATTCTATATTGATAATGCTCCCGAGGTCATATTCAGTTTCCACAGAGAAGTATCTTGTGCAGTAATCATGTCTGTCTGGATTCTGGAGATGAAAGTGATGGTCTTGGCCATTCCCAGTTTAGGCTATTTTCATGTTACCTGCTTTCTCTTTGGGACTTTCCTAAGAATTATTAGCAACACACACTACTTATTTTAAGCATCATAAAAAGCCAAGTTTTGGGATCTTTATTTCTATTATTGGAACAGTGTTTATTATTCTAGCAAGAGGAAATATGTGGACAGATAAGTAAGTGCATTACTTAAAAAGCCACCCATTTTCTTCCTCTCAGATTATTATTTTGTTTGCTGTAATGTACTCAAGTTAAGTATTGAAGATCGTCTGCTTTTTTTTGTCTTTGCATGTTTTCCATGCAGTAACCAAGAAAAGCGTGATTTGAATAGAATCCTATCAGCACTATTTAAAAAAATTTTTTTTAAATTTATTATTTAAAAAAATTTTTTTTAAATTTATTATTTAAAAAAATTTTTTTTTTATTATTTTTTTTTAGAGAGGGAAAGAGAGAGAATGTTAAGCAGGCTCCACGCCCAGCGTGGAGCCGGATGCACAGCTCAACCTCACAGCCCTGAGATCATGACCTGAGCTGAAACCAAGAGTCGGACGCTTAACCGACTGAGCCACCCAGGTGCCCCACATCAGCACTATTTAGTGAATGTGATGTTGACATCTGTTAACTTACCTAAAAGAAACTTGGGGTGTTTGAGTTTATCGTTTTGCTAGATATTCCTGGAGAGACTACAATACAAGTAGAGCTAAAGAAGGGAGTCATATTGGCATTGATTAAGAAATAGGGTAGAAGCCCTTCTTTCAGAGCGGAAAACTTTCCTAGGCCTAGAGCAAATTGAGGGAGTTTTTCCAATAATCCCTTTAGTGTATTTGGAATAAAATCATCAAGTCACTCTGAAGAAAGGAATGTTTAGTTTTCCATGGCTTGAAAGATCAGGCTTGTGAAGGCAGGGTAGTATGTGTGAACAGGAAAAATAGCCTATTTCTATGAAATACAATATGAATTGGAAGACGTGGAGTATTTTAAGTTTCCCAAAGAAAAGTGGAAAAGAATACCAATTTGTAGAAAATTTGTTGGAAAAAAAGAAGAGGCAATTGACTATGTATGCAGGTTTAAAACTGCTTCTTTCATTTTTTACATTATAAACGTATTTATGACTGAGTTCTTTCTATTGTACTAAATAAAAATATTTCTAAAGTAAGAATGCATGACAATATGGAACTTAGGATATATCTATCCATATGATTGGATAACTTTTTACAGCTGATAAGTTTTTTATCTCTATAAAATGCTGAATCATGTATTATGCAATATTCATCTGATTGGTCCTCTGATCTACTTTAATAGTTCTCTCAAAAAGACGTTTAAATTACATTTTGGTGTTTTTGAAAAGAATGTTATATAACAATGGATATAAAATATTTTCTTGTCAGGTATTTCTCAAAGGGACTATACACAGTACTATGATCATATTTCTAAACAAAAGGAAGAGATTTGCAGATGCATACAAGACTTTTTTAAGAAACACATACAGTACAAATTCTTGGATGAAGACTGTGAGTATTTTTTATTGACCCGGTGAAATGAAGTACATGATATTACTGAACCTTACTTCATAGTGGTGCAGATTTTTTTTTAAAAGAATTTATTTATTAGAGAGAGAGAGAGTACCAGCGAGGGGAGGGGCAGAGGGAGAAACAGACTCCCCACCGAGCAGGGAGCCTGACGTGGGGCTCGATCCCAGGACCCTGAGATCATGACCTGAGCTGAAGGCAGATGCGTAACCGACTGAGCCACCCAGGCACCCTGGTGGTGCAGATTTAAAACTGGATTTGAAACACTATTTTTAAGCATTTTGCTGTATTACTATTTGGTATTACTGATGGTTGGCATGTTAATTTTACCTTATTTTAATCAGTCATTTTTTAATACTGAGGCAGTTATTTCTCTTATCATTTTAGATACTCATTTCAAAGGGTCTATCTACAGAGAACAAAATGCTTGTGTTATTCAGACTAAATCAGCTCAGTTGACTGATCTACTTTTCTGGATTTTTTATTTGAATGATCAGATAGTATCAGTTATAAGGTAAACATTTGTGACTTGTTTTTAAGAAAGTATATTGTATATGAAAGAGAGTTTTCGTGCATCCTAAAATCACTCTGATTTCTACTTGCCAAACATGGGTTCTATGGCAGATTTGATTTTAAAAAAGATTAATCATGCCATAACCATAGCTAGATTTTATGCTTTCCTACTACAGATTTTACTGAAGTCGATTATTCCTCATCAAATGAGTTAAGTGATTGATGTTTTTTTTCACTAGTACATATAATTTGTTTATAGTGGTGAATTCATTGAGATGGTGTGTTTGGTTTGAAGTTTTAAATACAATTGACCTTTGAACAACCCAGGTTTGAACTGCATGAATCCACTTATATGTGGATTTTTTTTCCTGATACATGCAGTATAGGACTGTAAATATATTTTCCTTATGATTTTACTAATATTTTCTTTTTTCTACTTTTATTGTAAGAATACAGTATATAATACACAAAATATGTGTTAATCGACTATTTATGTTATTTGTAGGGATTCGGGTCAACAGTAGGCTGTCAGTAGTTAAGTTTCAGGGAAGTCAAAACTTAAACGTGGATTTTCCAACTCTGCAGGGAAGTCAGCATCCCTAACCCCTGCATTGGTTAAGGATCAACTGTATAAAGGATTATGGCTGAGGGTAGAAAAAAGGAAAACGAAATTGTATAAATAAAATATTGTAGGCTATCTTATCATTTTTAAAAATTTTGAGATTTAGAAGCATTAAGTTCTCAAAGTACTTACATTCTGCTATTTGAGTAACTAATAATAAGATTCATTTTAATTTTCAAAAGGAGGCTTAGATCATGAAAATAGTAGCTCATTGTTAACTTTGAGTTTTTTCTCCTTTACAGTTGTGTTCGATATATATAGAGACAGTAGGGTAAGTAATAATTATCTGATATGCTTTAAAATCAGGGCTTATAGAGTGTATAGCCATTATGTATGTGAGGGCCCACTGCTTAAAAAGTACTTTCTCAAACCAGCTAAGGTGTTTGAAAGTCACAATGGTCAAGAATCTCCCTTAACATATACTTAACATTGGGAGACATATCTTCAATAGTTTTATAGATTGGGGTTTATTAATTTAACAGATGGCTAAATGGCTACTTGATGTCCTGCTTTCCACTTTCGTCAGGGGTCTGGGCCTGCTTAAAATAGCTCAGTTTGCACACTTAAGTGTGGCCAGGAGTTTGTCTTTTGATATTTAGATAATTATTTTTAGTCAACTAAAAGATCTTTAGCACGATTGGAATCACTTTTATCTTTATACTGAAGATGAGGATTCGCTTATTCTTTAAATCTTACAAGTGACGGAAACTTGTGTAATGCAAAAGAGAACAAAAACCTGACTTCGTTAATCCTAAAGCAGAGGTTTCATTATCAAGACATGCAGTCTTTTGAAAAAAATTTGGGTCACTAAAAGTCCTGTGATTAGTGCTTCTTGACTTAGCTGTTGAGAAGACAGCAGGTGTGTTTTCCAAATATGTGACCATGTTTTCCAAATGTTACCCACATATTTCTCATTCCCTCTCCAAGCTCATATCAGCCTCACTGTTGTGATGCTTGTGATAACTTTGAATCATTTTTTGGACAAAAGGATATGGCCCATATGGTCATGTCCCAAAATAACTGTTAACTGTTGACTTGCCTCTTTTTAGCCAAAAGACATCACTTACTCTGTTTTCACTTCTATGTGTTCAAGGGTGAGAGTGTCTATTAAGAGCTAGAAAGAGGAGTTATAAATTGAGATGTGGTAAGGAAGAGGGATGTTACTTTGCACTTTCAGTCTAGTGGAAACAAACCTTAGAGAAAGGATGGGAAGCTGGTGTGATGGAATGGATAGAAACCGGAGCTGATCGACAGGAGCCTAGGCTCTAGTCCCCGCTCTGCTTCTAACCGATGGACACTGGCCACATCAGTCACTCACACAGCCAGCATTTATAGGGAGCCCGTCCTGTCAGATGCCATGCTTCTACCAAAAAGCTTTCAACAAGATGGTCTCCTGACCTACAAGGAGCTTATCTTCGAGACTTAAACATTCCAGGGAATTGGCCTGGTTGTAAGTGGAATCAAATCAGCCAATTAGTGAGTGAGTAAACCTAGCTTGTTACCCTAATATGCAGCTCAGAAGAACTTTATTTGTATTTAACTCAAGTTATCCATCTAACCCTGTGAGGTATGTGTTATTCTCATTTTATAGATACTAAAACTGAAGCCGTTATATTTTAATGCAATTATATTTAGTGGCATTTAAAAATTTGGAATTTGCCAAGGTCTCTCAATGTTTCCCTGAAAAATGTCCAGATCTGCTTTGATTCACTATTGCTGGCAGGTCAGTACAAATGTGTAATTTGGTGAAAGAGTTACATAAATGTCTGAAGTGAAGTTGGACATGTACAGATGTAATTACTGCTCTGATCTAACAGAACTGAAAGTAGTTGCATGTTTTTAAAGTGAGAAACATGCCAGTGTAAGCATGCTGACAGTTTCTGAGAAGCGATTTAAACCGTGATGTAAAACACATTTGTATTTACTTGGTGGCACTTGTATCATCAGTGTTTGTTAGGTACTTTGTTGAATATATGGTTTTATGACTATTGTAGAAAACGAGCTCTTTATGGTGGTCTCTCATATGCAATGGAACTGAAGTATGTTTGAATTTGGCAATGTTTTGATGTGTCTACTTTTCTTACTGCCGCTGGGCAAGTTGACTCAGTGTTGATAGATTCTAAGTATCACATATGTCAGAGATGGCCCACACATTCAGTAGGTCTGGGATGAGGCCTTGGTATATGTATTTTAAGGAGCTCCTTAAGTGATGACAACACAAAACTAGAATTTAGAATAACTATTTAAGAGACTTGAAAATTATTACAGTCTCCTTATGTATTCTTTTAGTGATGGCTATTGTTGTGTTACTAATTTCATTGCTCTAAGGACTAAACATTTCTGATCTTGAGTCTTTGATATTGTTGAGATTGGCTTTGCAACTTGGCCACATTTTTGTGACTGTTCTATGTGTATTTGAAAAATTACAACTAATGTGTGAAGTATTCTGTAGATGTTTGTTAGATTAACCTTGGTAATAATAATTGTGAAAATCTTTTTGTATCTTTTGAATGAAATGATGTCTGAGGAGACCTTCAAAATAATACAGGTTTGAATGGAATGGATGGGATATAGATGTAATAAGATTGGCTTTGGGGTTCAACAAGATAATTGTTGAAACTGAGTGACAGGTATTTGGGGTTCTTTATATTTTGTCTACTTTGTATATGTTTAAACTTTTCCATACAAAATTTTTTTTAACTTTAAAAACCATGAAAAAAAATCTGTATCTTCCCTAATTTTTGGTCCACTTAATTTATCAATTATTGAACAGGGTATGTTAAAATGTAAAATCTCCTGCTTTTGAATTCTGTCAGTTTTTGTGTTACATACTTGAGGTTATGGTCTTAGACAAGAACATATGTTCATAATGGTTTTGTTTTCCCAGTGAATTCTTACCACTAGGCAGTGACCATCTCTATCTCTAAGAATGCTTTTGTGGTTTTTGCATTAAAGTATGTTTTGTCTGGTATTAATAGTGTTACTACAGTTTTCTTTTGGTCTTAGAATTTACCTTTTTCATTCCTTTTGTTTTTAGCTGTTAGGTTTTAGGTGTGTGCATCTATTTTGTAAGTGGCATATTGCTGGGTTTTGTTTTTTTAATCACTGACAATTTCTGGTTTTAACAGTGAGTGTAGTTTGCATATATTGTATTTGATATCTGAATGTTTTACACCTTTTTTTTTTTTAAGATTTTTAAAAAATTTATTCATTTGAGAGAGAGACAGAGACAGAGAGAGCACAGTAGGGGGAGAGGCAGAGGGAGAGGGAGAAGCAGACTCCCCGCCGAGCTGGGAGCCTGACATGGGGCTCAGTCCCAGGACCTGGAGATCATAACCTGAGCCGAAGGCAGACACCCAACCATCTCAGCCACCCAGGGGCCCCTGTTTTACACCATATTATCTTGAGTTTTCAATTTGCTTTTCTATGTTTTTGTTTTCTCCTTTCATTTATATTACTGGTTTTTCTTTATTCTTTCCACTCTACCCTCCCCCCCCCCCAAAATTTTGAAGTTTTATTTTTTACTTGTTATTTTGGTAGTTATCATTAAATCTTTTATCATTAAATCTTAATGTGGCTATTTAATAAGTTCAAAAGTTAATCTCACTTCCTGTTGCCCTCATGATACAAGGACCTTAGAACAAATTCTCACTGCATGTGATTTCTGATTTTTAGTTCTACTTTGTATTTAATATCCCTAAATTAGTCATGACTGTTGATTTTCACTTTCTTTGCTTACCAGTGCTTCTTACCACTGCTTTTTTGATCCAGTTTCTCTTTAGTAGTATATCCTTTAGTAGAAATTCCCTCAGCCATTGGCTGGAAAACTTGTTTAGCTTTCATGTATGGATGACAGGCTTAGCTGGGTATAGAATTTTTGGTTGACCAGTTCTGTTGTCTCAGCATATTGAAGACAGTGCTCCTTTGTTGTTGGCGGGATTTTTTTCCTTTTCTTTTGTTTTTTTTGAATACTTCCTAAGTCTAAGAATTCATTTCCTTTGTCAGTTGTGAAGAACTCTCAGCTATCTTTTCAAATGTTACCTCTTTGTTTCTGTCTTCTGTCCTTTGGAAATCTGTTTAGAGGAATGTTAGCACATCTCATTTTATCTTCATGTGTCTCAGCTTCTTGTTTTCCACCTCCTTTCTTTCCTGTACTGTGTTGTGTAATTTTCTCAGATACGTCTTCTGGTTCACTAGTTCTCTTTCAGCAGTGTCCGATTGGATACATTTAACCTTTCACTAAATTTAAGTTGTATTAGCTATATTTTTTCATATCTGTAGGTTCCATTTGGTAATTTCAGTTCTTTGTATTTTTTTCATAGTATCTTATGTTTTAGGGTTTTCATTTCTTTTATTTTCAATCATTTAAAAAAAAAAGATTTATTTATTTTAGAGGGAGTGTGCACACACACAAGTGGGGGGGAAGGGCAGGAGGAGAGGGAGAGCGAGAACCCCAAGTAGACTTCCTGCTGAGCACAGAGCCAGATGTGGGGCCATGACCCCGAGATCATGACATGAGCTGAAATTAAGTGCCAGACACCCAACTAACTGAGCCACCCAGGCGTCCCTATATTTTCAATCATTTAAAACTACTGAATTTTTTTGGTCAGAGTTTTTGAGAAATCATTTACACAGAGTAAAATTAATCCTTTTTAGGGTACAGTTCTATGAGTTTTGACAAATACATCCAGTTGTATAACCACTATTACAATGAACATGTAGAACTCCATCACTGCCCCAAATTTCCTCATGACCCTCCCTGCACTCTAGTCCCTGGCAAACACTGCTCTGTAAAACCTACTGAGTTTTAAACTTTTTAGTTGAGAATATATTCACATTGCTCAAAAATTAAATCAACGTGAAAATACATGTAGAAAGTCTTGCTCTTACCTGCGTTCCTCTATACTCCTACAGGTACACTTTTATTAGTAATTAGTATTTCTTGACGCAAAAACAAGCAATATACTTGTCTTTTTCCATCTTTCATACACAAGAGTTAGTATATGATATATACTCTGCACTTTGCTTTATATACATTTGTCTAAAACATTGTATTTTTGGAGAGTTTTCTAGTTCTTACAATGCTGTAGTATTTAGTTTTGTGGATATACTATATAGTTTGTTTAGCCATTTTCCTATCGAACACATAGCTTATTTCTGGTCTTTTACAGACTGTGCTGTGAACAGTTCTGTATACATGGGTGTGTGTGTGTGTGTGTGTGTGTGTGTATCCTGGCCTGAGCTCTTTGAAGGAATAAATTTTGTGTTATTGGTCTTTATGCTTCAATGCCTGGTAGTGTTTGGTACATAGAGATTTCTTTGGGCAGGTAGTGGGGTGGTTAGTTGTTAGGTATTAGGAAGGTCAGTGTGCCCACTCTTATCTGATGGCTTGCGTAAAAACAGAATTTCTCAGGATGTCTTGTGCCTGAGATGTTACATAAAAAATATGTTAGAGCTATAAAATCCTCATCTTGATAGTTTCCTGCCTGATTATAGCTGGTTTCTTTTTCCTTTGTAAACTAGAGGATGCCTTCTGAACTACAGAACAAACTCTGCCAGCTATTAGTCCCAACAGTGGTGATCTGTTTTTGTTTTGCTTGTTTTTTATAGTATGGCATATTTTTAGTTTATAGAGCTCAGTATTCCCCTACTAACAAGTATGATAGGGTTTCCCTCCCCCCTTTTAATAAAGAGGTGGTTTTATTGGTTATAAAAACTCAAGTAGAAAGGGTTTGGAGGTTAGAAAATACCGTTTTGTTAAAGTAACATACAATATGTTAAAGACATCTTAGTAATCACCCTAAAGCAAAGCTAACGTCACACAAAGAAGTTGATTAATGGCTGACATTATTTCACACAAACACTGTACAAGTGGTTGTGGAATCTATGTGAGAAAACAGCTCAGGTGGCAAGAGTTATAGGCTTTCTCCTGGGTTGGGGGTAGTATATAATGGGCAACTTACCAAAAAATATGTGGTCCAAACTTCCTATAATGGTTTTTGGCTACTTACTAGATGTTTCTGATGTTTGAAGTTAGTCCTAGTAAGATGTTTCATCTTTCTTAAAATTGTCTTTTAATCCAGATGAGAAGCAGTGCTAGAGATTAATAATGCCGGCTCAGCAGTCTAGTTCCTTAGGTGGATGTAATTTTATACACTGAAATCTGATCAAGACATTACATATTTACCCAAAAAATCATCAACAGCAAAACGGTGTAATTTTATGAATGTTTCAGGAAGAAAAATCAAGAGGAGCAAAGATAAAAGTTTCAAGGAAACATTTACTAAATGTCACATGTATCTTTGTGATCAAATATGGCTTTAATCTCTTGGCAGGATTTCACAGATTCCCCAGGTTTGTTGTATCAGTGCTCTATTGCTTTACGTACTAAGATGCACCTGATTCTAATCAAACTCAGTATAACTAGTATAACTGAGTCTAGAACCTGTCAGATTGCCCACCAGTACTCAGAACAGAAGATAGAAATTTCTTTTAAAGGTTGATATTTTTCATTTCCCCTTCAAGTGCCACAAGCACTATCATACAGACAAAGCAAATACTACATTAAGATTAAAGAAAACTGAGAATTTTCCTACGTTTTTCATGTGTTTTTTGTTTTTTTTTTTAAGCCCCCTTTTCATCAGCCTCTCAAGGGTAAGGAAGGTGCTCTCAGATCTGCTGGCTCTTCCCTGCCTCCACCTAGCTTCCTCAGGCGAGATAATTGCAGACACCCTTGAAAGCATTCCAGTCATGCTATTTTGGTGGAATCATTCTGTGAGATTGTCCTTTCTCCTGCTTGGATTTTTGACTTAGAGTTCTTGTGTGATTTTAGGTAGGAGATGGCATATCTGCCTTTGTCAGGGCTTTTCTTTCCTAGGTCCCTTCTCTGAATGCAGAATGCACTGGCAGACTTCCCTCTGGATCTGGCACTCCTTTCTTTAGATAAGTGATCCTTTCTCAGCTGGGACCTGTAGGAACTGTCTTTTGAAATAAATTACAAGATTTTTAAGATTATTGTCTGGGTAAAATAATATGAAGACGATCTTTTTGGATAAGACAGATGACAGACTTGTTTGTTTTTATTCCGTGCTTACTAATTTTTCTGTCTGTACTCTAGGGGAAGGTGTGGCTGATTGATTTTAATCCGTTTGGTGAAGTAACTGATTCACTGCTGTTTACTTGGGAAGAACTGATATCTGGAAGAAACTTAAAAGGTGATTTTAGTGAAGGAGATGCTCTGGAGCAGGTAAGAGGGTAAAAAAGGATTACAGGAAACCTTGTAATCCATTAAATAATTGCTCGCTTGTTCTTTAGGCACTAACACATATTTACTAATAGATAACTAGCTCATGGAGGTGACCAGAAAGGGTGTGTGCATTGTGATTCACCTGGAAGAATCTTTTTTTTTTTTAAAGATTTTATTTATTTATTTGTCAGAGAGAGAGCACAGCAGGGGGAGTGGCAGGCAGAGGGAGAGGGAGAAGCAGGCTCCCCACTGAGCAGGCAGCCCGATGTGGGGCTCGATCCCAGGACCCTGGGATCATGACCTGAGCCAAAGGCAGTCACTTAACCGACTAAGCCACCCAGGCGCCCTCACCTGGAAGAGTCTTGACCCTGGGTCAGTTCATATGTTGACCCTGATCCTAGCCCCAGGCTCCTGACCCCTGAGAGAGGAAAACTGTACAGGTGCCCAGCCCGGGGTCTCATCATAGTCATAGTCCTAGTCATGACCCCATCAAGGGGGCCCTGCTGCAGTGTTTGCCTCACCAGCTTTCTCTTCCACCCATGGTGGCCTTCCACACCTCTGTGTAACCCCTCAGACCTCCTTGCCCATTATCCCTTTCCTCCCCTCAGCAGATGATGCCACATCCTTCTTCACAGGAAGAGAATCCTCTGGTGCGAAATGACTTCGTGTAATTGTCCTCAAACCTATGAGTGTCCCTCTGTCCCCCCTGCTCCGTCTAACAGTTGCACCTGCTCAGCATGTTCCTTACCGTCTCTCCTGATACCTGTGCTGCCAGTCACTCCTTCCTGTTTCCGGTTCTCTTCTTGTCCACCGGCCGGGTCTGTGTTCAGATACCTTCTGTCTGAAGAGACAAACCTCCTTCAACCTCATGTCTTCAGCCAGCAACTCTCTCTGTCTCCTCACCTTCACAGCCAAACTTTCTTTGAACAACACCTTTGTGTTGCCCTTTTCTGCTTATAAAAGTAATACATGCCCATTTTTAAAGAGCATTCTGAATTACCTGCAGTCCTACCACTTTGAGAACCATGGTTTATATTTTCTAAATCGTATGTGGTATACATTATGGTATGTATAACATGCCTGTATACATGCACATAAACTTTTAAAAATAAATGAGTTTGTACTACATATGTATTATCTTTGTGTTTTTTATATCTTTTAAAAAATACTTTTATTTTTACAAGTCATTTAAAAAAAACAGAAAATTAGAAAGAGGCAAGACCTGGGGCGCCTGGGTGGCTCAGTTGGTTAAGCGACTGCCTTCGGCTCAGGTCATGATCCTGGAGTCCCTGGATCGAGTCCTGCATCGGGCTCCCTGCTCAGCGAGGAGCCTGCTTCTCCCTCTGACCCTCCCCCGTCTCATGTACTCTCTCTCTCTCATTCTCGCTCTCTCAAATAAATAAATCTTTAAAAAAAAAAAAGAAAGAGGCAAGACTTGAAATTCTACCATCTGGAAATTGCCATCCTTACCCCTTCAGTTAACCTTGTCCAGACGTGGGTATACACACGTACTTTTACACCCATGGGATCATACTAGCTGCCCTCACGCTGTTCTGTACCTGCTCAGTGGCTGTACAGCCTCACGGCCGGCTTCCTCCTCCGGCCGCCCCTCCGCCCGCCGCGGTGAGCCTCCGGCCCTGCCGCTCCACGGAAACTGCTCTTGGCAATGACTCTGCCAGCTCGCCGCGAGCGCCGCTGGACGAGGCACGGCGGCATTTGAACGTGTTACCCTCTTCCGTGTTTTCACCGCACATCTTCTCTTGGTTTCTGTGATACAAGCTCTCCTCCTGGGTTTCTTCCTGCTTTTCTGGCTGCTGCCTTGCTTTCAGTGTGAGCATCTTTTCTTTTGTCTTATCTCAGAAATAGCTCTTTCCATCATTATGCTGTCTGGGCCCTCTTTGGCCCTGTTTTCCTGGATCTGGCTCAGATGGCTGTTTTCCGTGTCATGGCTCTTGCCCTGTTGTGTTGTACTTGCCTGTGTCCTGCCCCAGACTGTAAGTTTCTGAGCACAGGGGGCGGATCTCTCATGTTCTCCACAGAGCTGTGTGGCTTAGCACAATTCAGGCACAGTTGATTTTTTGTTAAATTAATGACTGAAAGAATTTTTTTTTGTGCTGGCATCTTAGACTTGGGGGCCATTAAATCTGAATGTCAAGGAAAGAGAATGTAAATTATTCAGCACAGGGTTATTTTTAAATACGAGGGACACAGTGGATAGAAACAGTTTGTACAAAATTCACTCTGATCCAAATCCTTTCTTTCTTTTTAATTTAAACAACATTATATTGGAGGTCAGGGGATGACAGGGAAACAGGAACAGGCTCCTGCCTTTTCCACAGAGTCATGTCCTGCCTGTCTCCCCATCCTTATTCCCCTCCACAGAGACCTGGCTTTTCTTCTGGTTCTCACAGCTACAAAGCCCTACCTCAGGATCTTTGCTCTGGTTGTGCCCACTGCCTTCTAAGCTGTGCCCAGTCCCTATCTGAGTTCCCAGGCCTCATTGGGCTGCTTTCATCATACTTTTCAGTCCACATGTTCCCTCCTCAGCAAAGTGTTACCTGACCACCCCTGTGAAGTGACCTGTGTTTTTCTCCTCTTACTATAGCACCCTGTTATGTTTTTATAACACCGATTACTATCTGAAATGATCTTGCTGTTGTATTTATTTGCTTACTTATTGGCTCTCTGCCAGTGTGGTTTACCAGTTGATCTCCTATACCTAGGACAAGGTCAGCGCAAAATGGGTATTTCCTAAGTATTTGTCAGATGATTGGTCTGTCATAAGATATGGCCTGCTTTCTAGGGCTCTACAGTCCTGTTCCACTCAAGTTCCTGGCCTGTCTCCATCTGCTGGACACCATCCATCCCTCACCTAGATACCTGCCACCCATGAAGCCCAAACCCAAGGCCTTCTGTCTCTGAAATCCTTTTTGGCACAAGGCAGCATGTAAATTTAAATGCAAGACTCTAAGCAAGTACATTGAAGAATGTGAAGACTTGTTAAATATGATACTCAAATTTGCAGTTTTCCATAGATGCTGAGAGAGATACACAAATACGTAAGTTAAATGACTAAGAGAAGCACAAAAGTGTTAGGAATTCAAAGCACTTGCTTGCCCTCACTATTAACTTTATTCTCCAGAGCAGTACTTCCCAACTATGCACCTGTAGAAAATGATAATATTGATTATTATCAAGCACTCTGACCTGCATGAGATTGCTCAAGGCCAGAGAGAACTAGGCGCAGGCCTCAGGCCCATTCAAGGACTAAGGAACCCATGACCCATTCGCAGTGAATAGTGGCTGGTAGCATTTAGGGATTGACCATAGCTCTCCATGAGGACATTGTTTTCAGATACTGTATATTTATTTTCTAGTGAACATGTGGAAATATTCTTAAAATCTTGGTGTTTCTTTTACTTCAGAATCTTACTTTCTTCCTTACCTAGTACAGAAGGGAATATGAAGTTGAAATTGTTATACTAGTATCTTTTTCACTTTGAAGAATAGACTTAAAAAGATAATTTCTCATAGACTTTCCCTTTTTTTCTTTGTAAAGGATTCTCCAGCTTTCCGTTGCACAAACAGTGAAGTGACAGTTCAACCCAGTCCCTATCTGAGTTACCGACTTCCCAAGGACTTTGTAGACCTGTCTACTGGGGAGGATGCTCACAAACTCATAGATTTTCTTAAACTGGTAAAGTATATGTGTACTTAGTACACATATGTGTACACCTTTGTTTTCAAATTGACTTTGTAATATTTCATTGTACTCATATACTCCCTAGATTTTATTTGGTTAGGTCATTTTATAATGAAATAATATAAAGTAAGCTGAAGGAATAATTTATTACTTAGAATGATAGAAAATGTGTTTTATGATTATGCTTTTTAAATAATTTTCACAATACTTGTGCTTTTGAAGAGAGTCTATATACTGTTAATAGAGCTAAGAGAAGGTCCAGCTCTCTGCTGTATTATTCAGGGGGAATGTGTGTATTTGTACTCATGTGTGTGTTTCTATGTGGGAATGTTTGTACAAATGGAAGAAAGAGAAGTATTCAAATACCTGAGGATAATGTGGCCAGGAGCCAAAGTGATAAACTTGTCTGATGAATTAGTTAAGGCATGTTTTTCCATGATGATTTTCAGCCATATCTGTTGCCAAGAAAATTATACTTGCTGACAGAAAAAGTGATCTTGGCTGAACAAATATCCCAAATATGCAAATAATGTATCTTGGTTTCCTTTGACAGAAAAGAAATCAGCAAGAGGATGACTGATTAGAGTGCCAGAGTTAAGTCCGAGGTAAAGAGGAAACCACCTTGACATCAGGAGCCTGCTCTGAGCTCACAACTTCCTGTTACCCCACTCAGGTTGGGGTGGGAGGCAGAGTGAAATCAATAGCTTTTTATATCCCTATATATTAAGCTGGGAAAAAATGGAGGGACTTTGCTACTTGTAAAAATAAATAATGAATAGATCTTAAATATAGGAAACCGTACTGTTCTGATGATAAAATACCTTCTCTGAAATACCTCACTCTTGGCTCAGTCTTTTGAGATTTATCTATGTTTTCTTGTGCTATTTATCTATGTTTCTTGTGCTACCTGTTGGGTAGTGGGCAAATTTATATTTGTTATACAGAAATGGGTTCTTTTTTAATCATTACTTTTTCATGGAAAAAATAGAACCTTCTATTACTATAGAAAATATTTTTCCTACTTTGAGAAGATTTTCATATAATTTTTCTATTGGTTTATCTTTGGTTTGCATATAGCTAAAAATAATACAGAATTCACAAGCTATCAAATAACCAGAAAATGCCAGTATATTACAGTTAGCTTAATATGCCGAGACACTCTCCTGTGTGCTTTTTGTTTATTGTTTTACATCCTGGAAAATTTTTAAAGAAATTGACATTACAGTTTCCCAGGGCATCTATCTAATGTGGTATCAATATTTTAATAGTTGGAGATACGTTTTTCAACTTAGGAGTGCACATTTGAATGCTCACATAGGAAGATAGAAAAATGGAGTAGAATTTCCCCTTTCTGTGTGGTTATGGCAGATTATACATAATGATGAAAGAGATTTCTTTTTTGGTTATCTCAAACTCCGTATCTTTTTGTGTGGTTATAATCACTTGGATATTAGTATTTTAAAAACAAAATACACAGATCAAATTGTGATCTTTGTACTCAGTATATCATATGCCATTTCTGAGGCCAGTTGTTTGAAGTTGAAGTGCTTCGAAATATTTTTGTTTTTTAAACTGCAGTTGAGGGACTTGACTGTTAACTCATAATAGAGGGATTTATTATCATGAGTTGACTTAACCTTAGCTTTGGAAGCTGGCTTCGTCAAGGTGGTACTTCACCAGTCCAAAAAAAAAAAGAATGTATTTAATACCAACTGAAAAAAATTGGACTATAAATAATAAAAAGACTTAAGCAAAATTTGGCAAATATTTTATAAAAAGTACAATTCTTGGTATAAAACTCATTAAATTTTTGCATTAATTTTCCTGGGGCATTATTGAGTTCAACTCTCACTTTTAAAAATGTGATTTTTATACATTATTTCCCTAGTATATTTAATTTTTGTTGATTATCTTGATGTTAATAGTAAATATAGGACAATGTGCAGGAAATATTCTCCTACATTCAAATATCATTTATGCTTGCCTGAAGATTAGTTTTGAATTATCCTTTTATTTTACTGGCATTATCTGTTCTTTTTTTTTTTTTTTTGCGGTACTTCATGTTTGTGCTTGAATTTAGAAAGGGAATTTGTTAGCTTGGTCCTGAAATCCTACCTTTTGAAGTCGGTTTAGTCAAGTTGGGACAGACATGTTTACTTTGTCCTGCAGAACAGTGGCATGTAGCATGGGCCTCCAATACAGCAGACTGCCAAAAAGTTCTGTTTTTAAGTCTCATTTTGATGTGTATTTTCATAAACTTTTCCCATCTACAGAGCCATTTCTCTTAGGGTAATTGGGGATTGTTTCTGCTGTTAAAAAACAAACAGAAATGTTACATGACTGAGTTTTTTGGCTTAAGTTTGTTTTCTTACCTATAAATTAGGAAAATAATTATCGAAAATTCATGCATTTGTTAAATGAGAGCCCATGTAATGCTTTTCATATAGTGTGTCAATACATACATGCTAAACCCCCAATACATAGTAGCTATCATTATCATTCTGCTTTGCAGACCTCTGTGTATTAAAGGCAAGTTCTTTTTTTAATAGAATCAAAAAAATTTTGAGTGGCAAAGGACTTCAGAGATCATTCGGCCCAGTTTCTTTTCCTTTTTTCCTCCTTTCTTCCTCCCTGTCCTTTCTTCCTATTTTAACACAGCAGAAAACTGCTGCCCAGAGGAGTTAAGATTTGTCCAAAATTACAGCGGAATCAGGACCACAAAAGAACTTCTATTCTAATGCTGTTCTCTAAGGGCTTTTAGCCTAGTCTTTTTTATAGATAAGTTTCAACCAGAACAAATTAGTATTTTAATAATAGAATTTTCAAAAAAATTTTTTTCTTGAGTATAGTTGACTAGTTGACACACAACATCACATTAGTTTCAGGTGTACAACATAGTGATTCCATAAGTTTATACACGATGCTATGTTTACAAGTGTAGCTAGGAATTTTTTTTTTTAAATAAAGGTAAGTACAAATTCACGTTTGTGTGGAAGAACTAGATGAGAAGAGATACTAAATACAGAAATTAAATGAGGAAATAACTGTTTTTGAAAGATTAATTCAGTTTCATGTTTATATTAACCAGGCGCATCCTGAGAGGTGACTTAACCATTTTTAGACATTTTAAAGACAAAATTCCTATTTAGTTCATGGTTAATGTTGTATTTACCTGTGTTCGCTCACAGAAAACAGCTTCAGTAAGTAATCTAAGAAAATAAGGAATGATTAGCTCACCACACACACAGCACAGGTGTGTCATGTACACATGGAGAGGCTCGAGGAAAAGGAAATGTAAGACCTAATAGAAAAGTGGTTGGGCAAGGAGTCACGCATTAATTATCTGAAGAGAGAATGCATTCAAACGCGTCTTTTTTCAATCAAGGGAAACCAAACCAAAACACCGCTGTGAGGACAGACAGACGGGTAGACGTGGGGCCACAATGCTGCGGCAGCGACCCGTCCCTGGGGCAGAGCCTTGTGGGCCGGGCGGGTGTTGGGTGCTGTGCGCGCGCGCGTCCGAGCGGTGCCGCCGCACAGAGCGCGCGAGGGGGCACCGCTCCGGAGCGAGCAGCCGCGGAGGTGGGCACCGTGGACACACACACCTGCTCTGGTGAGCGGGGGCTCCTGAGGTGGCGATAGGGAAGCGAGACCAGAGGTGGGGAGAAGCCAGCCACGTGAAGGGGGCAGGGACGCCCCACGGGAGCGTGCGCGTGAGCACACGCCGGCCCCGAGGCGGGAGAGGCGGCTGGGGCGAGGGCCGGGGCGCTGCCCGTGGCTGCTGACACGTTGGGATTTCTTTCTTGCGGGAGGTGGGAAGCCAGTGCGGGGTTGAAACAAGGGAGACAACTGGTCTGGGTTAGGTTTTCGAAGTGGTTTTCTGGTTTGTGTGCAAAGCAAATCGGTTGGGAGAAGGATGCCTCGTGGCAATCATGTGGGTGGCCTTGGGGGCAGCCAAGGGGGCCGGGCCGGGGGCGCCGCTGAGGGGGAGCACGGGCCGGATGCAGGGCGGGAAGGAGAAGCAGGGAGCCCACCCGAGCCGCGGCCTCGGGTTTGAGCTGTCAGGCGCAAGGGGACCGCAGTTTGTCTAATGGGAAACACGAACAGAGGAGGGAAATCGAGATATAGTGGTCTTGGACACGGAGAACCGAAGATTCCAGTGACTCACCCAAAGATGTGCAGACACAGTTGGATTCAGCCATCAGAAGTTGTGTGGAAGGAGTGGTAGGAGTGGGTCGGGAAGGCATGCGTGGCACACCGGAAGGAAATCCAGGGATGGCTCTCTGTTCTGTGTGGGATACAGCAAGGAAGTTGAACAATAAACAAAACAATTGTTCTTACATATTACGAGTAGTAGTCTTTCAATTTGTTAGAAGACTTAATGTGGGGGGCTCCTGGGTGGCTCAGTCGGTTAAGCATCCCACTCTTGTTTTTGGCTCAGGTCATGATCTCGGGTATGAGATTGAGGGCCTAGTTGGGCTCCAGGGCAGTCTGCTCAAGGTTCTCTCCCGCTCCCTCTGCGCCCCGCCCCCCATGCTCGCTCGCTCTCTCAAATAAATAAATAAAATCTTAAAGAAAAGACAATGTGGGTATTTAATGTGAATTTAGAATTCTTTTTTTCCTTACAGAGTTTTATGTATAAAGTATAAATTTTCACACAATAGAAGTTGACACTATATGGCAGTATAATTATTTTGAAATTCTCTTATTGATCATCATTAATTTTGTTAAAAGTCTCAGTGTGAACCAAATATGACTTAAATTATATTTTCTGCATCACTGATTTTCTTGACTATTTGAGGCTTGGGTTTAATATGTAGAGTTCTTAGGTGGATCATCTCATCGTGGATTTATGGACTTTTAGTCAGGTAAAGACTTAAAGTGAGGGGCGCCTGGGTGGCTCAGATGGTTAAGCGTCTGCCTTCGGCTCAGGTCATGATCCCAGGATCCTGGGATCGAGTCCCGCATCGGGCTCCCTGCTAGGTGGGGAGCCTGCTTCTCCCTCTGCCTCTCTCTCTCTCTCTCTCTCTCTGACTCTCATGAATAAATAAATAAAACATTAAAAAAAAGAAAGATTTGAAGTGAATTTCTCCTGCAAATTACAAGTGCCCTGTCCCCCCCCCCCAAATCTGTAAAATGTCAGCACTAATTTTGGAACAAGGCAAGCAGAGAGTCAACTACCCATTTATAGTTGTATATAAAAGCAATCATTGGGAAATTGAGTATAAATAACCTTATAACCTTCAAAATAAGCTACAGCAATTCTTAATAATTTGAGGAGAAATGAATTTCTCTGAGAATCTAGTGAAAGCTACGGGCTCTCCTGAGAGTGTCATAGATCCCAGATTAAGAATCCCTGTCAGAAGCCATGTAGAATCAGATTGGAAGCCAAAGATTCTGTAGTTTTAAGAATGGAGCCATTTCATAATGTGTAGTGTACCGCACTTTTAATAGTTTCTAACAATGGTATTCTTATAATTCATTTATAATGCATCCATTTCAGGTTGTCAGCTTTCATAAAGTAAACTGTGTGTTAGAATTCAACCAGAGAAGCAGAACCAGTACGAGATACATATGTACATGCATATAGATGTGTATATAAAATCTCACTACATGTGTGTTTGTATGTAGACATTATATACACACAAAACCTTTAAGTACATACATTTGTGTGTGTAAATAAAATAAGGGTTTTATTACAAGGGATTGATTTATGCAGTTGAGGTGGGCTGGCCACGCAAGTCTGAAGTCTGTAGACCAGGCTGGAACTCTGTGGGCATGGGCCGAAGCTATTGTCCACAGGTTGATTTTCATCTCTTAATCTCAGGAAAGCCTCAGCCCAGCTTTTAATGCCTTCCAGCTGGTTAAGTCAAGCCCACCATGATATTCTTCCTTATTTAAAGTTAATTGATAAAGACTTTAATTATGTCTGCAAAAATTTCTTGGCAGCAGAATCTAGTTAAAAGTGTTTGTGTAACTGCTGGAAGCCATCACAGACTGGATAAGAAGGTCACATTGTACATTAGAAGCTAATTCCTGTGATGGATTATAATCTATTTAAAAAGTATACTGTGTGACTTAAGTAATTCTGATTGTGTTTAAAGAAGCAACTGCTTATTCACTGGGATAGGTGTTATCCTTGGAAGCAGGTGCTTTAGAGAAGACTGTGTACTTACTTTGTGATGCTGCCGCCACTCCAAAACCTTTGAGTTTTGTTTTTTGTTTTTTTTTGGAAGTTCCCTCAGATCCATTTATAAGCCACAGAAGAAAATCTATCTTACTATTTTATTCAATACCTTGTTTTTTTGACCAAAAATGATATACAGTTCCATATCACTTTTCTTATTCATCAGACTTGGTTCAGAATTTTTCCAAAATTCAGATGTCAGCCTCAAGATGCCTTAATCCATTTTATGCACCACTAGGACATTAATCTTCCTGAAGCACAATTCCAGTCATTCTAATGCTTACAGCCTGCCAGCTTCCCATTGCTTGCAAGTTAAAGTAGACTTCAGTGGGCATCCAAAGCCCTGTGCAGTGTTGCCTCAATCTGCCTTTATAGGCTAATTTCATCCTAGCAGCATATACTATTCTCCAGCCAACCTAGATTACTTGAGATAGCTGAGGATGTCTTGATCTTTCTCATCTGCTCCCTTTGCTGTGCTTCCCCCCCCCCCCCCCCCGAACCCCACTCACCCCCTGCCCAGTCTTCTGGTTATTAAAAGCCAGCTTTCACAGCCTGGCTTCAAGTGGTATGTTCCTCATGAAATTATCCAAAGATTTTCTCTTGTGCTGGAATTTTCATAGCACTCTGATATTACTGTTCCTCTTACATTTAGAATCCTGTGCAGTATTTGTAGGATGTAGCTGTCATGATCTTTTCTACTAATTGTAAACTTAGGACAAAAATGGTGTACTTGTGGGGTGCCTGGGCAGTTCAGTCAGGTCAGAATCTTGGTTTGGGCCCAGGTCATGGTCTCAGGGTCTTGGGATTGAGCCCTGTGTTGGGCTCCACCCTCAGCTCAGAGTCCGCTTGTCCCTCTCCCTCCCGCTCCTCCCCTTGCTCACGCTCTGTCTCTTTCAAATAAATAAATCTTAAAAAACAAAACAAAAAAAAAACTTAACATCTTAAAAAAAAAGAATAATGTACTTGCTTTGTTTTCTCATAGTGGTTTGGTGCTTTATCTTGGCCAAATGAAACGTGATTTAGCATCATTGAAGGCATTCTGACTTAGAAGCAGTTCAAAATGAGTTCCCAAAACGCTTTCCACAACAGGAGCATCACCCAAGCTAATAATGCATCACTCTTAAGGTCGACAATTTGAAAAATGCGACACTGAATTATATATGTTAATCTTTTCTATTCACGTTATAGAATCACTACTCCCAAAGGTTATTAGAGTTCTTGTCTTCCCTTAACTAAAGCAGATCATCAAAACCTATTGCTGATATCTCAACCCACAGTATTCATGATAGAGCATGTGCTGGCCCTTAAACTGTGAATAGACACCAACTGAGTAATTATTTCTGCCTATTCTAAAAAATGCTGTAGAACTTCAGTATATTCTATGTTTGCTTGCCTTTCATCTTTCAGACATTTACACCCCTTCCCTGTATGCATGCCCAGCACTAACGAGCACTGTCTCCGAATGAGGCAGGCCCAGACAGAACTGTAGCCCCTGCCTAGGGAGCTATGCTTTCCATGTTTAAGAGTCATTCAGAATGATAACCTCTTAGGACGTAGTTCTGTTTTTGTTTTGTTTTACATTTAAGTGAAAAATTATGCTTGTGAGTTGTCAAATGTCAGCACAGCCCTAGGAACCAAACTGCCTGGGTTAGAATTGGCTTTGTCACCTGCTGATAGCATGATCCAGGGCAAGGTATTGGATCTCTCTGGCCCTCTGTTTCCCAGTCTGCAAAACAGAGATGGCAATAGCACCTTTCTGGGTTGTTGCCAGAAGTCAATGTAGGACAGTTCCTGGCATCATAGTCAATGCTCGGTATATATAAGCTCTTACTTGCTGTACTATATCACTGTCATCATGTGATTTCAGTGAGCTGTTAACCTCTATATTATAATAATCCAATAATATTTTCTGCTTTCTGCTTTCTGCTTTCCTGTGTTTGGGGGAAGGGAACCAACATTCACCCGGCTTCCCAAGACTCTGATTTCCTGAGTGTCTGTGTGTGCATTTCCAGAGCCACTCCACTTGGTCTGGGACAGGAGGGAGCAGCATGGGGGGTAAACATTTAGTTGAGAATAGAACAGATGTATCGGGGCGCCTGGGTGGCTCAGTTGGTTCAGCGTCTGCCTTTGGCTCAGGTCATGATCCTGGGGTTCCGGGAATGAGCCCTGCATTGGGCACTCTGCTCAGCGGGGAGTCTGCTTCTCCCTCTGCCACTCACCCTGCTCATGCTCTCTCTCTTTCTCTCTCTCAAATAAATAAATAAAATCTTAAAAAAAAAAAAAAGAACAAATGTATCAGGAATGCTTCAAATGCAATTATATTAAAGCAACAGAGTAGGGACCAGAACAAATGCATTCATTCAGGAGACATAAGAAATGACTAACCTGGTAGTAAAAAATTCTAGGATAAGGGAATGCCAAGTGCGTGTGGATATTACCTAATTTTTAACTCTATAGCTATATGAATTAAACAGTTTTCCCCATTTTACAGAAAATGCCTCTGTTGCTCAGATAATTTGCTCTAGATAATAAGCAGTAAGTTATAGACCTGTGATTCAAACCCATATTCACCCTATGTTTTATTACAAAAATCACAGAATAACCTGAAGTCTGTGCAGGTTTATCCAGACAGTCTTTAATTAATCTGTGGCCCTTTTAACTTTCCCCTACAAGTAAAATATATATAGCATTCTCAAAAAATCCTAGTGGAGGCCACTGATAGAAGTGGCTCCTATTTTCACAAACTAGATTCTAAGTAAAGGAAAAAAATTGGAAGCATACAAAATAAGACTTGGAATCTCCTTAGTACTTATAGGACAGACTTCATTGTTCTGTTTCAAGAATTAATGATTCTCCCACCATACCTGTCACTGCTCACTTAAATCAGTCAAATTGGTTTATTGTAGTTCCACGAAGAAATTCCAGGAGGCCAGCCATTCTTCCTGGCAGCCAGGGAGACAGCCCTGCCAGAGAGCATGTGCACTGTGCTCTGGACTTGATGAGCGCCCTCTGCTTTGTCTTGGTTCTGTAGTTCGGTACTCATGGCTCCATGTGTGTATTTTTATTGTGTGCCCTCAGTTAAGCTTTTGGCTTAATGGGATCCCGTTTACTAAAGCAGTAGTGATGCTGCATGGCTGGGTGTTGTGCCCTTGTATTCTTGTTCTAAGTAGATTGTGATTGAATAGATTGCTCAACTTTCATTACATTTTAAGGAAAACAGCAACACACCTAAAAAACTGAAAGCTTATGTGTTCATACTGGGCACTTTTTTCTTGCCTTTCTCCACTTCAGCGTATAAGCATAATGCATCTGTGGCTGCTGGGAATAAGCATCAGGACCAGTGCAGTATTTTAGAATTTTCACTTGTTTCTGAGATTTAGGTTACTATATTTCTTTTCTCTGATTTCCCTTTTTTTTTGATTCCCCTGGACTGGTAGGAGGCGATAGTCCCTGACCTTGAGGAGGTTTACAGTCCAGTGGTAAAATAGGGACACACACACTTTGAGAATGTCCAAGAAAAGATATATGGATACACATATGTGTTAACAGCCAAATAGTAAGTGAAGATGTGCCTTGATTTATAGTTCATTTTATAAGATGTGGAAAGTGAAATTTTATAATTGAAAATTTAATATAATTTATTGAGTTTATGAGAACAGGACTTTGTAGTTAAAAAAAATCCTCCCATTATGTCCCATTATACAAGTACCTATTCATCAAATGATCAGTCCTAAATATGGTTTGCTGCATATCTGTTTTCTTTAATGCTACACAGCTTCATACACATAATAGGATGGTATTTGAGAAGGGAGATGGGGCTTGTTGACGGAATTGTACTTTCCTGGTTGTGATTGGAGAATCAGGACACAAGAGGATACTATGTGGGTGCCTAAACTGTGATATACAGTGGTCTTTTTGGAAGACCTGTGTGCAAAGCATTGAAAGGCTTTTTGGCTCCTGCCTTCACGCCCTGCATTTATTTGCAGTTCACAGGGTGCCTAACTGCTCAGTTCAGCCAACGATTTCTCTGAGCAGGTGGAGGCTCGTCTTTCTTTTGATGGGATGATTTCTTAAGAAGTAAGCCCATCCTTAATCTCATTGAGTTCTTTCCGGTCACATCATTGCAAGACATTGGGCTAACAGGCATAGTTCATTATTTACCTTCCTTCCCAGTTCCCAGCCCCAAATAAGAAGGGAGTGGGGCGGGTGGCGGGTAACGAGGCAAGAAAGAGCACAGAGGTTATGTATGTACACATGTGTGGACACATGCGCTCACAAATGTTAAAGTTGATTTGCTTTGGTGTGCTAGGTAGGTCTTGAAGGGGGAATAAGGACGTCTGCCAGGGACACGAAGGAAGACTCATCAAAAGATAAAATACAGCTTGAGAGGTGACTGGAAACAACCTCCGTGGAAACTTCTCAGCGGGTCATGAAGTAGGATAAACAGGAGCCAGGCCAGAACACTGGCGGTTTTTCTCCAAACCATCATGCCAGACTCACAACATTAACTAGATAAATTGTAGGTCTTCTTTTCTTTCTTCCTCTTTCCGTTCCCCCACCTTTGTCCCCTTTTTCCTCCCAAGAAGTCATCTTGTGCAGCCACAATTTATATGTGGGGCCCATTGTTGGGGTCTGAGGAACTGGACAGGACTATATACCCAGGATTATGCATTTATTCTTTTTTTTTAAAAAAAATTTTATTTATTTATTTGATAGAGAGAGAGGGAACAGTAGAGAGAGAAAGAGGGAGAAGCAGGTTCCCTGCCAAGCAGGGAGCCCGATGCGGGGCTCGATCCCAGGACCCTGGGATCATGACCTGAGCCGAAGGCAGACGCTTAACCATCTGAGCCACCCAGGCGCCCCTATGCATTTATTCTTGTGGGAAGAACTGACAGCTTACCCTTCAATGTCTACAAATTGCTTTGTAGGTGAGAAGTGTTGCATCGATGCCAAGTAACATCGCTTTTAGAAGAGTGTTTGTTGTCAGGATGGTAAAAGGCATTTATCTCTAGACTCACTGGAAGCCCAAACTTCCACAGCCTGTTTCTCTCATACACAAGAGAAGCAGGGCCTCCTGTACGTGCGTCGAGGATGCTGAGAGCATCATTGTTCTTAGTTTTTAAAATAAAGTGGTCACCCAAAGAAAGAGGACATTGTGTAGGGATGCGGGAAAGAAGGGATGGAGAGGCATAATCTCAAATACTCTTCAGTGGCGTCTGACCTTGACTGCAAGGGAATTTAGGGTTGGAGAAATAGATGGAGTAGGAAAAGACACAACATTTTAAACAGACGACTTTAAAATACGGTCCAGGGCAAAAGGATCCTGGGGACCTCTTCCCATGTTAGTAGGTATGAGAAGTGAAAAGGTGCAAGGCTGCTGCGCATCACTATCTGTTGTTTGAAAAGGGAATGAGAATCCCTGGGGTGAGCAGCTTTAGAAAAGAAGAGACAGGGGCGCCTGGCTGGCTCCATTGTTAGAGCATGTGACTCTTGATCTCAGGGTTATGATTTCAAGCCCCACACTGGGCATAGAACTTACTTTAAAAAAAAAGAAAGAAAGAAAGAAAAGGAGAGATAAAGATCCTAGGATACGCTACACTCACTTCTGGATTTGGAATGCAAAATAAAGCTGTGACACAATTTGAATAAAGGGAAGGAATGTGGTCAATCAGTAAAGAAGCTTTAGTGCAAGCAACAGAAACTAGTTCTGATTAACTCTAGGAAAAAGGATGAACTGGAAGGATTTGAGGGACCTCAGAGACTTAACAGCAAAGCTCAATAAACAGGGACCCAGGCAATTTCAGAGATCCAGGGGAGAGTGTCACCAGGACTCGGTGACCAAAGCGAATGTGGGTTCTCTACTGCTCTTAGTCTGCTCACGACCCAGAATCCCAGGAGAGAGTCTGATGGGCCCAGCTGAGGTCAAGGGGAAATTACTGCTAGTTTGAACAATGTGAAGCATAGTTCTCTAGAAATTCAGCGGAGGAGGGGGATGGTAGGCACAGTGGTCTGGGAAGCTCTCAGGGAAGAGGAGGGGTTTAATGTAAAGCACAAGGCCTAACAAGTAGGTAGTGGTTGGAAACCCTAGCCAGGGTGGGGCAGAGCACTTTGATTGACAGGCCCAGCAAGACTGCGTGCACTTGGGGGGAGGGAAGTTCCCCAAGAGAAAAGAGGAACCAACAAAGGCACGGAGTCCTGGATGACAAAACAGCAGAGGCCCATTCATTCCACATGGGCAGGAGATGGGGAAGAGGAAAGGTGCTGCGTGGAGACATTGCTCGGGATTCTTAGCAACCCTTTTTGGAGATCGGGGACCGCGCTCCAAGGCCTCCGCCGTATCAGAGCCTGAGTTCTTATCTCTTCTCTGTTCATTTCTCTTCTCTGTCATGTGCGGTTTCATACCTGATGTCTACTTCGATGTTCCAATTTTACCTCATTTAACTCTAGTCATCCACAGTGTGTGGAGCGGTTGTTAAACGTAAGAGTCGTCAAGCCAAGTGTGAATAAATAAGATGTTATCTCTGATTTAACATCTCCTAGAGGGAAGCTCAGGACGTAGCCAAATTTCTGCTCTTTACTCCACAGCAATTTCTCTTATGCATTTACTTTTGGTTAATAGTATATGCCCAGACCATCAGCCTCGAAACCTTGAAATCATTTATAACTCATATTTTCTTAACCTTAATCTCCCATATTTATATCTCTTATCGACTTATCCCCTTAGGTAGTCCTACTAATCTGTCCTTCCCAGCCTTAAACCCATGTCTGCATTTCTGGGTTTGTGCCACTGCTTGTCAAAGCCCTCGTTCTCTTACCCATTTAGCTGCAATACCCAAATAGCTGAGCTTGCTAACTTGGTGTCTGCATGCCTCCCGCCTTTCCGGTCTGTACACGGGTTCCATAGACTCTCCAGGAATTTCATTCTGGCCAATGCATACTTATATTCCACTACTCCCAACACATCCACCCCTCCAGGCAGGTGGGTCTTGTCCTTCAGATATCCCAGGTTTTTGCTTTCATGCTCCTGCTCGTATTCTCCTCCTCCTCACCTGCGGTGCCCTCTTGTATCTCATCTACCCATTCAAACCAGCAGTTCGCAGCCTGGCTATGCATTCTAATCATAGGTTAGATGGGTTGTTTTTGCCTTTTTTTTTTTTTTTTCTTTTAAGATTTATTTATTTATTTTAGAGAAAGAGTGTGTGAGCAGGGGGTGGGGGGTGGGGAGAGGGGCACAAGGAGAGGGAGAGAGAATCTCAAGCATACTCCCCACTGAGCATGGAGCCTTATGTGGGGCTCAATCTCACAACCCCGAGACCATGCCCTGAGCCGAAATCCAAGAGTCAGATGCTTAAGTGACTCAGCCACCCAGGCACCCCATTGTTTTGTTTTTTAAGTGAAGGACCCAGCTTGATCCCCCAGATAATTCTAAGGTACTGCGAGAGTTTAGCACAACTGGTTAAACCTCAGGCTTGCTGCCAGTGTCTACAAACCCGTCCTGCTCCTGAGCCCTTCCTGACCTGCTGCAGCCACTGGTGCCTTCAGTCCATGTCTTTCTTTGAACTTCTAGAAAACTACAGTCCACTTTGTCCAAACCAGCAGCTAATTCCCTACTTCACTGTATTTTTTCCTAGTTGTCTCTGGTGTTTGATTATATCACAAGCTCCTCGAGGGCAAGAACAAAAGGCTTAGACAATTAGTAAGCTCTCCTAGCTAATGACATATAAAGTCGATGGAGATCGATCCAAGAATGTTTCAGTTGCCTCTGCGTGGGCAGTGAAGTGTTATGGGCTGAATTGTGTCCTTTCCCAAATTCACATGTTGACTAACCCCTAGTACATCAGAATGGGATTGAATTTGGAGATGGGGCTTTTTAAAGAGGTCATTAAGTTAAAATGAGGTGGTTAGGGTGAGCCCTGATCTAATCTAACTGGTGTCCTTATAAAAAGAGGAAATGTGGACACACAGAGAGACACACACACAGAAGAAAAACCAACTGAGAACAAGTGAGAAGAAGAATATCTGCAAACCGGAGAGGCCTCAGAAGAAACCAAACCCTCCAACACCTTGATCTCAGATTTCCAGCCTCCGGAACTGGAAAAAGATTACTTTCTATTGTTTAAGCCCCCCAGTCTGTGGTATTTTGTTATGGCCGCCCTAGCAGACTAATACATGAAATAAGGGGGCGGGGAAATTAAAATGATGAATTTGGGGCAGGTACTCTAAATTATACTTGTAAACTCTGAGCTGTCAGATACCACTCATTAACAGAATCAGACACCATTGTAGGGTGTCCTCCTAGGCAATAGCCCGATGCGTTCGTTACTAAATGCAGGGATGCCTTCACAAAGGATACTAGAAACACACAAACACCCCCACACACGGAGCAGAGAAACGTTGACACCTGGGGGGCTATGTGTGCAATTCAGGTAAGCTCTTTCCTCAAGTACTCTTACTCAAACCGGCAGGATTTTTATCTGTCCTGCTGTTTGAAGATGCAAGCTGCCTTCATCCAGGAGCCCCAGCAACCACCTGGAAGCTGATCCTTCTTCAGTCAAGCTTCCATTTGTGAACACAGACAAACCAACACCTAGATTTCAGCCTGGTGAGTCCCTGAGCGGAGAAATCAGATAAGCTCGTGCTTCTGACCTCCAGAAACTGTGAGCTGAAACAACTGTGTGTTGTTTTAAACCATTAATTTGTGGATATTTTTTCACATAGCAATAGAAAACTGATACAGAACTTACTTACTAAATCCTGGAAGTTTAGAACTAGGGCCCATCATTGAAAGCTCAAAGGAAATTAGTTTTTGAACACCTAAAAGTTAACATGACTTTGCACACCAGAGACTAAATTTTATTTATTTATTTTTAAAAGATTTTATTTATTTATTAGAGAGAGACACAGCCAGAGAGGGAACACAAGCAGGGGGAGTGGGAGAGGGAGAAGCAGGCTTCCCGCCGAGCAGGGAGCCCGATGCGGGGCTCGATCCCAGAACTCTGGGATCATGACCTGAGCCGAAGGCAGACGCTTAACGACTGGGCCACCCAGGCGCCCCACCAGAGACTAAATTTATGGAACCAGTTATCCAAAGAACCCGTAGCATCAAAAAAACAAATAGGTTTGGGGCACCTGGGTGGCTCAGTCGTTAAGCGTCTGCCTTCGGCTCAGGTCATGATCCCAGGGTCCCGGGATCGAGCCCCACATCGGGCTCCCTGCTCGGCGGGAAGCCTGCTTCTCCCTCTCCCACTCCCCCTGCTTGTGTTCCTGCTCTCGCTATCTCTCTCTCTGTCAAATAAATAAAATCTTTAAAAAAAAAAACCAAAAAAAACCAAATAGGTTTTAGAAGGATTTCCATGGATGACCTTCCTAAAAAATGAGAGCTTGTTCTCTACTTGCTTTCAAAAATGATTTGAGGTGACTTTTATAAGGCATGTTTAATGATAATTAAAAAGACAAATAGAAATTATAAACCATGGAGGATGAGATATGAACAATATGAAAAATCTTGGGCAAGTATTATAAGGAATTTAACTCTGAATTTCTTAGAAGTCAAGATATTTTTAGAGAGGTAAAATGATAAACTATAGGAGGGATTCTCAGTCCTAGGTGTACACAACAATACCTTGGAGTACTTATTAAAAATCATCAGTGCCTGAGTCCCATGTACCGGGATTCTGACTTAATTGGTACAGTGTAAAGACAGAGCACCAAGAACTGTTCAAGCCGCCCCAGGTGATTCTCATATGTAGCCTTGGTGGTGAACCACCAAAATGTTATCTTTATTCAAAACCACCCATACTGATTTATTAGGAGAGATACATTATATTTTGGGATTTTATATTGTGAAATTTGTGTAATGGAGAATGTCTTTACGCCTTTATACCTAAATAGTTTTGCAGAAAATGCAAAGATATTTATATGGCTATTTCTTTAAAAAGTTTTTATTTAAGTATAGTTGATACACAATGTTACATTAGTTTCAAGTATACAAAATAGTGATTCAACATCCCTGTACATTATGCTGTGCTCACCGTAAGTGTAGCTACCATGTACCACCATACGAGGCTATTACAGTACCATTGACTATATTCCTTAAGCTGTACTTTTTATCTCCGTGACTTATTCATTCTATCACTGGAAGCCTGTATCTCCCATTCCCCTTCATACATTTTACCCATCCTCCCCACCCCCTTTCCTTTGGCAACCATCAGTTTGTTCTCTGTATTTATGGGTCTGATTCTGCTATTTGTTTGTTTATTCATTTGGTTTTTTTTAGATTCCACATATGAGGAGATAATATGGCATTTGTCTTTCTGACTTATTTCACTTAGCATAATATCCTCCAGATCCAACCATATCGCAAATGGCAAGATTTCGTCCCTTTTCATGGCTGAGAGATATTCCATTTTATATATGTGAATATATATGTGTGTGTATATATATATGTACACCACATCTTTATTCATTTATTGGTGAACATTTAGGTTGCTTCCATATCTTGGCTATTGTAAATAATGCTGCAATAAACAGGGGTGCATATATCTTTTCAAATTAGTGTTTTCATTTTCTTTGGGTAAATACCCAATAGTAGAGTTATTGGATCATACGGTATTTCTATTTTTAACTTTTTGAGGAACTGCCATACTGTTTTCCACAGTGGCTGCAATAGTTTGCATTCCCACCAACAGTGCACCAGGGTTCCATTTTCTCCACATCCTTGTCAGCACTTGTTATTTCTTGTCTTTCTGATTTTAGCCATTCTGACAGGTGTGAGGTGATGTCTCACTGTGGTTTTGATTTGCATTTCCCTGATTATTTGTGATGTTCAGCATCTTTTCATGTATCGGTTGACCATCTGGATATCTGCTTTGGAGAAATGTCTATTCAGGTTCTCTCTCTATACTCTTCTTTCTTCCTTCCTTCCTTCCTTCCCTCCTTTCCTTTCCTTTCCTGTCTTTCCTTTCTCCCTTTCCTTTCCTCCTTCCTTTCCTTTCTTTCTTTTGCAGTTTTATACCTTTTTATTTGACAATCAGCTGGTAGTTCTCATTCACATTAACTCTCTGTAGGCTTTTGAACGTGGTGATAGCTACATAGGTAACCAACGTATAGAGCTTGTTTGGTGAATCTTTATTCTCATTACATTTTCTGAACAACTGCACACAGATATGGTATAGAATATTCCTTATTCCTTTGGCCCAGACAGTTTTGTTGAGCCTGGTGTCAACGCACACATCTGGAATTCCCATCTCCTTCATGGCAAATTTCCGGATCTCTTTGAGTGCCAGAGGCGCAAGCTTCTTGAAACCCACTGCGTGGATGTGCTTGTGAATGTTGAATATTCAAAATAATATGAGAAACATTCATTTTTTTTATCTATTCCCATCTGCAACAGGAGATGTGTGTTTCATTCAGGGTGGAGTTGGAGAGTTGGGTGGAGGAAGCATGGAGGCAGGAAGCATGGAGGCAGGCCACAGAGAGGTTACTTCCCACAGGCTGCTTACACCCAGTGGCCTTGAACAGACCAGGGAGAGCCATCCCTCCATCCCAAGGGGCTTCCCTGCCACCAGATCATCAGGCAATGTGTTATACACAATGGGCTGTGAACAGCAGAGAATGTAGTGGCTATTGCCTCATGGAAAATTCTGCTCTTAGCAAAACTTTTGCGTTGCTTCTGTTTTTCCCTTTCTCTTCCCTTGGAGTTTGTTATTCAAGATGGCTCCAGGATAATGGACATTCTCTTTGGGAGATGCAGGTGGGAGAATAGGGAGCAGAGTCCTTATATGTCTTCCCTTATAGTATATCATGAGTTTTAGCTGCAGTTACCCTTACCTGAAACTGAGTTTGTGATTTAATCATTGGCCTGATGACAAAGGTGGAGGCAGGGGCCTTTGGAGTGGGCAGCAACTGGAATTGGTCTCCTCAGAACAGCAGGTTTCACTCAAGGGTGTGATGGTGCCCTCCCACTGTAAGCTCTCTACCTGTCTGCCCTCCCCACCTCCTTTCCCCATCCCTCCCCACCACTTCTACACCCCCCTCCCCACCACTTTACACCCCATCACCCCTCACCTCCTCACCTGTTCTGTGCACGGCTGTCCCTTGCCTCTTCCACGATGACTTCCTAAGTGCTACTTTCAGCTTCTCTCTGGGGCCTTGCAACTATTTCCATTGCTTCTCCCAAGACTGTTTTCTCTTCTCCAACCTGCCTCCCACTGTCTAATTATGCCCTAGGCGTTTCTCCTTCCATCTGTACCCTATCTTCTGGGACCTCTCCCCTTCCTTCCAAGTTGGTGCATCACAAACATGTCCCTGGAGTACTGTAGTAATGGAACAAGAAGAAAATGGACACCCCAAATCCATACTTTGTCACCACCATACCCTCAATTCCCTTAATCATTTGTGTTAATTTTCTTTCCCTTCTAACATTTTTCGGTGGGCTGTGAAGATCAACAAAAATGAATGTTTCTCATTTTATTTTATTTAAAGATTTTTATTTATTTATTTGACAGAAAGAGAGAAAGCACAAACAGGGGGAGCAGCAGGTAGAGGGAGAGGGAGAAGCAGGCTCCCCACTGAGCAAGGAGCCCCATGTGGGGTTCTATCCCAGGACCCTGCGATCATGACCTGAGCCAAAGGCAGACGCTTAACTGACTGAGCCACCCAGGTGCCCCAAATGTTTCTCATTTTAGACCCTTGATTTCTCCCCTCCATGAAATGTCAGTGGGCAGGAAATTGGGGAGATAACAAAATTCTCAGACTCATTCATCTAGTTTACCTCCTGTCAACACACTTTGATCCACTTGAAGATTCTCCCCAGAATAATTTCTGCCATTGGGCCTCCTTTGATGATCCTCCTTTCCTCAGAACCTGACGGCAAACTTCCAACCACATCACTTTTCATCTTTCCCTTTTTCTCTGACCACATCCTTCTTCTGTCTCTCTCTAACTGATGGCATCATTTATGGCTCTGTCTCTTCTTTTTTTTTTTCTTTAAAGATTTTATTTATTTATTTGACACAGAGAGAGAGAGAGAGAGACAGTGAGAGCAGGAACACAAGCAGGGGGAGTGGGAGAAGGAGAAGCAGGCTTCCCGCCGAGCTAGGAGCCCGATGCGGGGCTCAATCCCAGGATCCCTGGATCATGACCTGAGCCGAGGGCAGATGCTTAACCGACTGAGCCACCCAGGCGCCCCTCTCTGTCTCTTCTTTATGGTATGCCTGGCACCTGGCTTTCTGAGAGCTGAACTGAGATGCCCTCCTGACCCGGAAAAATAATTTTCAGTCACACCCTCATCGCGCCATTCCCTGAAAGCTAATTGTGAAACCTCTTTTCCTTCACTGCTTATTTCTTCCGGTGGAGTGACTTCCCAACGTAAAGATGCATGTTTACTGAAGGACAAAAGGATAAAAGGATAAAAGGGCTGGCTGTATACACATAGCTACAAGTGGGGATGTCTGTGACTCTGCCTGGAACGTACCAGTGGGCATTCAGCACATGTTGGGTTAATCTGAATCTGAACAAAAGAACTCAGAGTTTGAGCAAGAGGGAATTCTGATTTACATTTTTTTGAAAGTACAATCAGGTATTTAGTGGCCATTATGTTCCAGGCATTGGGTTCTTATGATGTCCACTGTGATGAGATGTATCAGCAGTCAACTGGGCAAGAGTGTCCACTGAGCACTTTCTGTGAATTTGACACAGTGGTATCACCATGAAGAGAAGGATTTGGGAAGTTTTTAGGGGCTGGTGTGTTTGACAGGTTGGTGAATTTCGGGGTCTGTTTACTATAAGGTTGGTCAGGCAACAAAAGAGTCCTGAATGTGACCTGAGCCATCTCCAGTCCCCAGCTTGACAGGTCTGGGCATATTGCTCAGGTGTCTCCCCTTGACTCTCCAACCACAGGTCTGTCACTCTGATCTCGTAACCACCTAAAACGTGGTTTTTAGCTGAGCACTCAGATCTATAGCGAAGACCATGGGACTAGAAGTGAGGAAAGCTTTGTTTCAGTTCCGGTTTTGCAGGTACACATTCAATTGTGTGGTTTTCATAAGTGCACAGGATGCCCTGCACCCTTGACATGTGAATTTCAGGGAGACCCCAACACTGGTTAACCTTTTCTCAAGATTAAAAAAAGTAAATAGAAAAATCCAGAGTCCATGTGCCCAGACCTTGAGTTCCTTTCAGGTTGTTTGAAACCAATCTATCAGTGACCATCTGGAAAAATTCCCTTACCTTTTAAACCATTTGGACCTGAGATAGTACAACATAGTCTAAAGCTTGAATCCCTGCATGACATTTTTTTCACAAAGAAAGGTAATTATAATTTAAAAATATATTTTTCTGTGAAGCAGTCAAATTCTTTCCTTTATGATTGTTGATACTGGGTTGGGGAAATCTCAATCAGTATTCTTTAACTTTTAAATCCAATGGATAATGTATCAAGGACTCTTTTTTTTTTTTTTCTAATTAGGAAGTGGAAGCTCAAGCTGTTCTTTTTTTTTTGTTTTAAAGATTTTATTTATTTATTTGAGAGAGAGAGTGAGAGAGAGAGAGAGCACAAGATGGGGGAGTGGGAGAGGGAGAAGCAGACTCCCTGCTGAGCAGGTAGCCCGATGCGGGACTCGATCCTGGGACTCCAGGATCATGACCTGAGCCGAAGGCAGTCACTTAAGCAACTGAGCCACCCAGGCGCCCTCAAGCTGTTCTTAAACTAGTCAAAACTAGTCTAAATACTGTACTTCATAAAATTGATAATTTTATACATTTTAATTTTGTATAGTACTTCAAAATTTGATAATTCTATAAAGTTGGCCTTATTTCTTTCAAGTTGCTAAAGGGATTCACCACAAGATGGCACCATGCAAGTGGTAGTTAATAAAAAGACTTACCCTGTGCATAATGTTTACCTTATATTAGGTCCTCATACTTAAGAGCAGTGGCATATGGTAATCTGATAATGTTATGCATACAGAGACAAATATCTGTCTTGCTATGTGGGTTTTTAATGACTAAAGTCTTCCTCTTGTGTTCTTTATATGTGCTCCACCCTTCAACCAAGCCTTCCTGATAACATGCTATTATCTTGACAGCATGAAGTCAACAGTTACATATTTTGAGGAGAAGGTGACTTAGTTAGGTCGGCCTCTGAAGGCATTTGTTAAGTTTTTCCCTTAGCAAGTGATGGAAAGTATGGGAAGGTTATGTTCTGGGTCCTCTGTTGTGTTTGTTGTGGATTTCCTTAAGCACAAAATACTTGGTTTCCTTAATTTATCCGTGGAAGATCAGCAGCAGAACTAGAAAAGTCTGCAGGGCTTGTGATTCTCATTTCTGAGAATGCAAGGATGAGTCTGAACTTCGAGGCTCAGTGACAGCCATTCACTTCACACATGAAAGCAAACCTAGTATTTTCCCCATTGGGTGTTCAAATCCTGGATAACAGGATGATTTGGGAATTAAAAGGGTCCAACATTCACATGGATTTTAACACTTGGAAAGATAGCCACAGGAAAGGATGTAGCCTTTTTTATGTGTATGGAGAGAATGGTGTGCAGGGTGTGTCCTTGATGTTAAATAGAATTCTAACTAGTATGGCCCTGTTGCCATGTAGCTAGGTAAATATTTGCCAAACGCCTACTGCTTCTCTGGATTTGGGGCACGTGTCTACCGGGTATGAAACAATCTCTGTGGGAAGTGAGCTTACCCAGCCCTTATCTCTCTCTTGTGACAGAGTTCACTGACTGACACAAACTCTAGAGGGAAAGGAGGACTTGCCAGGTCTTATCTTTCCCTCTCAGCTGCCACTGGGACATTCTGGTGGCCAAGACCAATGGCTCATTTGCAGGAGCCTTGGAGATAGGGTAGGCCCAGATGTCCACCTTCTGAGTATACATTCCTGAAGTAATAGTATTTCCTAGAGCCTGTGATCAAAATGCATTGAGGAGTAGACCATTTAGCTCTATGGTTGTTAGGGGCCTCGATCTGTAAGAAACACTAAAATACTGTGGAAATGTAATGCGATGGAAAATCCTATCTTTCGGAATTCTGAGGTAGAATATTCTAAGGGGTGAGAAGAAGTACTTTGATGAGTGGCTTAAGGTGAAGGTAATATCGCACCCCACCCTGCCGTACTCCTGAGGGCATGCTAGAGTAAAGAAAACAAGCTGTCCAGCAGCCTTCTAGCTAGAGAACTTGTTTGCTAAGTGGGATACACAGTGTCAGGCCTGAGTTAAATTTTTAGGGACAGAGAGAAGGGCTGAGTTATCAGACACTTTCATTTTCTCTGTCTCCCCATCCCTTAACCCCACACAGACTGTCATAATCATTAAACAAATCCCTAAAGACTATAGATTTAAAGGAGTGCCCAGTCATAAAGCCTGTGAGAGCACCGAGTGTTGAGTGTCTTTACCCTGCCCAGGAGAGAGGACCTGCCAGTCACTGGGAGGACTTCTCAAAGAGAAGCACAATAAGAAGAGGTTCACGTGAAAAGCTCATGATCAGAGTGCTCACTGGTGAGGACCTCAGCTTTTTAGGCCTTCCTTGTTGTCCCTGTCCCCCATGCATCTCGCGACAATGATAGCCATAGATCCTGAATTTTCAAGAACAGTCTGGTTTGAATATTCTGTCTATTTTGTTCAGCTAAGTATATTTTGATTTGACAGTAAGGTCTCACATTCTGACTTCTGGCTCAGAAAATTAGTTACCACAGACTCAAGAACTTCGCATTCAGCAGGTCTCTCTTTCTTGCTGTAGGAAATCCCCTACCAGAGGATCAGAGATGGACCGCTTGGGAAACTGCCAGGCCTGGGACTGGGCATTGCTTGTGTCAGTCCCCTTGGAACAATATTGTGATTTGATTTTTTTTAACTTTTAAAATTTGAGTATAGTTGACACACAATGTTACATTAGTTCCAGGTGCACAACATAGTGATTCAACAAGTTTATACATTATGCTGTGCTCCCCGCAAGTATAGCTACCACCTGTCACCATACAATGCTATAACGGTATCACTGACGATAGTCTTTACGCTGTGTCTTTTATTCCTGTGACTTATTCATTCCATCACTGGAAGCCTGTATTATTTCTCACTTCCCTTTACCCATTTTGCCCAGCCTACCTACCCCCTCCCCTCTGGCAATCATCAGTTTGTTCTCTGTATTTATGAGTCTAATTTTGCTTTTTGTTTGTTTATTCATTTCTTGTAGTTTCTCTCTCTCTCTCTCTCTCTCTCTCTCTCTCTCTCTCTTTCTTTCTCTCTCTCTCTGTTTCTTCTCAGGTTCCACCTATGAGGGAAATCATATGGTATTTTCTTTTACAGTCTGACTTTGTTCACTTAGCATAATACATTCTAGGTCCATCCATGTTGTCTCAAATGGCAAGATTTCATCCTTTTTTTATGGCTGAATAATATTCCTGTGTGTGTGTGTGTGTCTGTGTGTGTGTGTGTCTACATCTTCCTTATCCATTCATCTGTCAATGAATAGGTTGCTTCCATATCTTGGCTATTGTAAATAATGCTGCAATAAACATAGGTGTGCTTATATCTTTTCAAATTAGTGTTTTCATTTTCTTTGGGTAAATACCAAATAGTGGAATTATTGGACCATATGGTAGTTCTTTTTTTAATTTTTGAGGAACCTCCATACCATTTTCCACAGTGGCTGTACCAATTTACATTCCCACAGTGCATGAGGGATCTTTTTTCTCCACATCCTCACCTTATTTCTTGTATTTTTGATTTTAGCATTGTGACAGGTATGAAGTGATGTCCCATTGTGGTTTTGATTTGCATTTCCCTGATGATTAGTGATGTTGAGCATCTTTTCATGTGTCTGTTGGCCATCTGTATGTTGTCTTTGGAAAAAGGTCTATTCAGGTTCTCTGCCAATTTTTTAATTGGATTGTTTGCCTTTTTGGTGTTGAGTTGTATAAGTTCTTTATATATTTTAGATATTAACTCCTTATTGGATATATCATTTGCAAATATCTTCTCCCATTCAGTTGGTTGCCTTTTTGTTTTCTTGGTTTCCTTTGCTGTGCAAAAGCTTTTTATTTTGATATAGTCCCAATTGTTTATTGTCCTTTATTTCCCTTGCCTTAGAAGACATATCTAGAAAAATGTTGCTATGGCCAATGTCAGAGAAATTACTGCCTGTGTTCTAGGATTTTTATGATTTCAGGTCTCACATTTAAGTCTTTCATCCATTTTGAGTTTATTTTTGTGTATGGTGTTAAAAAGTGGTCCATTTTCATTCTTTTACATGTAGCTGTCCAGTTTTCCCAACACCTTTTGTTGAAGAGACTATCTTTTCTCCATTGTATATTCTTGCCTCCTTTGTCATAGAGTAATTGACTATATAATCATGGCTTTATTTCTGAGCTCTCTATTCTGTTCTCTTGATCTATGTGTCTATTCTGGTTCCAGTACCATACTGTTTTGGTTACTATAGCTTTGTAGTATATCTTGAAATTTGGAATTGTGATACCTCCACCTATCTTTTCTTTTCTCTTTTTTTTTTAAAAAATATTTTATTTATTTATTTGACAGAGAGAGACACAGCCAGAGAGGGAACACAAGCAGGGGGAGTGGGAGAGGGAGAAGCAGGCTTCCCGCGGAGCAGGGAGCCCGATGTGGGGTTCTATCCCAGGACCCTGGGATCATGACCTGAGCCGAAGGCAGATGCTTAACGACTGAGCCACCCAGGCGCCCCTCTTTTCTCTTCTTTTTAAAGATTTTATTTATTTATTTGAGAGCGAGGGAGAGAGCACAAGTGGGGGGAGGGGCAGGGGGAGAGGGAGAAGCAGACTCTTTGCTGAGCAGGGAACCTGACGTGGGGCTTGATCCCAGGACCCTGAGATCATGACCTGAACCAAAGGCAGATGCTGAACCTATTGAGCCACCCAAGGCACCCTCCAGCTTTATTTTCTTTCTCAAGATTGCTTTGGCTATTTGGGATCTTTTGTGGTTCCATACAAATTTTAGTATTGTTTGTTCTAGTTTTGTGAAAAATGCTATTGATATTTTGATATTTTGCATTGAATTTGTAGACTGCTTTGGGTAATATGGAAATTTCAACAATTCTAATCCATGAGCATGGACTGTCCAATTGTTTGTGTCATCTTCAATTTCTTTCATCAGTGTTTTATAGTTTTCAGAGTATAGGTCTTTCACCTCTTTGGTTAAGTTTATTCCTAAATATTTTATTCTTTTTGATGCAATTGTAAATGGTGCTATTTTCTTAATTTCTCTTTCTACTACTTCATTATTAGTGTATAGAAATGCTGCCAATTTCTGGGTATTAATTTTGTATCCTACAACTTTACTGAGTTCATTTATTACTTTTAGTAGTTTCTTGGTGGAGTCTTTAGGATTTTGTATGAATAGTATCATGTCATCTACAAATAGTGACAGTTTAACTTCTGTACCAATATGGATGCATCTTATTTCTTTTTCTTGTCTGATTGCTATGGATTTTCAGCAGTATGTTGAATAAAAGTGGTGAAAGTGGGTATCTTTTTATAAATAAATAAATCTTTTTATAAATAAATTAAGGACTTAATTTAAGCTTAATGGAGAGAAATATTTTTAGAGAGTTTTGAGTTATTCAGGAAGGGCTCTCTTGAAGTGTGAATGGACTATAGATACAGCAATCCAGTCTCCTGGCTCTAGAATTTCATTGCTGATGGAAGGCTCTTCAAATTGTCAAGCCTCTTGGCACATCTTCTGGGTCATATTTAGTGATCCTTTCTTGTACCCCATTTCTTTCCCTTTCTTGAATTCCTCTTTTATTTTGCCAAAGTAGTCTCTCAGGTAACCTTTTCATGGTGGGTACATGGGCAGTTAACCTTCTGAGTTTCTACATGCATGTCCCGCAGTGTCTTTTGGTTCCTTCACATTGATTGATAGTTTGAGTGGACAGAGAACTCTAAATTCAGAGCCACTTCCCATAAAAAATTTGAACACATTGCTTCATTGTCTACTAGAAGAATTATTTAAGTTTTAAAATTTAAATAAGAGCTTTCTTTGAGGCCATTTCTGTCAGTCATCAAGCCTCTCCACCCCTATTAACTTCTGCTTCTTGGGCAAAGCATTTCCTCATAACCAGAGTGGGGTAATAACTTTTGGTCAGAATTCCCTCTGAGGACGTATCTGCCTCAAGAGTAGTAAGCACTTATACTCAGGGTGAAAAGCCATTAATCTCAGGGCTAGGGGCTGGAAGTTGGGCCTTGTATGGAATTTGTGGCTCATCATCCAAGAGGCTAAGAGATTAATTTACTCCTGTTGGTCTCCTAATTGCATTGGGCTGAATGCCAGCTACATGTCTAAAATCTAGCCCCTAGACACCATTTTAACTAACCAGGGAGCTACTTATTTCTGACGGGGTGCCAGAGTACAGAACACCTGTTTGGTAATTGCCAACTTCCTGGTCTTAAAAACATCTGCAATGTTTGCTGAGTCACAGGGAGAGAGATAACTAGGACACTTGGATGCCAGTATAAAGGACAGGAGTAATTGATGTTCTTAGCAAGAGGTGATAGCTGATTATAATCCCTCAGCATAATTGATGATTGTGAATTATGAATTAACCCAGGGGAGAACTTGCTAACTCTCAGAGCTGGCTAAAAGTGGGATGGACTACCTTGGGAATCTGTGAGTTCACAGATTCACTATAGGAACTTTAGTTTAGTCTTGATGGAGATATTGTAAATCAGATCCAAGAACTTTTTGGATGGTTGGAACATGTGATCTGTAAGTTCTTTTTCAACCATGGGAATTTATGTTTGCAGTACTTAGCATGACACCTGGCACACAGTAGATGCTCAAAATATATCTAAGTAAAATGTTTGTGGACTTGATTACCATGCAGCTGCCAAGTTGAATGGCATCACTGTTTTTGCTTGCTATAATTCAAGTTTGTAGTAAGCAGGTTTTAGTTGCAACTACCATTAGCTACTTATATTGAAAAGTTAATAGAAAAATCTCTTCCACAAACAGTAGCTGAGTTTGAATTGGGGACTAGGACTACTAAAAACTGGTGTTGAATGAACATAACGCACACATAGGGAGCATGAAGCAATTAAACAGCAAAGCCCTTCTTAATCATGTGGATTAGGCACAGACTGAAGGGCTTTTGAATAATAGGAAAGAAGCTTCCAGGCAACACCAGACCTGGAAAATACAGCTTTTCTTGTCTGTGAAGGTTGAAGAAGGCAGAGCGTGGCCCATCTCCTACAGTTCCTTCGTCCACCTGCTTGTGGAGTAAGATTAGAGACAGAATCTATAAAGGTGGGGACAATAGAGACACAGTTGATGGTGCCCGTTCATTCAGTTAGAAAGCTTGAAAAGATGGAGCCTTTCAGATAGAATCTGGAGATGCCACCCAAAGGAGCACAATAAATTCAACACTGAGAAGTACCTGCCCTGCTGGCCAGGCTGACAGAAAGGAAGGGATCTGGCAGCCCAGACAGATTGCCTTCACTTCACTTTGTTTAAAATCAGAACTTGTGGTCTGATAGAGGGTGTATCCTGCTTTGTGAATTTATTTTCACATATGAAAATAATATTACAAGGTTATAGGAAGATGCAAAAATACCTCTGGGCTCCCTGCACATCACATATAATTTATTAGAGATAGGTGGGCTGTTATAATTGTAATGCCAATATAATGTTTGTAATTGGAATTTTCCCCCTACTTAGTATATACATTTTGCTAGATAGTTTCTCTTAACTTTTGTTTCACACTTTTAGCTTCTTATGGCTAAGTGGTATTTTGTTAAGTAGAAGAAATAATAACATCTAACATGTACAGTTTATATTATAGTCAACTTTCCATGTTTATCTGATTTGTTTCTTGCAACTTCAGGGTAGCAGCTCTTTTTTTTTTTCAGATGAAGGACTGGAGTGGTAGAACTGGTTCTGCCCAGGCCCTGAGCTTTTAACCAGGGTGCTGATCATTTCCTTTCTATGTGGACGTTTAAATTACTTCTTTTTTTTCTTTTGTTATTATAACCAACCCTACAAGGAACATCTTTATCTATAGGCCATCTAAAATGCAATGTTGTTGCTCTAAATAACAAAGTTAGAATGTGAATATTTTAATGACTGTTGACGCATTGTGCCAAAATGACTTTGAAAATAATTATGCCCATTTGTAATATATAAATGGCATATAAATATATATCACCTTCTTTGTCCATCCATCTATAAATTACATCCTGCTAACATTAGTTATGTTAGTTTAAAACTTTGTTTTGCTAATCTAATAGCAGAATGAAAATTCAGTATTTTAATATTTATCATTAGAACAATTAAGCAATATTTCATATATTTTTCCACTGGCTGTAGTTCTTTGAATTGTAGCTTTATGTTCTTTTCCCATTTATCCAGGAGACCTTTTAAAAAGTCAGTTATAAGGATTTTCTCTTAGTAATAACAATATTAACCTTTTGTTAGAGTTGATGCAAATCTCTCTCCTGGTCTGTTTGCATTTTAATTGTTTTTTTCATTTGACATATTTTCAAAAGTTCATGTAGTCAGATATAGCCATTTCAAACTTTTTTATTTAACATACTGCTTCTAGACAAAATGATCTCCTCCAGCTTCTCCAGATATTTCAAGAAGATCTTATTTTCCTGTAATCTGTTTGGTTAAGCAATACTGTTTGAATTTTATACTGGTTTTTGGTGTGATGGATATGCCTGACATGCTCAAGGCTGTTTTACAACAAACAAAAAAATCCTCAGCCCCAACCTGCACCCACCCAGCTCCCGGCCCAGCTACTGCTCTTTCTTCACTTCCTCACCTCCCACTCACACCTCCACCCACTCCAGTTTGGATTTCATCTCAATCATACCAACAACATCCCTCTCAGCTCACCAATGACCTATACTTTCATTTCTGTTGGGTAAATTGCTAGGAGTTGGCAGATCATATGCTAGTTATATATGTTCAGTCTTATTAAAAAACTGCTAAGGTCTTATCCAAAGTAGTTGTACCATTTTAAAGTCCTACTAACACTGTAAGAAAATTCCAGTTGCTTCATCTCCTTGCCAGCATTTAATATTGTCAGTCTTTTAGATTTTAGCTGATAATGGGGGTCAAGGGGCATGTCACTCTGGTTTTAATTGGCATTTCCATAATTACTAATGATTTTGAGCACCTTTCTATGTGCTCATTGGTGATTTGTGTATCATCTTTTGTGAAATGTCTGTTAAAGTCTTTTGTCCATTGAAAAATTGGGTTTGTCTTTTTATTTTTGACTTGTAGAAATACATTATATATTCTGGATGTAAGACCTCTGTCAGATATATGTATTGTGTATTTCTCCCAGCCTGTGGCTTGCCTTTTCAATTTTCTTAATGGTGTTCTTTGAACAGAATTGTTTTAAATTTGATGATTTCCAGTTTATCAGTCTTTTCTTTTATGGTTACTACTTTCTGGGTTCTAGGAAATTGTTGCCTACCCCAAAGTAATGAAGATATCCCCCTTTGTTTTCTTCTAGGAGACTTATAATTTTGGCTTTTACTTTTAGGTCTAAGATCCATCTTTTTTTTTTTTTTTTCTAGAGATTTTATTTATTTATTTGAGAGAGACAGAAAGAGAAAGAGCAGGAGAAGGGGCAGAAGCAGACTCCCCACTGAGCAGGGAGCCTGACATGGGACTCCATCCCAGGACTCTGGGATCATGACCTGAGCTGGAGGCAGACGCTTAACCAACTGAGCCACCCAACCACCCTGGTCTAAGATCCATCTTAAATAAATTTTTGTGTGTGGTGTGAGGCAGGGGTCAAAGTACATTGTTATTTCAATATGGATATTCAATAGTTCCAGCATGATTTGTTGATATGAATTCCCCCTCTGAATTACCTGTGTATCTCTGTTGAAAATCAACTGATCACATTTTACACATACACACACACACACACACACACACACACCCAATTCCTGGACTCCCTATTCTGTTCCACTGATCTCTTTGTCTGTCTTTGCACCAATACCAAACTGTTTTGTACTTTTATAGTAAGCCTTGAAATCGGGTAGTGTAAATCTTCCAATATGGTACTCCTTTTTACCAAGATTATTTTGGCTGTTCTAAGTCTTTATATCTTAGAATCAGCCTGCTAATTTCTACAAAACCTGTTGAGATTTTGATTGGGATCATATTGACTCTGTAGATCGCTTTGAAGAGAACTAACATCTTAACGAATTGAGTCTTCCAACTCATGAATATGACATATCTCTCTCTTTAATATTTAGGCATTTAAGAAGTTCTTCTCAGCAATGTTATCGTACTATTTATTTATTTAAATTCAATTAGCCAACATATAGTAAATTATTAGTTTCAAATATAGAGTTCAGTAATTCATCAGTTGCATATAACATCCAGTGCTCATCACATCACATGCCCTCCTTAATGCCCATTATCCAGGTACCCCATTCTCCCCACCCACCTCCCCTCCAGCAACCCTGTTTGTTTCCTATAGTTAAGAATCTTTCATGGTTTGTCTCCCTCTCTGATTTCTTCCCATTCAGTTTTCCCTCCCTTCCCCTATGATCCTCTACGTTATTTCTTATATTCCACCTATGAGTGAAACCATATGACAATTATCTTTCTCTGATTGACTTATTTTGTTCAGCATAATCCCTCCAGTTCCATCTATGTTGATGTAAATGGTAAGTATTCATCCTTTCTGATGGTTGAGTAATATTCCATTGTGTGTATATATATATATATATATATATATATATATATATATATACCATATCTTCTTTATCCATTTATCTGTCAATGGATATCTTGGCTCTTTCCACAGTTTGGCTATTATGAACATTGCTGCTATGAACATTGGGGTGCAGGTGCCCCTTTGGATCACTACATTTGTATCTTTGGGGTAAATACCTAGTAGTGCAATTGCTGGGTCATAGGGTAGCTCTATTTTTAACTTCTTGAGGAACCTCCATACTGTTTTCCAGAGTGGCTATACCAGCTTGCATTCCTACCAACAGTGTAAGAGAGTTCCCCTTTCTCCACATCCTCACCAACAGTTGCTGTTTCCTGAGTTGTTAATTTTAGCCATTCTGACTGGTGTGAGCTGGTATCTCTTGTGGTTTTGATTTGTATTTTCCTGATGCCAAGTGATGTGGAGCACTTTTTAATGTGTCTGTTGGCCATTTGTATGTCTTCTTTGGACAAATGTCTGTTTATGTTTTCTGCCCATTTCTTGACTGGATTATTTGTTTTTTGGGAGTTGAATTTGATAAATTCTTTATAGATCTTGGATACTAGCCCTTTATCTGATATGTCATTTGCAAATATCTTCTCCCATTCTGTAGGTTGCCTTTTAGTTTTGTTGATGATTTCCTTTGCTGTGCAGAAGCTTTTTATCTTGATGAAGTCCCAATAGTCCATTTTTGCTTTTGTTTCCCTTGCTTTTGGAGACGTGTCTAATAAGAATTTGCTGTGACCGAGGTTGAAGAGGTTGCTGCCTGTGTTCTCCTTTAGGATTTTGATGGATTCCTGTCTCACATTTAGGTCTTTCATCCATTTTGAGTTTATCTTTGTATATGGTGTAAGAAAATGGTCTAGTTTCACTCTTCTACATGTGGCTGTCCAATTTTCCTGACACCATTTGTTGAAGAGACTATCTTTTTTCCATTGGATCTTCTTTCCTGCTTCGTTGAAGATCAGTTGACCATAGAGTTGAGGGTCCATTTCTGGGTTCTCTATTCTGTTCCATTGATCTTTGTGTCTGTTTTTGTGCCAGTACCATACTGTCTTGATGATTATAGCTTTGTAATAGAGCTTGAAGTCTGGCATTGTGATACCCCCAGCTTTGGTTTTTCTTTTTCAGCATTCCTCTGGCTATTTGGGGTCTTTTCTGGTTCCATACAAATTTTAGGATTATTTGTTCCAGCTCTGTGAAAAATGTTGATGTTACTTTGATAGGGATTGCATTGAATGTGTAGATTGCTCTGGGCAGCATAGACATTTTAGCAATACTTATTCTCCCAATTCATGAGCATGGAATGTTTTTCCATCTCTTTGTGTCTTCTTCAATTTCTTTCATAAGTGTCCTGTAGTTTTTAGAGTACAGATCTTTACCTCTTTGGTTAGGTTTATCCCTAGGTACCTTATGGTTTTTGGTGCAATTGTAAATAGGATCGACTCCTTAATTTCTCTTCTGTCTCATTGTTAGTGTATAGAAATGCAACTGATTTCTGTGCATTGATTTTATATCCTGACACCTTGCTGAATTCCTGTATCAGTTGTAGCGATTTTAGGGTGGAGTTTTTTGAGTTTTCCACATAAAGTATCATGTCATCTGCGAAGAGTGAGAGTTTGACTTTGTTGTCAATTTGAATGCTTTTTATTTCTTTTTGTTGTCTGATTGCTGAGGCTAGGACTGCTAGCACTATGTTGAACAACAGTGGTGAGAGTGGACTTCCCTGTCGTGTACCTGATCTTAGGGGAAAGCTCTCAGTTTTTCCCTGTTGAGAATGATATTTGCTGTGGGCTTTTTGTAGATGGCTTTTATGATATTGAGGTATGTTTTCTCTATCCCTACACTGTGGAGAGTTTTAATCAAGAAAGAATGCTATATTTTGTCAAATGCTTTTTCTGCATCAACTGGGGGGATCATATGGTTCTTGTCCTTTCTTTTGTTAATGTGATATATTACATTGACTGATTTGTGGATGTTGAACCACCCCTCCAACCCAGGACTAAATCCCACCTGGTTGTGGTGAATACTCCTTTTAATGTACTGGTCCAGCGTGTCATTCAAAGTCCTTGTTTCCTTATTGATCTTCTGCTTAGATGATATGTCCATCACAGTGAGTGGGATGTTAAAGTCCCCTACTATTATTGTATTATTATAAGTGTTTTTCTTTAATTTTGTTATTAATTGGTTTATATAATTGGCTGCTCCCAAGTTAGGAGCATAAATATTTATAATTTTTAGATCTTCTTGTTGGATAGACCCTTTAAGTATGATACAGTGTCCCTCTTCATCTCTTATCACAGTCTTTTAGTCTTTGGTTTAAAATCTAATTTGTCTGATATGAGGATTGCCACCCCAGCTTTCTTTTGATGTCCAGTAGCATGATAAATGATTCTCCACCACCTCACTTTCAATCTGGAGGTGTCTTTGGATCTAAAACGAGTGTCTTGTAGACAGCATATGGATGGGTCTTACTTTTTTAATCCAATATGATACCCTGTGTCTTTTAATTGGAGCATTTAGCCCATTTACATTCAGAGTGACTATTGAAAGATACAAATTTAGTGCCATTGTGTTACCTGTAAAGTCACTGTTTCTGTATATTGTCTCTGTTCCTTCCTGGTCTGTGTTACTTTTGGGGTCCTTCCTCGCTTACAGGATCCCCTTTAATACTTCTTGTAGGGCTGGTTTAGTGGTCACAAATTCCTGAAGTTTCTGTTTGTCCTGGAAGCTCTTTATCTCTCCTTCCATTCTGAATGACAGCCTTGCTGATAAAGTATTCTTGGCTCCATGTTTTTCTCATTTAGTACCCTGAATATATCATGTCAGCCCTTACTGGCCTACCAGGTCTCTGTGGATAGGTCTGCTGCCAGTCTAATGTATCTACCCTTGTAGGTTAAGGACTTCTTGTCTCAGATCTGCTTTCAGGATTTTCTCTTTATCTCTGAAATTTGCAAGCTTTGCTATTATATGTTGGGGTGTTGATCTATTTTTGTTGATTTTGAGAGGGGGTTCTCTGTGCCTTCTGGACTTGAATGCCTGTTTCCTTCCACAGATTAGGAAAGGTCTCAGCTATGATTTGCTCAAATATACCTTCTGTCTCTCTCTCTCTCTTCCTCTTCCTCTGGGACCTCAATCAATCTAATATTGTTTTGCTTTATGGTATTGCTGATTTCTCAAAGTCTCCCCTCATGATACCTTAGTTGTTTTTCTCTTTTTTCCTCAGTTCCTTTACTTTCCAACATTTTGTCTTCTATGTCACTGACTCTCTCTTCTGCCTCATTTACCCTAGCTATTAGAGTGTCCATTTTAGACTGCATCTCAGTTAAAGCATTTTTAATTTTGGCCTGATTAGATTTTAGTTCTTTTATTTCTGCACTAAGGAATTCTCTAGTGTCTTTTGTGCTTTTTTCAGTCCCAGCTAGTATCTTTATAATCATTATTCTGAATTCCAGGTTTGACATTTTACTTATATCCATATTGATTACATCTATGGCAGAGAGTATTAAGTCTGGTTCTTTCTTTTGTGGTGAATTCCTCCTTATAGTTATTTTGTCCGAGGAAGAATAGATAAATGAGAGAAAAAAATGAAATAAAAAATAAAAATAAAAATATCAACCACAACCCCAGCAAAATATTTACTAGACGAATTAGAAGAGATCAGAAACCAAAAAAGAAAAAAAAAGGGGCGTAGAAAGAGAGAATAGAATCAAACCAGTAGACAGAACAGGGTGATACACTTGGTCCTGGGCGTATTTTCATCTGTTAGAGGACACTTGATCCCACAATTGTAAAGAAAGAAAAACTTATATATTTACAAAAATAAAATTGAATACAGTGAAAGGAAGCCAAAAATGAAGAGTATATCTATAAAATGTAAATGTAAAAATGAAAATTAAAAAAAAAGACTTAAAAACAAAGAGTTGATAAAATAAGAAACTAGTTGAAAAGGAAAAGAAGAAAAAAAGAAAAGGAAAATTTTAAACTGAAAGATAAAAGAATCATGAGAAAAAAAATCTCAAATTCTATATACTAATTTCCCCTAGCACTGGATTTTTGTAGTTCTGTGTGCTCCATAAACTTGGTATTAGCCTGATGTTCCAGCTGGTCTTCTGGGGGAGGGGCCTGCTGTGCTAATTCTCAGGTGTTTTTGCCTGGGTGGAGTTGCACTGCCCCTTGCCAGGGGGCTAGGCTCATTGTAACTGCTTCAGGTTGCTCTATGTGGGTTTTGTTCCCTGAAGGCTTTCTGCACTGCTGTAGAGGACAAAAATAAAAATGACAGTGCCCCAATCTCCAGCCCCATAGCTGAAAGATTGCAGCCCCCACTTTTCAGTAAACCTTCAGGGAAAAACAGTCTTCACTTTTGTGTGTGCCAAACTCTGCAGACTCCTGACAAGCACACCCCCGCTGATCCTCCTGGGTGGGGAGGAGGAGGGTTGCTACCTTTCTTCCCTTTGCAGGACCCCCAGATGGAGAGCCCAATTGTGCTGGGGTTCATTGTTTATAGCAACACCAGGCTGAAAGCCCACTCCTGGACTTGCTGTTTGCAGCCATCTTCCCTGCTCTGATGCTTGGGGACTCTGTCGGCTCAGGCACTCCTGTTCTTTCTGTGACCCTGGGGATCCTGAGACCACACTGTCCCACCTAGGATTCTGCCCCGCTTTACCACCTGAGCACCTTTCAGGCAGGGTTGTCTCTCACTGGAGCAGACTTCTAAAAGTTCCGATTTTGCACTTTGGGGCTATATCAGTTTCTGGTAGCAGGTTTTCGGAAGCTCCTTCCACCCCCTGCCATTTATCTTCCAGTATATCCCCTAAGATTCACTCCTCTGCACCTCCTACCTTGCAAAAAGTGGTCACTTTTCTATTTGTAGAATTCCAGCAATTCTCTTCTTATATCTCAGCTTGAATTCACAGGTGTTCAGAACGATTTGATAGATATCTAGCTGAATTCAAGGGACCAGATGAAATGAGTTCCCCTACTCTTCCACCATCTTGCCTCCTGTTTTGCACTTTTTAATGTAGAGATCTTACACATCTTCTATGTATGTCATAGTTGTGATGCTATTATAATAGTATCATTTCAAAATTTAATTATTTATTTACTTTTATTTTAATTCCAGTAGAGTTAACATACAGAATTATATTAATTTCAGGTGTACAATATAGTGATTTAAATTATACTTATTGCTAGCATATAGAAATACAATTGATTTTTGTATATTTACCTTACATTCTGTAATCTTACTAAATTCACTTATTAGTTCTTTTAGTGGTTTTTGTTGTTTTGTTTTTCCAGATTCCTTGGCTTTTTTACGTTGACAGTAATGCCATCAGCAAATAATGACAGTTTTACTTCTTCATTTTCAAGCTCTATACCACTAATTAACTGATTAACGAGTTAATTTTTGCCTTATGGCACAAGCAGTGTTGAAGTAGTAAAAGCAGACATCCTTGCCTCATTCTCAGTCTTAGACTAAATTAAATATTTCAACCTTAAGTATGATATTTTTATCATGAATGGGTGTTGAAATTTTCAAATGCTTTTTCTGCATCAACAGAGTTAGCCATGAGTTTTCTTATTTATTCTGTTAATGTGGTGAAATATATTCATCGATTTTCAAGTGATAAACCAACTTTACATCCTTGGAATAAACCCCACTAGGTTATGATTTATTATTGCATATATTGCTTGCTTTGCTAATATCTTGTCAACATTTGCATCTTTGTTCTTGAGGGATAGTGGTCTGCACATTTCTTTTAATTTGTAATACTCATCAGGCTATTTCACAGGATTTACTTTAGACTATTTGTTGCAGTCCTACAGGTCATTGAGTCTCTGGTCACTTTCTCCCAGTCTCTTTTGTCTTTGTTGTTTAGTTTAGAATATTTCTGTTCATCTGTCTGGGTTCACTGATTCTTTCTTCTGCAGTGAACAATCTCCTATTAATCCCGGGTGATAAATTTTATTTCAGATATTTTTTCTGTCTTGGGATTTCCATTTGGCTTTTTTGTTGTTGTTGTTTCTATATTGCTTTTAAATTCACCATTTCTTTCCCCTTTGCATCTATCTTTTCCTTCACAATTTTTTTTACCATATTCATTTGCTAATTCCAACAAACAGGTCATCTTTGGGTCTACTTTTATTAGCTGTTTTTCATCCTTTTGCCTTTGGGTATACTTTTTCCCTGCATCTTTTCCTATCTGGTAACTTTTCTGAGTTTATAATTGTTATTGGCATGAAGGTTAATTAACAGCAAGTTACTGGTAGCAAAACTCTTCCTTTTCTTTCATTTGTACATTAAACAAGTTAAAGTGATTTTAAAAAGTTATAAAACCTGGGTTCTAATCCCATTCCTGCTACTTGTTAGCTCTCAGATCTTGGACAACTTAGTTAACTTTTCTGGGCCTCACATTTTGTCATATTTAAAATGAGGGAATTCAAAGAGGTGTCACCTAGTTCTAAGATTCTATGATTTTATGGTTACAAAGTGTTGGTTCTAGGACTCAAGCACAGGTTTAGGAACCAAATTTTTAACTCATTCACCTCAGAAATTTCTGCTGACTGAATATCCTTTTTATCTCTGAGCAGTTTTGCCTGGGTGATTTCCTTTGTTAATATAGCCAGCCAACTGCAGCTACACCACCCAGAAAGCCTTTACCTTTGAAGTCTTTTTGCCCCCACATCTCTCTCTTCCAGGAGAAAGCTACCTTTGAACTGGAAAGAGCATCTGTGCAGATAAGCATGGATGGAGAACACCTTACAGCAGAGAAATTTGTTGTCAATACAAATTCATCACCAATGCAAAGTTTGGTTCCACCTTGAACATGCTGAATCAAAACCGCTGGGGGGGGGGGTGGGGGCAGGACTGTGTGTTTAACAAACTCTCCAGGTCTGGATAATTATAATGTACACTCAAGATTGAGAACCACTGGTATGGGGGGGCCTATAGGAAAATAGAGCAGGAACTTGTAAGAGGGTCTTGGGGTGCAGGGAGTGCAACAGTAAACCACATAGAGATTTTTTTTTTTTTTTGCATTTACTCTTAAAAATAGAAACCAGGGCCTATTTTGGTCTTTGGAAGATGGTCACTCAAAAGAGTGGGTGGCATTTTTTTGGGTGATATTTAGGCTGTTTTGAGAAGTAGAGGATTGAGGCAGAAACCCCATGACCTAGAAGACAGGGTAGGATTTTCTCCAGGCTGTTTTACTCCAGAACAAGCAGCTTCTTCGGTCCCCTGAGGTCAGAAGTATCTCAGGAAGGTTGCCCTGCAATCACACTGGCTCTGGTATGGAAGGAGGTGGTGTTGATTTTTCTCACGTAAGAGTTTAAGCGGTCCCCTTAGCCTCTCATGGATGGGGCCCACTGTTTAGGTTCCTGTGGTGGCTTGGGTGTGGTCACCCAGCCTCCAGGTGGGTCCTGGTTAGTAGTCCTAGGAGCAGTCTGGAAGGTTTGGCTGACCTGGCTTGTAGCACACAGCATGTTATCTTGGCAACATTCCAGGGCCTATGGTTTTGTTTCTAAACAGGGAAAGATGGAGGTATTTCTCTAGGTAGAGGGACAAGGGAGCCAACTTCTGCGGAGCAGTTGCAAATATAAGTGGATTAAAAAAAAGAACAAGGGGCACCTGGCTGGCTCAGTGGGTGGAGCATGCGGCTCTTGATCTTGGGGTTATGGGTTCAAGCTCCACATTGGGTGTAGAGATTACTTAAAAATAAAATCTTAAAAATAAAAAAAAAGAACAAGAAGGAAACCTGGTTCATGACTGGGCTAAGAAAGAGTCTTTGTTTTAGATTATTTAAACCCAGAGTAGGTTTGGTGAAGCAAGTAATGTAGGCTTGTCCGAGAGAGAGAACATACTCTCATGTTTGCTCGTTTCATAGGGATTACTGTACTTAAAATCTTGTTAAGAAACTTCTGCTACCTAATAAGAGCATTGCTTGCATCACATCATCCTCTTGCTCAAGACCTCACTCCTGCCTGCCATTCGAAGGCTGCCTTTTGCTACAGCTTTCACCTGAGGCTCTTTTCCAGGCTCTCAACCTCCTTCGTTACTTTGGTTCAATCCCAACTTTCTAACCTCCCAATATCAACCTCTGCCTGTTCCCAGCAGTTTCCGGATATCTCCTCGCTCACACCACTTGCTTGCACACCACCATGCCTTTGCTCAGCCTGTTTGCCTTCCCCAAGCCAACTGACCATCTTTCATGACCCAGCACCCCCTCCCTGATTATGTCAGCCCACATTAGACTCTATTTCCCTAACTCAACCACCAATTTAGTGCCTACGTATACGCTGTCTTGCATTTTTAACCGATTGACTCTCTAGCTGGTCATTCACAGAAGCAGGAAGCTTAACGTCAGCTTCCTTTGGATTCTCCATAAGGGCTGAGCACAGGGAAAATGAAAATACCTGGTCATTGGTAGAGCAGAGATTTGATATGTTGGGTATTAATGAATGGAATCAAGGGCTTCCCAGTAATGTTCCAAGGAGCGTGAGCTGGGTACGGTGATAATAGTTCTGTCCGCATACAGAATGCCTCTTAACATCTAAGATTGGGGGTGCACTTCCCCAGTAGAAGCAGTTCTTCATGTTACCCTTTGTTGTTCGAAGTTAAAGACAACTGGCTGAAGTTTGAAGAGGATGGGATTAAAAACAGAGGCCTTTTTTTTTTTTTTCCACATGGGTCATTTCTGCTCCATTTGTTTGGACCACAGCTGCTGCCCATTATTGTTCTGTGTATTTTGCTGGTGGTCTGCAGGGGAATTTTTCAGTTTTATGAGAAATGGCGCTAGTCATTTCCCCCCAAATACACAGTGACTGTAAAATTTTAGGTGGTTCTTCCGGTAACATTGCCTCTCTTAGACATGGAATGAATCGATGTCACCAATATAGAGGGCATATGGGCAGATGGATGAGACACAAATAGAAACCAGACTTAGCCCAGCATTAAAAGTCTGTACGCTCAACAGTTGCTGCCCTTTCTCTTTGGACTTTGCTGTCTGCACATCCACACCCACCCTAAATCTCCTTTGTTCAACACAGACAAAACTGACAACCTCAATCAATCATAAATGGAGACCAGTCCTGCCCCTCCTCCCTTTTGCATTGATGAAGTTCCTTTTAAAAACTGTATTACTTTTCTATGCAAACAATATATGATAAATTCATGAATATTAGAAATGTAGGCAACAAAAAGAAAGCATTTACTTGAAATCACATCATCTAGACATAACCACTCCTACCATTTTACCCAATGCATTCCAGTCATGGGGATGAGTGTATATATATATATAGAAGCATGTAAACTTTTAAGAGTGGAGTCACAATAAACGTATTGTTACAAAGTTTTTCACTCATCAATGTATTTTAATCATATTTTCATATCATTAGTCATCCACATCATTTTTAATGTCTAATAATAATTCCTTTTTCTGGGGGGTACCATAACATTTTAATGATTTTCCATTGGTCGATATTTAAATATTTTAATATTTTAAAAAATTTTCTTAATAAATAAGGCTTCAATGAACATGCTTCAGATACATTTTTGGTGACTAGTTTGATGATATTAAGAGAAATCCTTACAAGTGGACTTACTAGGTCGGAGTATACATTCTTTTAAGACTTACGCTACAAATGGCCAAATGCTCCCCGGAAGTGTCCATTCCTAAGCTTCTTGCCCACAACAGGCACTATTCTTGACTTTAATCAGATACATTTACTGGTTTTGATGTGAACTAGTGTTTTTGTAGTAATAACAACTAGATCCCGGTGTACAGAGTAGCCCAGAACTGGTCTGCAGTCCTGGGAGAGGTGCTGTGCCCTGGAGATGTTGGTGTAAAATGCTGCAGAGCTGTGTGCAAATCAGTGTCTGATTTCTGCTTTTGTGCCCTAAAGACACGCTTCTTGATAGGACAGGCTCTGGACCTAAGGAAGCCGTCAGCCACGTTTCCTGCACATTCCAGCCTCCCTCCTGGCAGCTCTTTTGCTTCCCACTGGCCACTCTTCTCACTTTTTTCAGACTCAACACTACTGCTTTTGTATCCTTTGCCCCCCAGCCAAGCCTGCACTCAGGAAAGATCTAGTGTCAGTCATTCCCACCTAGGTATGAATTTAAATCAATGAACTCATTTTTCTAGTCATTTGCATTTAAAATTTATCCCCAATGGCACAAAAAAGCATAGTTTTTGTTGTTGTTTGTTTGTTTTTTAGTAGTCTCCGTGCCCAATGTGGGGCTTGAACTCTTGACCCTGAGATCAAGAGTCACATGCTCCACTGACTGAGCCAGCCAGGTGCCCCTCAAAAGCATAGTTCTTAATGAAAGAAATATATCAGCTAAAAGGTTTTTGTTGTTGTTTATTTGTTGTAGTGACCCTTACAAATCAACCACATGGAGCCTGTCTAAATAGAGTTAAATGCACTTGATTACCTGGGGAATCACAACCTTCCACACAGACCATTACCCAAGTTAACACTGGGCACAGGACAAGAGAGTGTCTTGTGGGAAGAGGGAGTCTCTGTCACAGGATTCAGGAAGGTGACTGCTCCCTCATTTCAGATTCATTCCTTGGTCCGCGCTAGTCATACACTGGTGAACCAGCTCTCTGAGGAGGGAAAATGAGCCCTGATTTGTAGCATCTGTTGATTTCTGTGGTATAAATACTCACATGTGGCAGATTCCAAGCTACCAACAGTTTAAACTGCTGGCTCACTATATTCCTGACTATTAAACAACACTCTCCTTTGTCAAGCGTACAAGAGAATCTTCTTTTGAGTCTGGTATTTCGAGACCGCAGCTGTCTCTCACCTGTTTGTTATGATGGGCACAGTGGAGGAATTGCTCGTCAATATTACAGCATGTTAGGTAGCACAAGAAAACATTCTGTGATCATGGCAGTTGACTGCTAACACCTGTCTGAATTTCAAGGCTAAGTTATTTCTTCTGTACTTCATGGTGCATGACACTGCTGTAACTAGATGCTCACGAGAGGTTTTAGGTGGGCTCATAGTCCTTGGTTGAGAAAAACTTGGGTCCTGCTGCTTTGGGAACAGTAGCCTTTCTTTCAAAAAGAGAACATATGTCAGATCCCTTAGTCTTCACAACAGTCCATCAATTTTTGTAGCTGGCCTCGGGTAACTGAGGAACAGGGAATGCTTTCTATCTAGCAATTCAGACAATATGAAATAAAATGCTTATGAGACTACATGCCAACATTCTTTTCTTTCTTTCTTTCTTTCTTTCTTTTTTTAAGATTTTACTAATTTTGGGCGACTGGGTGGCTCAGTCATTAAGCATCTGCCTTCGGCTCAGGTCATGATCCCAGGGTCCTGGGATTGAGCCCCACATCGGTCTCCCTGCTCAGCGAGAAGCCTGCTTCTCCCTTTCCCACTCCCCCTGCTTGTGTTCCCTCTCTCGTTGTGTCTCTCTCTGTCAAATAAATACAAAAAAAAAAGAAAATCTTAAAAAAAAAGATTTTACTTATTTACTATTTGAAAGAGAGCGAGCACAAGCAAGGGGAGTGACAGGCAGAGGGAGAAGCAGGCTTCCCACTGAGCAGGGAGCCTAGCCCGATGCAGGACTCGATCCCAGGACTCCGGGATCATGACCTGAGCCAAAGGCAGATGCTTAACCCACTGAGTCACCCAGGTGCCCTACCAACATTGTCTTCTAAATCATGGTGTCTCAGAGCTTTATGGGCATCAGAATCACCCAGGGAGTGTCAAAACTAGGGAGTTTCTAACCCCCTCCTCCCAATATTCTGATTCAGTAGATATGGATTGGTCCGAGAATCTACATATTGTCAGCAGTTCAGCTGAAGGTGGTGCAGGTTCCATGTGGGGTGGGGTAGGGTGGTGAGGAGGACACAAACACACTTGTGAGATCCTGCTTTCATCTCTCCTGACTCTCCCTGTTGTATTAAGGTTGGTCATCAGACACGAATATGTTCAGACCTGTAGAATCCTCCCCCTTGCTTAGCTGCCCTTTGTTTTTATCAAGGACCAACACAAGAACCAGCCACATGAAGTAAATGTGCATTTTCATACTTGTTTAGATTTAATAATAAATTCCTTTTAGAATTTAATTCAGTGGAAAAATGCTTTTTTAGTATCTGAATAGGGAGCCATCACATTTCTTTTTATCCCCCATGATGCTCAGAATGAACTAAATTTAGTGTTTAATAACAATACTTGCCCACCCCTGGTTCCTGGTATAATGATGAGTGCCTTCTCCACAGTTCCTGATCCCTCTGCTTTTATTTTAAGATGGCTTAAATCCTTTTTGGAAGTGTACAGTGTGTTTTACTATACTTTCAATAAAGCCATTAAAAGTATTATGGACTGAAAGTTCATGTCCCTCCAAATTCATATGTTGAGGCCCTAACTCCCAGTGTGATGGTCCTTGGATATGGGACCTTTGGGAGGTAATAGATTAAGTCATGAAAGTGGGTTAGATTAGGTCATGGAGGTGGGGCCCTCATGAGAGGGAAAGGGAAGGCACTCTAAGTACACATACGAGGAAAGGTCAGAGCGAGAAGGCGGCTGTCTCCCACCTGGGAACCTAAGCGGCCCACACCTTGACCTTGGACTCCCAGCCTCCAGAACTGTGAGAAATACACTGAACTGCTCAGCCTGTGGTATTTTGTTATGGCCATGTGAACTGGCTCGGGCAAACAGTATCTCTGGGCAACCTACTTGATACCCCGTACTCTGTTTTGGCTGCCCTTTCTCTGAAAAGGGGAAAGATAGGACAGATTTCTAAAACTGGGCGAGTCTAACTTTATATTCCCTTCCCTCAGAGGGACTGGTCTCTGTGACTCTTTCTGATAAATACAACTCCCTGGATATGCAGCTGTCCCAGGAGGAAGTGTGATCCTACCTCTCGAGCTTTGCCCGCCATCTTTGGGCTCTCTCATGGTGCTGGGCCAGCCCCTCTGGAGACCCCTAGCAGGCAGTGTTCCTGAGCCAGGTGCTCCGTGGGGCGCTGCTCACTTCAGTGACATGGCCAAGAATCAGAGCCATCACACAGTAAAGAGTCCTTTTCAACTTGGAGTCATCCAAGGTCCCTCCAAAGATTTGACTATAGGACCCCTCCCTTTTAGTTTTTACTTCTTGAATAATGCCTATTAGAAATCAGCAGACAAAGGGCTATGCTCAAGACCTGGCTCCAGTGAGCACTAACAATTGTCCTCTCCTCTCTGTGGTGGCTCAGTTTTACATGCCACATCAACGTCAGCTACCCCTCAGGCTGCCCTGACAGAGAAAGCTTCACCACTGAACATATGCTTGTTGGTGCTTTTTAAAAGTCAAACAGAGATAATTCTAGAACTTATAAGGCAGTTGAATAAGGCCAGCTACAATATCTTAAAAAAAAAAAAAAAAGGCTAGAGCTGTCTACTAGTGGGAGAGTCTGTGAAGAGCAAAATGGTTGGAAGGAAATCATAAAGATTTAAAAGTCTATGAAAGGGGGGATGGGAGAGGGGGCTTTGTTTAATGGGTATAGAGTCTCTGTTTTGCAAAATGACAAAGTTCTGGAGATACATTGCTCAACAGTGTGAGCACTACTGAGTAGTACACTTAAAATGGTTAAGATGGTAAATTTCATGTTATGTGTGTCTTTTTTTTTTTTTTTTTTAACCACAATTATAAAAACACAGTCTGGGAAAGGTAAGGGAGGAAGGGTGGGGGAGGGGGGCACATATCTGGAAAGTGAATGCTTAAAATAAGTATTATAATAGATACACCTAGATCCAGTGTATAACTAGTAGCAGGAGCATTGCTTTTTCTGCTGGAAGACTAGACAAAACTAAGGTGGCCTGAGAGCAGGGAGGTCACAGGTAATCTTGGCCACTCCTTTCTCTGGAGACTGAGGACTGCTTGCTTTTCCCCCCTAGTCCTCAAGGCATCTCAAATAGCTTAAGAATTCCTGATACCTCCAATGCTAAGTCACTGCTTCAGGTCCAAGGTTAATGGATGGGGGAAAGAATTAATTCATTGATTAATATGTTGGGTCAGAGCCAGGCCTTTGTTTATGCTGAATTGTGCTTTGGACTCAGAAGTTCTGCCAAAAACATAAATAAATAAAATAAACAACCCTGTGACAATGCCATCCGATGTGAGATTGGGACCATTAACTGGAAACAAGAGAAGCTTTTCTATAATGTTTCTGGATTCCAGCCGTGAGCATGAGAATGGGTCCCTTCCTGCATAGGAAACTGAAAACACTGGGTGCTGATGAGATTAGCCATAGGCAATAATGATTAATGGTCATGACTAACATTTTATATCATGTTTGACATTTTTACAAGCCCTTTTATCTGAATCCTCTCATGAGTTCCTGGCAAAAACCACTGGAGGTAGTCCTAGCTCAGCCCTATGAAGTTCAGAAAGAATAAGCACTTCCCTAGAAATCCATAGTTAGCAGACTATCTAGAGTTAGAGAAACAGGGATGGAGCTAGGATATGGATACTGTGCCTTCCACAGCCCCACTCAGGAGGTGGCTTGGTGGTCACAGATGCTGGCAGCACGTATTGGTTAAAACCAAGAAAAATTTTGCTTATGGAAGGGCCCTCCAGACGAGACCCCCATGAAATTCTGATTTCTTGTTAAACCTCAGTGGTCCATGATACTCTACTGTTCTCAAGGCTCCAGGAGGCCACGTGGGCTACTATATTCAACTCAGATGTGAGTGTGGTTAAACTCCTAAGGACTTGAGGGTAATTTCTAGAATTCTGATAAGTGTTCGGTCTTTTTCCCAGAATGAGGGCCAGCACAGAGGGAGTGGCCCTCTTTGGTCCCAGCCTGCAGAGTCATGCAGTGCATCCCACCAGTTCTGCACCAAGAGGGCCTCCCAGGTACTGAGGCAGAAGGGCAGGGATGTAGACGAGGATGGGCTTTAACCTGTGAACTAGCTCAGCTACATGGGGACCATAGCAAGAAGCAGCTGGGTTTCCAGGCCATTGTGGTGATGGGGCTGGGCTGTGTGTGAATAAGAACCTCTTAAAGGCCGTTGTGCTCTCAGTCTGCTGAGCAAGGAGCAGGCTGCAGGGACAAGAGGCAACAATGCAGCCGATCACCAGAGGCTTTGATCTCTTCCACCTCTGGGTATTTACTCTTCCTCATTCCTGCCCTAGCAGGATGCAGAAAGGTATATTGCTTCCCCAAATCCTGTTCTTGTGAGAGTGACCTTAGGTGACAAGTGTAATGACCATGAACCTCAGTTTCCCAATTTGTAATAGACATGTAATCCTTCCTTAGCATGATATACACAGTCTTTCGGTCTGTCACCATCTTTGTTACTCTCATCTTTTACGACATGCCCTGATGTACATTATACATAGTCACAGTAAACTACAGACTGAATGTGTTCCCCCAAAATTCATATGTTGAACCTAACCTCATGTGATGGTGTTAGGAGGTAGGACCTTTGGGAGGTGATTAAGCAGGTCATGAGGATGGAGCCCACATGAATGGGACTAGTGCCCTTATGAAAGAGAGCCTAGAGAGCTCTCCCTCACCCCTTCCACAGGGAGAAGACAGCCACCTATGAACCAGGAAGTGGGCCCCCACTAGATACCAGATTTGCTGGTTCTGTGATCTTTGACTTCTAGCCTCCAGAACTGTGTTCTGTAAGAATAGCCTGAATGAACTAGACACAGTAGATATTTGAGGTTTCCCCCCACTATCACGTTCATTCTCATTTTTGTTCTTTGCTCTTGATGTTCCCTCTGCCTAATGTTGCAACCCCAACCTCCACCTATAGAATTCTCACTTACTCTTTTTTAAAAAATATTTTTATTGTTATGTTAATCACCATACATTACATCATTAGTTTTTGATGTAGTGTTCCATGATTCATTGTTTGTGCATAACACCCAGTGCTCCATGCAGAACGTGCCCTCTTTAATATCCATCACCAGGCTAACCCATCCTCCCACCCCCTCCCCTCTAGAACCCTCAGTTTGTTTTTCAGAGTCCATCGTCTCTCATGGTTCGTCTCCCCCTCCGATTTCCCCCCCTTCATTCTTCCCCTCCTGCTATCTTCTTCTTCTTTTTTTTTTTCTTAACATATATTGCATTATTTGTTTCAGAGGTACAGATCTGTGATTCAACAGTCTTGCACAAATCACAGCACTCACCATAGCACATACCCTCCCCAGTGTCTATCACCCAGCCACCCCATCCCTCCCACCCCACCCCCCACTCCAGCAACCCTCAGTTTGTTTCCTGAGATTAAGAATTCCTCATATCAGTGAGGTCATATGATACATGTCTTTTTCTGATTGACTTATTTCGCTCAGCATAATACCCTCCAGTTCCATCCACGTCGTTGCAAATGGCAAGATCTCATTCCTTTTGATGGCTGCATAATATTCCATTGTATATATATACCACCTCTTCTTTATCCATTCATCTGTCGATGGACTTCTGGGCTCTTTCCACAGTTTGGCTGTTGTGGACGTTGCTGCTATAAACATCGGGGTGCATGTACCCCTTCGGATCCCTACATTTGTATCTTTGGGGTAAATACCCAGTAGTGCAATTGCTGGATCGTATGGTAGCTCTATTTTCAAGTTTTTGAGGAACCTCCATACTGTTTTCCAGAGCGGTTGCACCAGCTTGCATTCCCACCAACAGTGTAGGAGGGTTCCCCTTTCTCCGCATCCCCGCCAACATCTGTCGTTTCCTGACTTGTTAATTTTATCCATTCTGACTGGTGTGAGGTGGTATCTCATTGAGGTTTTGATTTGGATTTCCCTGATGCCGAGCGATGTTGAGCACTTTTTCATGTGTCCGTTGGCCATTTGGATGTCTTCTTTGGAAAAATGTCTGTTCATGCCTTCTGCCCATTTCTTGATTGGATTCTTTGTTCTTTGGGTGTTGAGTTTGATAAGTTCTTTATAGATTTTGGATACTAGCCCTTTATCTGATATGTCATTTGCAAATATCTTCTCCCATTCTGTCGGTTGTCTTTTGGTTTTGTGGACTGTTTCTTTTGCTGTGCAAAAGCTTTTTATCTTGATGACGTCCCAATAGTTCATTTTTGCCCTTGCTTCCCTTGCCTTTGGCGATGTTTCTAGGAAGAAGTTGCTGCGGCTGAGGTCGAAGAGGTTGCTGCCTGTGTTCTCCTTTAGGATTTTGATGAACTCCTGTCTCACATTGAGGTCTTTCAACCATTTGGAGTCTATTTTTGTGTGTGGTGTAAGGAAATGGTCCAGTTTCATTCTTCTGCATGTGGCTGTCCAATTTTCCCAACACCATTTGTTGAAGAGACTGTCTTTTTTCCATTGGACATTCTTTCCTGCTTTGTCAAAGATTAGTTGACCATAGAGTTGAGGGTCCATTTCTGGGCTCTCTATTCTGTTCCATTGATCTATGTGTCTGTTTTTGTGCCAGTACCATACTGTCTTGATGATGACAGCTTTGTAATAGAGCTGGAAGTCTGGAATTGTGATGCCGCCAGCTTTGCTTTTCTTTTTCAACATTCCTCTGGCTATTCGGGGTCTTTTCTGGTTCCATGCAAATTTTAGGATTATTTGTTCCATTTCTTTGAAAAAAGTGGATGGTATTTTGAAGGGGATTGCATTGAATGTGTAGATTGCTCTCGGTAGCATTGACATCTTCACAATATTTGTTCTTCCAATCCATGAGCATGGAACGTTTTTCCATTTCTTTGTGTCTTCCTCAATTTCTTTCATGAGTATTTTATAGTATTCTGAGTACAGATCCTTTGCCTCTTTGGTTAGATTTATTCCTAGGTATCTTATGGTTTTGGGTGCAATTGTAAATGGGATCGACTCCTTAATTTCTCTTTCTTCTGTCTTGTTGTTGGTGTATAGAAATGCCACTGATTTCTGTGCCTTGATTTTATATCCTGCCACTTGACTGAATTCCTGTATGAGTTCTAGCAGTTTTGGGGTGGAGTCTTTTGGGTTTCCACATAAAGTATCATATCATCTGCAAAGAGTGAGAGTTTGACTTCTTCTTTGCTGATTTGGATGCCTTTGATTTCTTTTTGTTGTCTGATTGCTGTGGCTAGGACTTCTAATACTATGTTGAATAGCAGTGGTGATAGTGGACATCCCTGCCACATTCCTGACCTTAGGGGGAAAGCTCTCAGTTTTTCCCCATTGAGAATGATATTCGCTGTAGGTTTTTCATAGATGGCTTTTATGATATTGAGGTATGTACCCTCTATCCCTATACTCTGAAGAGTTTTGATCAAGAAAGGATGCTGTACTTTGTCAAATGCTTTTTCTGCATCTATTGAGAGGATCGTATGGTTCTTGTTCTTTCTTTTGTTAATGTATTGTATCACGTTGATTGATTTGTGGATGTTGAACCAACCTTGCAGCCCAGGGATAAATCCCACTTGGTCGTGGTGAATAATCCTTTTAATGTACTGTTGGATCCTGTTGGCTAGTATTTTGGTGAGAATTTTTGTATCCATGTTCATCAAGGATATTGGTCTGTAATTCTCCTTTTTGATGGGGTCTTTGTCTGGTTTTGGGATCAAGGTAATGGTGGCCTCATAAAACGAGTTTGGAAGTTTTCCTTCCATTTCTATTTTTTGGAACAGTTTCAGAAGAATAGGTATTAATTCATCTTTAAATGTTTGGTAGAATTCCCCTGGGAAGCCATCTGGCCCTGGGCTTTTGTTTGTTGGGAGATTTTTAATGACTGCTTCAATTTCCTTAGTGGTTATAGGTCTGTTCAGGTTTTCTATTCCTTCCTGGTTCAGTTTTGGTAGTTGATAATCTCTAGGAATGCATCCATTTCTTCCAGGTTATCTAATTTGCTGGCATAGAGTTGCTCATAATATGTTCTTATAATTGTTTGTATTTCTTGGGTGTTGGTTGTGATTTCTCCTCTTTCATTCATGATTTTGTTGATTTGGGTCACTTCTCTTTTCTTTTTGATAAGTCTGGCCAGGGGTTTATCAATCTTGTTAATTCTTTCAAAGAACCAGCTCCTAGTTCCGTTGATCTGTTCTACTGTTCTTTTGGTTTCTATTTCATTGATTTCTGCTCTGATCTTTATTATTTCTCTTCTCCTGCTGGGTTTAGGCTTTATTTGCTGTTCTTTCTCCAGCTCCTTTAGGTGTAGGGTTAGGTTGTGTACTTGAGACCTTTCTTGTTTCTTGAGAAAGGCTTGTATTGCTATATACTTTCCTTTCAGGACTGCCTTTGCTGCATCCCAAAGATTTTGAACAGTTGTGTTTTCATTTTCTTTGGTTTCCAAGAATTTGTTAAATTCTTCTTTAATTTCCTGGTTGACCCATTCGTTCTTTAGTAGGATGCTCTTTAGCCTCCATGTATTTGAGTTCTTTCTGACTTTCCTCTTGTGATTGAGTTCTAGTTTCAAAGCATTGTGGTCTGAAAATATGCAGGGAATGATCCCAATCTTTTGGTACCAGTTGAGACCTGATTTATGACCTAGGATGTGATCGATTCTGGAGAATGTTCCATGGGCACTAGAGAAGAATGTGTATTCCGTTGCTTTGGGATGAATGTTCTGAATATGTCTGTGAAGTCCATTTGGTCCAGTGTGTCATTTAAAGTCTTTATTTCCTTGTTGATCTTTTGCTTAGATGATCTGTCCATTTCAGTGAGGGGGGTGTTAAAGTCCCCCACTATTATTGTATTGTTGTCAATGTGTTTCTTTGCTTTTGTTATTAATTGCCTTATATAATTGGCTGCTCCCATTGTTAGGGGCATAGATATTTACAATTGTTAGATCTTCTTGTTGGATAGACCCTTTAAGTAGGATATAGTGTCCTTCCTCATCTCTTATTACAGTCTTTGCTTTAAAATCTAATTTGTCTGATATAAGGATTGCCACCCCAGCTTTCTTTTGGTGTCCGTTAGCATGGTAAATTGTTTTCCACCCCCTCACTTTCAATCTGGGGGTGTCTTTGGGTCTAAAATGAGTCTCTTGCAGACAGCATATTGATGGGTCTTGTTTTTTAATCCAATCTGATAGCCTGTGTCTTTTGATTGGGGCATTTAGCCCATTTACATTCAGGGTAACTATTGAAAGATAGGAATTTAGTGCCACTGTATTGCCTGTAAGGTGACTGTTACTGTATATTGTCTGTGTTCCTTTCTGGTCTATGTTGCTTTTAGGCTCTCTCTTTGCTTAGAGGACCCCTTTCAATATTTATTGTAGGGCTGGTTTCGTGTTTGCAAATTCCTTTAGTTTTTGTTTGTCCTGGAAGCTTTTTATCTCTCCTTCTATTTTCAATGACAGCCTAGCTGGATATAGTATTCTTGGCTGCATATTTTTCTCATTTAGTGCTCTGAATATATCCTGCCAGTCCTTTCTGGCCTGCCAGGTCTCTGTGGATAGGTCTGTTGCCAATCTAATGTTTCTACCATTGTAGGTTACATATCTCTTCTCCCGAGCTGCTTTCAGGATTTTCTCTTTGTCTCTGAGACTCGTAAGTTTTACTATTAGATGTCAGGGTGTTGACCTATTTTTATTAATTTTGAGAGGGGTTCTCTGTGCTTCCTGGATTTTGATGCCTGTTTCCTTCCCCAAATTAGGGAAGTTCTCTGCTATAATTTGCTCCATTATACCTTCTGCCCCTCTCTCTCTTTCTTCTTCTTCTGGGATCCCAATTATTCTAATGTTGTTTTGTCTTATGGTATCGCTTATCTCTCGAATTCTGCCCTTGTGATCCAGTAGTTGTTTATCTCTTTTTCTCAGCTTCTTTATTTTCCATCATGTGGTCTTCTATCTCACTGATTCTTTCTTCTGCCTCATTTATCCTAGCAGTTAGCGCCCCCCATTTTTGATTGCACCTCATTAATAGCCTTTTTGATTTTGACTTGGTTAGATTTTAGTTCTTTTATTTCTCCAGAAAGAGTTTCTCTAATAACTTCCATGCTTTTTTCAAGCCCAGCTAGTATCTTTAAAATGATGATTCTGAACTCTAGATCCGACATCGTACTAATATCCGTATTGAGTAGGTCCCTGGCAGTCGGTACTACCTCTTGTTCTTTTTGTTGAGGTGATTTTTTCCGTCTTGTCATTTTGTCCAGAGGAGAACAGATGAATGAGAGAACAAAATGCTAACAGGGTAACAACGTCCCCAGAAAATATACTCTAAACAAATCAGAAAAGACCTGAAGCTGGGGGAAAAGAAAGGGAAAGAAAGAAAAAAGAAAAAAAAAAAAGGAAAAAGAAAAAGATAAAAACAAACAAAAACAGAACCAAACAATAAAAACCAGAATATGATCAAATATGATCAGGCTGGTGCATAGATCAGTGCCACACACTAGATTTTGGGTGTATTTTGGTCTGTTAGAAGAAAGTGCCTCCCAAAATTTTAAAGAAAGAAAAACTTATATATGTACAAAAATAAGGGTTGATATGATGAAGGGATGGAATATGACTGTAAAGATGAAAATTATAAAAAATTTTATAAAAGGAATTGATAAGAAGTTGTTTGAAAAAAGAAAGAAGAGGATTTAAAAAAGAAAGAAAAAAAAAGGGAGAGAATATGATCAGGCAGGAGAGTAGAAAAAAACCGTACACTAGAGATTTAGGGTATATTTTGATCTGTTAGAAGAAACTATCTCAAAATTTTAAAGAGAGAACAACTTATATATATATGCCAAAAATAAGGGTAACTACTATGAAGGGATAGAATATGACTCTAAAAATGAAAAATAAAAATGTTTTTTAAAAAAGGGATTGATAAGATGTTGGTTGAAAAAGGGAAAAAGAAAAATTCAAAAAAAAAAAAAGACAAGTTAAAAAAAAATTACCTTTAAAGACTAAAGAATCATGGTAAAAAAGCCATGGATTCTACGTGCAGTATTCCCCTAGCGCTGGAGTTCTGCTGTTCTCATTGATCGGGAAACTTGGTCTTGGCTGGCTGTTCTTGCTGATCATCTGGGGGAGGGGCCTGTTGCCGTGGTTCCCAAATGTCTTTGCCGGAGGCGGAACTGCCCCGCCCTTGCCGGTCCAGGCTAAGTAATCTGCTCAGGTTTGCTCTCGGGAGCTTTTGTTCCCTGCAAGCTTTCCGTACAGCTTTGGAGGAAGAGAATGAAATTGGCGGCCTCCCAATCTCCGCCCCGGAGGAGCTGAGAACTCGGGGCCCCGCTCCTCAGTGAGCCCCCAGAAAAAGCAGTCAATCACTCCCATCTCCCCGGTCTCTGGCCGCACTCCACGCTCACCGGGCCTGTGACCGAGCGTTTCTATCTCTGGCACCCGACTTGGTGTGGAGTCTCCAAACCCAGCAGATCCCTGCGGTGCACTTCCGCGCCACTCCTCCCGGGGGAGGAAAGGGAGTCTCCCTGTATCTGCCGCTTGTTGGGTCCCTGCTGGAGGAGCAGTGGCCCGACTGTGCCCCGGATCACGGTCTATGGCAACCCCAAGCTGAGAGCCCACTCCTCGGCTCCGTTCTGCAGCCGGCTTCCCCGCTCCGATACCTGGGAGCTCTGCCGCACTCAGGCACCCCCGGTCTTTCGTGACCCCGAGGGTCCTGAGACCACACTGTCCCACGAGGGTTCCACCCCCCGCTTAGCCACTGGAGCAGTCCCTCAGCGGAGCCGACTTCTAAAAGTTCCGATTTTATGCTCCGCGGCTCTATCACTTGCCAGAAGCGGCTGCTGGAGGCCTCCTCCCCCGCCATCTATCCTCCCGAATATCGCCTCAGATTCACTTCTCCGCACGCACATCCTACCTTCCAGAAAGTGGTCGTTTTTCTGTTTAGAGAGTTGTTGCTATTCTTTTCTTCGATCTCCTGTTGAGTTTGTAGGTGTTCCGAATGGTTTGATCCCCATCCAGCTGAATTCCTGAGACCAGACGAAATCCAGGTCTCCTACTCCTCCACCATCTTGCTCCGCTCCCCAATTCTCACTTACTCTTTAAGACCCATTCAGAAGGCAACCACTCACTCCATAGAACTCAGCATATATTCATATTATAGAACCTATCAAAAAGTCACCTGACATCACCCTTTGTTTCACCCGCTCCTAATTGGGGCTCTGTATCCGTCAACCCCTGAACACTTCCTGCACATAGTAGCTGCTCAATACTATCAGCTTGCAAGGAGTTGGTGATAGGCAGCTTGGAGCTTTGGACGAAAGCTCCAATGGGAGAACGGGTAGCAGAGAGTTAAGTGCCTTAAGGAAGGCACTGTAATTTATCTGCACAGGCTCCAAGCAGGAGCCGTCTGTTGCTACTCTTGAATGGTAAGAGTCAATTCACTTTTAGGGGAGGGGTCTCATAAGTTCAGTGTGCTCTAGAATGTTCCTGTGCTAACAGATTTTAGTGACTAAGAGGACCACAGGGGTGGGCACCAGGAGGTAGAAAGCACTAGATGGATCCAAAAGAGTCTACCATTTCTAAGGAAGGCTCCTTCAGGATATTTCCACATTCCCAAAGGAACAACATGAATTTCCTCTGTGGAAGGCTCCAAACTGCAAAATCCTAAACTTGGTTTGCATCAAACTTTATCAAAAGGCATTTGGCCTTCAGAGAGGGATTTTGTTGAGCAGAAACATCGGGAGGGAACACACAGCTTTTAAAGGCAAAAGTAGGACCATCTCCTTTCAGTATGAAGAGGTTCAGTCAAAGAACCCTGGGGGAAGCTGATAAGAAAGGAAAGAGGCTCATTTCTGCCTCATCTCAAACACCTTTCAGATTCTTTCAGATTCATGGTTGACTCTACGTTGGGGAGAAGAGAAACTATCCTAACATTGTTTTGTTTACTCCCATTGCCACCTTCATTACAAAGAGGGCTGGCAAACCCACCCATCGGAATGAGCCTTAAGTTTGATTACTTGTTCACTGCTAAATCTTCTACACTTAGTATGGTGCCTGGCCCATAATAAACACTCAGTAAATGTTGAATAGATAAATGGATGAATTATCTACTCAACAATTCAACCCAATAAAATGCCCAGTTTGGGCAATTGCTTGAAAGATCAAATAAAAAACAAAAAAAACCAAATCAAATATAATTTTAAGCCAAGTAGGCCTCCTGTTGTTTTATCAATGAGACTAATCCAAGAAGTATTTTTTATTAAGGTACATATTATTTTACTGTATTCATTAGAATAGTTTGGGGTTCCAAGTATAGAATTTAGATCTTTGAGGGCAAGGATTATACCTTATTTTTGACCCCTCTTCACCGAAATCCTAGCTGATGCTGCTATGAGGTGATCTGATAGAGTAACCTTGAGATGTTGAATATTTAAATACAATTTTCTTTAATAAAAACTTTTCTCCACTGGAGTCAGCTCAGTCGGTAGAACATTCGACTCTTGATTTCAGGGTCCTGAATTCAAGCCCCACGTTGGGTGTACAGAATACTTAAAAACAGGTAAGCATCAGAAAAGATTTTCTCCATTAATTATATTACAGCTAGAATAGAATATTTTGTCAATAGAAATGATCTTAAATAAACCGGGTATATATTTGATATGCTCTTTTTACTGAAACAAAACAAAACAAACAAAACCCCAATCCAAAACTTTTGTTAGTATTATATACAGGACTTATGGTGCACTTATGCCTACGAACCAGTAGTAGTTTTGTAAAGTGCATCTAAGAATAAGAATTTCTTATTAAAGAAAAGAAACAGCCTGCAAGACGTAGAGATTTCATTGTCCAACATATGGTAATCTGCCTCAAGAAACTTCTCCAGTTTATGAGGGGGAGTTCTGACTGAGTGCCAGGGCACTTTCCTGACAAATGTTCTTATAATATTAAGAGGAAAAAGTTTCCTGACTTGACTTTAATTTGATTCTCAAGGATTTAAAGATGTTTTCTTTGCAACCATGACAATGTACAAAACTGGAAACTATTAAAAGGCAAATTAAACCATGAGAAGAGTAATAATATATCTATTAAAAGCAAAACAATATATCCAATTGTTAACATTTGAATCCCCTCAGAATCTGTAGTTTTAAGACTTCAACCTCCGCAGCAAAGTCGTCTTTGACTTTTGAGAAACTGACTAGAGAGGACACTGTCTCCAAGCAGAACTTGACTTTGAGATGAGTTGTTCTATCCAGTGAAGAAAATTCTCTCTCTCCCAGGGTGAAGACGTTTCAATGAATCACAATGTTTACGGCCAATAAACTCTTCCTAACACTCCAAGTGCTGGACCAGTGGTAGGTGTTCAATAAGTATTTGCTAACTCAGGTGAACCAGATGCGCTGTGTGTCACCAAATAGCTAGGATTTTTACTTTCTTGAATTTTTGGATTCCAACCAGCTGTTGATGCATTTTAGTCCTCAGTGGATCAGCTACTTCTCTGTCCTTACCCTACTTCTCTTCTTTGATCAGTGAGGTTCTTGCCAACACTAAACCCCCAGGGAGAGGGTGGAGACTGGTCCTTCTACTTCCCTACAGATGATGGAGTTTTCCTTCACATTCAAATGGTCTTGCCCATCTTACCACCCCATCTCCATTCAACTTTTCTTGCCTGAACTTTCTTTTTTTTTAAGATTTTATTTATTTATTTATTTATTTATTTATTTATTTATTTATTTATGTAGAGCATGAGAGTAGGGGGAGGGACACTAGGAAGAGGGAGAGAGAATCCCAAGCAGACTCCTCACCCAGTGCAGAGTCTGACACGGAGCTCCATCTCACGACCCCGAGATCATGACCTGAGCCAAAATCAAGAGTTGGATGTTTGACTGGGCCTCCCAGGCGCCCCTTGGCTGAACTTTCTAGTTTCTGATTGTTAAGAAATCTTGGTGAACACCTCTAGGGGCCCCTTTGCCCCTGTCTTCCTCCAGCATTTAGGAGGTTTATTCCTAATCTCTTATAGTAATAATTGATGACCAATCCTCTGAAAACTCTCATGCAACGAAAACTTCTTCCTATCTGAATTGTTGTCATAAGTAGAAGCAGACCCAGTTTTCACAAACACTAGACATTTCAGTGCCCGTTTCCCTTCCGACACCACACAGGCTACCCCACCTGTGCCCTTGGCATAGTTCCCACTGCCTTTGGTACTGGAAATGGATCCAGGAACTAATGAGATAGAGTGGCAGTATGCAAAGAATGTTCTAGTGAAGAAGAGGGCAAAAGAGGCCCATTCCCAGTAGATGTTGCCTAAATGCTCTAGGGCATAAGCTTTTCTTAGGGGCACCTGGGTGGCTCAGTCGTTAAGTGTCTGCCTTTGGCTCAGGTCATGGTCCCAGGGTCTTGGGATCAAGCCCCCCATTGGGCTCCCTGCTCCGAAGGAAGCCTGCTTCTCCCTCTCCCACTCCCCCTGCTTGTGTTCTCTCTCTCACTATGTCTCTATCTGTGAAATAAATAAATAAGATCTTTAAAAAAAAAAGCATTTCTTAGAGGGTAAGTAGGGATTATCATTGAGGGCTCATATTTACAGCCTGTTTCTTTTGTGGTGCATGAAGGTTGTTGGTGTTTTTCTTAACATGGAAGTTACTGAGAAACATTCTGCTTACAAAGGCAGCTCTTTTTTTTTTTTTTTTAAAGTTTTTTTTTTTTTTTTATTTGAGAGAGAGAGAGAGAGAAACAGCATGAGAGGGGAGAGGGTCAGAGGGAGAAGCAGGCTCCCCGCTGAGCCGGGAGCCCGATGTGGGGCTTGATCCCAGGACTCCGGGACCATGACCTGAGCCAAAGGCAGTTGCTTAACCAACTGAGCCACCCAGGCGCCCACAAAGGCAGCTCTTATTTTCTAGGCAGAGACCTGAAGGCAGGCAGCTGAAAACATGTCACAGGAGGAAAAAGACCAAAATTTGGTAGAAAATGGTCCCTCTGCCTTTTGGGGCTCTAGTTTCCTTGTGAACAAATGAGGTGATGGTAATCACTGTCATCATTCCGTTAAAGCTTTGGAGGAATAAGAGATGGTGCATGGGAAGCTCTCAGCACACTGCCTGGGATGTGCTAAGTGCTTAATAAACAGCCACCTTGGGAGACCGGTTCCCCCAAGTCCTTCCTCTTTGCCACAGGATTCTTGTACAATCCTCACTCTCCTTGGAGGCTGAAATGCCCTGCTGTCAACCTCCTGAAGATCCTACTCTGTGACCTCATTGCCTTCATGAGAAACATGACAGCTAATATTTATCGTGTATCTACTACCTGTCAGGCACTATCTAAATGCTTTATATGCATAGAAGTAATACTATTTCTAATTTACATGTGAGGAAACTGAGGCACAGGGATGCTTTACTTTGCTGCCCAGCTGTTGCAATTTAGAAAGCCATCAGTCCCAGGGGTCAGGCTCAGGGCTACCCCTTCAGTGACATCTTTAACGGTGGAGTCCTTTGTGAACCAAACCAGGGGAAAACAAAAAAAAACAAAAAACAAACCTAACAACTATTTATAACACCTTTTGGAGGAAAGTGTGTTTTGAGTTCCAAAAACCAGCATATTCATGAACTTCTGGACCGATGTTCCTTTGTCAAATCAGGGCTGATGATAATGGGTGGGGAATGGGGCTCCTGACTGTAAGTGTGGGATGAAGCTGTGTTATAAAGTAGTCACCCCCACCCTCACACTGAGCTGGGGCTCAAATGTTCATCTCCCACACGTCCAGGGTGTCATTCTTCTAAGTCAGTGGGTCTGGTAGGCTTCCAGATGCTTTTGGATCCTCCACTTGCACTGACGCTTTTGGATCCTCCACTTGCACTGGCCTTGTTTTCAGTGGCTTCCTACACATAACCCTCCAGAGACAGCCGTGCTGTTTCAAGTGCTGGCCCCCATATGGGAGGTCTAATGTACGGGCTGGGTCTTTGGGTCATCAAATATTTTAACTATTACTTGTCACTTGCGGGAGAGCAATTTCCATGTTCTTTTCACATAGTAGCAGCAGGGAGATGGACTAGCAATGTCATCTTTTCTGTCCCTTCTTAATGTAAGGGAGGTATTTAGTGCCTGCTTATAAGGAGTTCTTTATTGATGGTGGTTGAAAAGCTATTATTTCATGAGTTTGGTCTGTGTCCTGGGCAGTGGCTCAGCTCTTTATATGTATTCTCACCAATTTCACGGATGAGACAGGGACTCAGAGGAGTTCAACCATAGGTAGAGCTGAGGTTGAAACCCAGTTTGGTCTAGTGCCAAATCCTGTTTTCCTAACCACCAGTCTGTCCTGCCCCTGGCTGCCTTGTGGTCCACTATGGGGGCAAAGGGGGTATGTGTGAGGCTAATTCAAACAACAGAAAACTTAAAAATATTCCTGTTTGCTTCTGGAATCAATTATTTATGGGATTTAATTGTTTTATTTAGGTTAATATTGAAATTAATTTGCATTTTGTGAGTTTATAACAGCTCAGGGTATGGGAAGATATAAGACTGAAGCTGGGGAGCCCAGGATAATTAAAAGTTAGCCTCATAGAACCAATAATCTGTGGCTGTAGAAGTGGGTAGCCAAAGGTGGGCTATGTGCCCAAGTTTTATGGTATATTATAAAATGATGAATTTCAATCTGTAATGCAGTTTCATTAAGTTCAGACACTTCTAATTTGGAATTCACGGCCACTGAACAGCAGCTGAGTTGAAGTTTTCCTGTGTGTACTTAGCAAAACAATTTCTTTAAAGATCATACAAGTGAATAAGGTAAACAAGGACTGGAGCTGTTAGAGGTAAATAGTTTTTGGTGAGTTTCAATGCCTTAGATGCATTTCTTCCCAGATGATAGTAAATATTAGGTACATGTCCTATTCCCAGATTATTAAAGTGGCCCCCATAGTTCCCTCTATGAGGGAATATTATTCCCTTGATCAGGCAGCCTTGTTAGACAAGGTTGTCATTCTTTTCTATAAAATTCTGGGATTAAGACTGTGTCAGATTGTGAGCAGTCTTCCTTCTGATTTAATGAGATGAATTGTCCCTGGAAATTTGCATTTCTGTAGCCACAGTACTTTAGCAATGGTCAGCGTCTGGTGGGCGATGCTGTCGTGTACAGACTCATAGTGCACACAGAGCAATGAGGAAATTTCTGTGCATGAAGGAAAACCCAACTAAACCCAACAGAAGGGCGCTGGTTCCACTGCGCAGGACTCCATGTTTTCTCATGGCCGTTTCTGCAAAAGATAAGCTGTCCCAGATTCATACAATTTCAGGGCTAGACAGGAGCTTAGATATAGCCAACTCCATCATTTTCAGACATTCCTCAGGAACATCAATTTCCTTGAAAACACAACTGAAAAGAAAATTCGAGGAAAATCAGATGCCTCATGGGTCTGTCTTCCTGAACCAGGGTTTGTTTTTAATGGTGGCATCTGCATATTAGCTCCCGTGCACAGGCCTCTCTCTCTCTCTCTCCCTCATCTGGTTCTTATTTATTCACCTCCAGAAAAAAATGCAGGGCTGCCTCTCAAGCTCCAAGAAGACACATATCTTTTTTGATGTTCTTTTTGGGTTGTTCAAAATACGCAGATAAAAGGAATCACATACATATTCGGACCATGTAAAAATGTCCAAATTGCTAAGATCGTGAGTTTAACTGATAGGGACTACAATTTAGTTCAATTCCCTAGTAACAGACTATCTTTTGAATGTTCTAATTCACTCATTCATTCATTCATGAAACATGTAGTAATTGTCAGATGTCTTCTATTTATAGAAGAGCAATAAATAAAGTACAGAGCTCATTCTGTGGGAGCCACAATCAGCAGGTGAGGCAGACTGACTTACCTCTACCTAAGAGGGTGAGCATCTTCATTGTTTTCTAGTGATGGCAATGGGTTGTACTGACTCAAAGCTTACCCAGAATTTGCTTGTGAACCAGGGCACTCATTTCTGAAGACCAGCTGAGTGGGAGGTGTAGGGAAGACTCAGAATGTAGGGAGGCCCCGTGACCACAGCCCCACTGGCACCATGTTTTGATCAAGTAAGCTGGCTGAACTCAGCTGTCACGTGTCTTGTGATGATGGAAAAGGCTGCAAGTCAACCAGATTTGCAGGGTTTTATACCCAGATGAACCAGGTGTCCCTAAATCCTTGGCAGTTGATCCTACACTGAGGGTGCTGTGTAGGGTGTACGTACCCATCACTGTAGACCCTATTTAGAGAAGAATCTCAGCCGCAGTAGACAAAGTTCACCAGACAAAGCTGGTGATTCATGGGTCACTTCTAAAGAGCAGGAGAAATTCATTCATTTCTTCTTCTGTGGATTCTCGGCTCATCCTTAAAAGTTTCTATTTGGGAAAGGAAAGCTCAGAGGACGAGAACTTTCTACCTCCAAAGCTTGGCTTTCTTTTTACAAGTCCAGGCTTCCCAATTTCAACTTAAAAAAATAAATCAAGGCAAGCTCGTTTCAGATTTCACTCCTGTTTTGTTTTGATTTTTCCAGTTTAGTGAGTGTTCCATTTTAATAATCAGATCATGCTTTTTAGTTTATGGTTTTTTTTTTCCACCAAAAAAGAGGCACAGAACTGCAAGACCCTTTCTTAGGTTAAGTCCACACATCTGTACCTCAGAACGTTTGTCTTCTACATGAATATTTGTCTTTTACATGAGTAATAACAAAGAAATGAGAGGAATAGATAGTCTTTATTTTCAAGTAGAATTATTTATGAAAGCACATGCATAAAAGATCTATGAAACAGTAGAAAGTTCTATATGTGTATTGAAGATCACAGTAATTAAAGCAGTGTGTTATTGGTGTAAAGAGTAAAACACAGATAAATAGAACAGAGGAGACAGCCATGAAGCCAATCCCAGAACATGTAATAGAGAGTATATGACAAAAGAGCTTTACAAATCATGTGATAAAGGGATGAATCTATTTAATGAATTATTTAATGAATGTTGATTGGAAGACAGACTATCTGGGAAGTCTCAAGTTATATTTACTTTTACCATCAGAGGTAAAGACATGTCCAGATGAATTCCAGATGGGTAAGAGTGAAATGTGAAAATAAAACCGTAAAAAATCTAAAAGAAAATATGTGATCTCAGAGTAGAAAAAGACATTATAACAACAACAACAAAAAAAATCAGAAGAAATCAAAAAAAGAAAGATCCACAGATTGAATGATATCAAATGTAAGGCAGTTTTTGGTCAAAGTATCAAGCAAAATTAAAACACACATTACAACAAATGGCAATCTAATATATTAAGAGCTTTTAAAATGCAAAATGATAAATGCTTTGTGCCAATAGAAAAATGAGTCAAAGTGCAGATAATTTGCAGAAATACATATAGATGAAAAATACGTGTAAAAAATGCAAACTCATGAGTAACAAAAATGATTACTTAGATGAAAATCTGTGAAATGGAATTTCTCACTTACCAAATTAGCAAAGACTGGGGGCGCCTGGGTGGCTCAGTTGTTAAACGTCCACCTTCAGCTCAGGTCATTATCCCAGGGTCCTTGGATCGAGCCCCACATCAGGTTCCCTTCTCAGTGGGAAGCCTGCTTCTCCCTCTCCCACTCCCCCTGCTTGTGTTCCCTCTCTCGCTGTCTCTTTGTCTCTGTCAAAATAAATAAATAAAATCTTAAAAAAAAAAAAACAAATCAGCAAAGACTGGGAAAATAATACTTAATTCTAGGGTAGATCTACAGGAAACAAGCCCTTTCATGTACTCTGGATGAATGTGCAAATTGGTAAAATCTTTTTTTGAAAACAATTCATCATTATCTATTAAGAGTCCTAAAAATATTTATGCCCTTAGCTCTAATAATTGCATATCACCAAGCAATCGGAGAAGTGTGGACCCATATTTATATCCAGGGATACTCAGTGCAGTATGATTTATAATAATGAAAAATTGGAAGCAACATAAATGTTCAACAGAGAGCAATTAATAGCATTATGGTACATCAAAAAATGGAATATTAGGTAGCCAGTAAGCATCTTGTTTTCAAAGAATATTCAGCGACAAGGGGCAAGTCTTACAATGTTTAGTGAAAATAGATACATTCATCCTATTTTTGAAAAAAAATTATCTTTGGAAATAAAACAGGAAGAAAATATGCCAAAATGATAGTGGTTTTGCTGATGGATAGAATTACAGTTTTTAAGTTTTGCCAATTTCCATGTTTTCTACAAAAACACGTATAATGCAGAGCCTAAGTAAGAATCAAATGGGAATAAGTCACAATGCTTGTTTTCAGTAAACCGAAAAGCACCACCCACATGTAGTTTTATTTTATTTCTTGTACTCTATCACTGAGTCACACAATCCAGGGACCTTTATCTTAAATTCACATCTCTTCCTGATAGGTTCCCTATCTACTTTTTATTTCTTTGTCCCCAGTTTCTTTGCAACCCTCCAGCTCTCCAGACTCAGACCTTCTGGTCCCCTAAACCCTTCTCACCATCGGGAATGTCCTCAGTGCTGCTCCCTGCATTTCCAAGGCTCCTGGGGTTCACCCCTGCTTGGGGATCATCTTCCCAGTTTGGCCTGAATTCCTACAAACCTTTATTATATTTCCCTCTTATCTAACTTCCTCTGTGGGTGTCCTTTCCCACAACTAGATTGCAGGAATCCACAGGGAGCCACCATGTGCTGCCTAGTACAATTCTTGGTATATAAGAGGTAGAGTTAGTACACAGTAGGCACTCAATAAATACTGCTGATTATCTCATTCCTGATGTAACTCTGGTAGTATAGTCCGCCACCCATTGGGAAAGTATTTTTTTGGCATGTTTCCTCTCCACCTGACCCTCCAAAACAAAGCCATTTAGAGGTGATAGACCATCTCAGTGAGCATCCCCAATGGAATGGAAATTAGGCTGTAGACCGGGCAGACATTTAGGACCGTCCCCTCCTTTTTGTTGCTCTTCTTAGATCTCTGTGCTGGTAAGGAGTCACTTTCTATATTAACTCTAGGCAGATGCTTAGACGGTCCTTTCCTTCTAACCTCACAAAGGAGAGGGAGTTGTAAAGCATGAAGACTTCCTTTTTTTTTTTTTTAATTTTTTTATTGGTATGTTAATCCCCATACATTACATCATTAGTTTTAGATATAGTGTTCCATGATTCATTGTTCGTGCATAACACCCAGTGCTCCATGCAGAACGTGCCCTCCTCAATACCCATCACCAGGCTAACCCATCCTCCCACTCCCCTCCCCTCTAGAACCCTCAGTTTGTTTTTCAGAGTCCATCGTCTCTCATGGTTCTTCTCCCCCTCCGATTTCCCCCCCTTCATTCTTCCCCTCCTGCTACATTCTTCTTCTTCTTTTTTTCTTTCTTAACATATATTGCATTATTTGTTTCAGAGGTACAGATCTGAGATTCAACAGTCTTGCACAATTCACAGCGCTTACCAGAGCACATACCCTCCCCAGTGTCCATCACCCAGTCACCCCATCCCTCCCACCCCACCCCCCACTCCAGCAACCCTCAGTTTGTTTCCTGAGATTAAGAATTCCTCCTATCAGTGAGGTCATATGATACCTTGAAGACTTCTTTTTACTACCTTTTAAAATAAATGAAGTCATCCTTCATTTAGTTACCGGAGTTGTCGGGAAGGTGGGGCCTGCTTTACAGGGCTGTGTTTATATTGGAAATTGGAGCAGGAATAAGGAGTGGTGACCACAACATATAGGCAAGAGGTCATGGACTCTGACACCTACACGGGCAGCATGCAGGCCTTGGACTGGGGGTGAAAGGAGAGGCCACGGGTGGGAACCTGAGGGGGATTTACCTGGAAGCTCCTGGTGTTTAAGCTTCATGACCCACCACTCGCTCAGGCCCTTGGAGGGGCCCTAGGAATTTTATAGTTATAATTTTGATTTATTTTTCTCAGAGGGGTTGTCCCAAATTACATAAGCTTCAGGCCCCACAAAACCTGGCTCTGGTGACTGGGATGCCCTATCTAAACAAGTAGGACTATTCATCTCCAAGTGATGACAGCTAATCAGAAATGTTGTTAGAGTCTCTGATTTTTCAAGGACAGCAAGGAATCCAGATTTTTGTATGAAATCTCCTACATTTTAAATGTTGGCAACTTAAACAAACCCCCCAAAAAAACCTAACCCTCTCTGGCCAAAACAAGTCATTTCTATAGGTTTGGTTGAGCCCAGGGGCTGCCAGACAGTGATTTCTGGTTGTTTGAGCCCATAGCAATCACAGAATTGCCAAGTGCTAGGGATGGCTCTGTGGCAGGTACCCCTGCCTGCCTTGGCCTGTACCCATTAAGAACAGGTCTGGCCACGTCTAGACCAGGGAGCTTTGCTTTTTTCCAGGGCTTCAGTCAGTGGCCAGACATTCTCTAAGTGTCTGCCACTGGTCACAAGGCAGGGAGCTGATGGAGGGTGTGGATGGAAGAGTTGGTGTAAACGTCCTCAAAACTGGCAAAGCCAACTGCAGCATGTGGCCCATGGACAGTGATGTAGCAGCAAAGTCACCTTGTGAACATCTGAAGACAATGAAGGGTGACTAGTATTCCTCCCGGGCACCAATTAGTCTTGAAGGTGGGGGGAGTATGTGTTTTGTGCTCCTCCTTAGGGCTGCAACCAACCATTTCAGGGAAAATTTATACAACTGCTTAAATGGAAAGCAAGTCACTTCTGTGTAATCCCCAGATCCTCCCGAGGCTATGCAACCCGACATTTCATAACTGCAGGCTTTCCACAGTGTGAACACTCTTTAAAAGCCATGAAGGGCCCCCAGAATGAACGGAATTATTTCTGGGTACCATTTCATGTGCAGAACGTGAGGACTTTTCAGAAAGTTTCTGGTGTGACAGGGGACATCAGATAAGGTAACGGGCTGGAATTTGAGGCAGGACACGGCAGTAAGGGCTGTAGGGGAGAGGGGGCCGGGGAGAGGACCGTCGGGAACAAGGGATGGCCAGTGACAGCCCTGTGGGCGTCCCTCTGCTGTCAGCTCAGATTCCTGATAAAGCTGCTTCCAGTGGTTGCATTTTGATGGCTGATTAGCTTGTTGTAGGGTCTGCTTTGCTGCAGAATGGCTTTGGGGGCTGCAGCTTGGCTTCAACTAATCTTTTGTGGTGACTAAGCATGTCAAGTATGGGGTCAGAGCCCGAGGGGTCTGTTGTATAAACCACTGCTCCTGATTCTAACCGAGGTGGAAGCAGAAGGTGGGGGGAAGGCAGAATACGGAGGGCACAGGGGGACAATCGTAGAGTCTTTACTCCTACTAGGGACGGTAAGGAACCATCCTCTTGTGCAAGGGCTGCTTCTGGAAAAGGGCGTATCAGAATTGCCTGGGGCTGTTTTGAACTACACACCTCATACTACCTAGAGATTTTGGCAGAACACACCCATCCCACTCACTCTGCATCCCCCCTACCATTGCTCTATGATAAGCTCTTCTTGCCACTGAGGCGTGGGGTCCCGGGCGAGTGAGTGACTTGCCTACAGTGCACAGGTCACATCCTGGCTTCTGGCCTAGTGCCCTTTCAACTATGTCCTACCCCTCCCTGAGCAAGATGGTAGGACTTTTATAGTTAGCTGGGGACAAGAGCCGGAGACCCAGAAGGTGGTTTGGGTGTAGTATGGGATCTGCCAAAGCACTAGCACTATTTCAGGATCAGGGCCCTACAGTGCCGGTGCTCAGGACTTTTAAAAGGACTCAATACACTGCAAAATCATGTAAGTCCATTTTCACCCTAACTTTTAAAAAAATCTTTACATTTTTAGAAACTACAGCAGATAACGTGTGATAGGAGAAGATGACAGCAACGAGATGAGGAGTTTTTCATTTCTCTAGGGAGTAGTCTGTGTGTCTGAAACCTTCCTGAGAGTCAATATTCCTGATATGGCCTTGGCAGAATTGCCTCACTTTGTCTACGGATTTGTTCACTCACAAATTAACGTGTGACTTCCTATTGTAATTCCAAGCCCTGATTCAAAGGCTGGGCATATAGGATGGATGAAATACATCTTGCCCTGGTGTTTGGAGCACCCATAAAGAATAGTGTAAAAATGAAATTGCCTCCTCCCTCATCACCCACCCTCCCTCCCAGCCTTGAGCTCTTCTCTGTCTTAGGGACTATGGGGTCATTGGATCACACAGGTAACCGGCCGGTGAGAGAAGACTGGAATAGTTTTATTCTGCTCTTCCCATTTCCACCTGGCAGTTGCTGATTCTTTTGCTTTTATGTGAGTTAAAAATCCTTCTGGTGTGACAGGGGACGTCAGATGGGGCCACAGGCTGGAGTTTGAGGCTGAACGTGGCAGTGAGGGCTGTGGGAGGGAGACAGGCCGATGGGAACAAGGGATGGCCAGTGACAGGCTGTGGGCGTCCCTCTGCTGTCAGCTCAGATTCGTGATAAAACTGCTTCCAGGGGCGCTGGGTGGCTCTGTCGGTTAAGCATCTGCCTTCGGCTCAGGTCATGATCCCGGGGTCCTGGGATCAAGTCCTGCATGGGGCTCCCTGCTCTGCGGGGAGCCTACTTCTCCCTCTCCCTCTGCTGCTTCCCCTGCTTGTGTTCCCTCTCTCTGGGTCAAATAAATAAATAAAATCTTAAAAAAACAAAAACAAAAAAAGCCGCTTCCATTGGTTGCATTTTCATCCCCTTGGCCTGCCGGCTTTAAAGAGCAAGTTTCATTCTTTCTGATTACTACTAACTAGTTGTGGCCATCAGAACTGTTCTAGAAACCAGTGGTATTTCTGTGTATGTGAAAAGAAGATCACTTGGGAATTGATGCTGTTGCCACTCACCCAGGGAGAGGGGGGCCGCCGGCGAACGCCGAGGCCTCGGTGGAGGAGGGCCTCGGTGGGATGGGAAGAAAGCCAAACTCGGCCTCCGGTGATCTAGGTTCAAGATTGCTCGGGCTTTGGTTGTTTACAGTTTCTTTATGTTGTATCTAGGTGTGGATTAAAAAAAATTCAGGTTGCTTGGGATTTGTTGGGGTCTTGAAACTGTGAGTTGATGTCTGCCCATCAGTTCTGGAAAATCCTTGGCTATTATCTCTTCAAATATTGTCTTTGTTCCAATATTTCCTTCCTTTCCACCTGCCAATTCAATGTGTTCCATCTTTGGGAGCGTATCCTGTTTTTTTTTTTGTTTTTTTTTTTTTTATTTTTTTCTCATTTTTTCCCCCCTTTTCAGCTGAATTCTGGACATTATCTCTGACTGACCTATATTCTGGTTCACTAATCCTCACTTAGCTGTGATAATCTGCTGTTAAGCCAGCCATTGGAGTTTTTAACTTTCTGTGACTGCAGTCCTGAGTTTGAGAGTTTCTATTTGGCTCTTTTTAAAATCTTTTACATAATTTTCTAGTTTCCAGTTCCCTGTCAAAATTTTCAAGTGTGGCATTTATGTTTCTGAATATAGTAAGTAGAGTTGTTTAGTGGTCTATATTGAAGAATACCTATTTCTGAAGTCTTTGTGGGCCTGTTTGCACTTTTGGCTGTTTTTGCTGTTCTTACAATGTCCTGACATTGAAACAAATATATTAGACATTGAATATATATATATCTATATATATATCTATATCTATCTATCTATATATATATATAGATATATAAAATTGTGGAATCTTCTTCTGGAGAGGCTTTCCCTTGTGTCTGCCTGCCAGGCATTCAGAGCACTTCCCGTCTGAAGCCACCTTAATCCAAGTGCAAAGCTTGAGATTCCCTTGACCCAGTGATGAAGGGAACCTGTCTGTGAGGCCGAGGGCTCTATACTTCCCTTTCTCCTTTACCCTGGCGATCCAGCTTAAAATGGCGAGTGGCTTCTCTGAATCCCCAGCTTTGGCAGACTCTGGGCTTCGGCCTCGTGAGGCATCAGAACAAGAGCTCATTTTCAAAGGTGCTTTTTCCAGATTGACAAATGCCTTAGGATAAAAGCTTTGTGGGCTGGGCTAACCTCTCTGGGGTTTGTCCTCTCTAGTTTTTGGCAGGTGTTTCTTCACTACCTTATTATTGCTTTAATGCTTTTAAGAAAATTAAGCAAATATTTCATCCAGCTTTTTAAGTTGTCTTTGGTAGGAAGGTTGATCTGAATTACTTAGTCTGCTATTGCCAAAAGCCGAAATACCAGATGACGTAGGTTTAAATCCCAGGTCTGACACTTATCAGCTAACTGATGTTGGCTAAGTTCGTTCCCACATTTATCACAGAGGTTCATTAAACCCTAGCTACTTGACAGTGTGGCCATAAAATGTGAAAGTGTTTTGTAAAATGGTACAATAACATTTTTGCTTTTATCTGTGTCCTACACTAGAATGGAAGCTCTGTGAGGATGGCAAATTTATTTATTTTTCACTGTGGTTTCCCCAACAATGCCTGATGGATAGTAGATGCTTGATAAACATTGCATAGGAGAAAGGGTTACTGCATGTATTTTAAAATGAAAAAATATAGGAAAAGTGTACTCTTGGGAGGGGGGGCAAGCTCAAATCTTCGTAACAGCTTCTACTATTTAGAAGATCCTATTCCTCTTTATTAATAAACCTGGTTGTTAGATCAGTACAATCCCTGTTACTTTGTTTTAGTTTTTTTCACTTGATATTATTTTGACTAGAATCTACACCTTAAGTGAAAGCATTATATTCCATTGCTTTGTGAAAACAGGGTCTCCACCTGTTGGATGCTGGGACTGTTTCCAGTTTGGGCTGTGATAGATAACGCTGGCTACTTTGTTCTGATGACAGTGAGATGGATAAAATGTGTCCATTGTCAAGGCTTGCTCAGGCTTATTTCAGAACGAGCATGTTTTTTAGTGCTTGAAGTCTGGCATCTTCTATAGTGTAAACAAAATCATCAAAAATTGATCTCTGACTCTCCCCAGAGTAAAGCTCAAGCTGCTTCCAAAGCAGATCAAGGAACGAGAGGTCATGAAATACGGGATTCAGGGTCACTGTTGAATCCTGATGATTAACTTGTGTATTTCCTTGGACAAAAATTATTTTAATAAATGCTCTATTTATCATTTTTGCCACAGATACCTTTTTTTTATTAAGATTGATTTATTTATTTTAGAGAGAGAGAGAGTGTGTGAGCAGGAGGAGGGGCCGAGGGAGAGGGAGAGAAAGAAGCAGACTCCAAGCTGAGTGCGGAGGCTGACATGGGGCTCGATCTCACGACCCTGAGATCATGACCTGAGCTGAAAGCAGGAGTCAGAGACTTCACTGACTGAGTCACCCAGGTGCCCCTAACTTAAAAAAAACAAAACAAAAACCAAAAACAAACCAAGGAGTGATTTAAAAACAATAATGTCATTTACCTTAAGCCAAAGAAGCTGGGGTCCTTGACTCCTTCATTCCACACTCTTCTGCAGCTTTTTAGATAAACAATTAAAATAATTTTGTAGTCAGAACAACTAAGTAACCCAACTGTGCTTTTATTTAATGATCACATGATTGGGCGACAGACAAAGTCACGACAACAGTAAGAACTACCCTTTATTGACTGCCTTCGTGTGAAGTGCTTTATAGCTCCTCTTCAGTTAATTTGCTTGAAACCATCCAGCAAATTAGATACTACTGTTATGTCCGTTTTCCTGATAAGGAAACAGACTGAGGTTACGCAACCTGCCTAAGGCCGCACAGCTACACAGGGGCTGAGGCAAACCGGTGGTGTTAGTTAAGAGCCACACTCTTCTCACTGCACTCCACTGCTCTCTGACTTCTCATTTCTCTGGAAAAGAAATATGATATCTCCTACTGGGGAGAGCTCTTCATGCCACCCTGTTTGAGCATCCTCAGGCCCGTGACGTTTGGATGTTCATTAAATTCAGCAAGGGTTTCTTCAGGACTGGCTGCATTTGCCCCAGTGGGTAAGGTGACTTAAAAGGTGACAACGGGGTATGAGACATGGCATCACTGGGGGCTCAAGGATGAGGTGAGGCATCTATGTCCACAGAAATAAGCCACTCCAGTGGCCAATGGGGTGGTACACTCAGTAATTATGATGGGTTTCCAGAGGTAGGAGGGATGGGCGTGCTAGCCAAGGAGGGGCCATCTCTCAGAAGATCAGGAGACTACGGTTTAAAGGCTCTATTTTATAGATGTGGAAGCTGAGATAAAAGCCTCCCCTGTACATAAGGATATCGATTTGAATTATCATCCAAAGCCAAAGCGAAGTATTTAGTCTTTCCCGAGTACACAGGGATAGTGTAAACGTGGGATTCTGGGTTTAAAAGTAAAAGAAGTGATGGGTATTGGGGAGGGCACGTTCTGCATGGAGCACTGGGTGTTATGCACAAACAATGAATCATGGAACACTACATCAAAAACTAATGATGTAATGTATGGTGATTAACATAACAATAAAAAATTTTTTAAAAAAGTAAAAGAAGTGAAGCTCTTGGCTAGCACTCATTTGCCCCCTTCTCCCTCCCATTGGCCATTTGGCATTTTGGGGAAAGGTTGGTTGGGGGGAGGTAGGATAAGGTGGCACGCACGTGGAGGAAGAGGGCTCCGAAACCCTCCTTCCTCCTGGTTCACTTCTGAATTGAACCGGAGCTCAGGCCCTTTGTAAGCCTGTGAATATTCTGATTTTTGGTGAACAGGCAGCATGCAGAAGGTCACCTTAAAACTTTGGGCTTTCTGTAGGCACAGCAACAAAAAGTTCAAGGGTCTTGTCCAAGGATACATATCAAGCCAGAAACAGAAGTCGGATCTCTGGCCTGCCAGTCTGGGGCTGCCTCTAATTTAACATTTTTGCCTGAGTCACAGACTCATCCAGTACAGGGAGGCAACCGAGGGACTCAGCATCTTTTCATAACCCTCGGTAGCTGGGTTGAGGGAAAGAGAGAAGTTTTTGTTCATGAGCTCATTCCAATAAGAATGTGTCCAGACGCCCAAATATTTGATTTGAGCCTGGTTGCTAAGAGACCTCCCACTGGGACCCAGCTGCCTGCGGGCAGGAGGGCGGTATTGGCATCGTTTCAGATTTCTGCCAATTTATTTTGAAACCAGAAAACCTGGAACCTCGGCCTCCTCAAGGCAGCAACAGGGAAAGGAGGGATCTGAGTCAGCCAAGCAACAGAGGAAAAAACCCCCACTGACCTTCTGCCAGGAATCTGTAGGAGGGCTTAGGATGATAGAATTCTTACATTGCGATTGTTTACATGCAGTGGAATATGCTGGTGTGGTAATGAAGAAGTCTAAGCTCCGTGCTTGGTCACGCAGGGGACATCTCGAAGCAAAGCCAGAGATTCCAGAATAATGCTGGATTTCTGAGTTATCACTGGGCACTGTGAAGCCGGCCTGGATTCAAAATCAGAGCCACACACCCAGCTTTATGGGTTTTAGTTACCCAGTGACTTACACCCCTCCCGCTCCCCCCAGGGAATGCCGTGAGCAACAGTGTCACAGAGAAGTGTGAGGGGGTCAGTGCTCTCGGGAATGCTGGGGAAACCCCATTTTCTCAACTCAAGGCAGACAGCTGAGCATAGCAGTGCCCTTCTCAGGACCAGGTAGCGATCTATATAGGCCTTCAACTTTTTCCAGGGCATAGGTATCCCACTGCTTTTCGAAAGTTTGAGAAAAAGGTGGAAAACAAAAATGGCTCCCAGCGTTTTTTGCAGCCGGCCATTACAGAGGCAGCGTGCATCCCAGCAGTGAGTGGCCCCGCCAAGCTCCTTCCTCAGCACTGCACTCAGTGTCTCATCATCAAACAGCCATTGATTTAAACCGTGCCTGTGAGCACCTGTACTTTATCTTGATTTATTTTGTGCATCTGTTAACAAGATATGTCCTAAGGTATCGGAGAAGCCTAATAGAGGTTATTTTTTTTGGGTCTGGGAATGCTCAAAAAATTTCCATATAAATTAATGGTAATTGCTCCTTTGCTTTATATCATTTTGGCTTATGAAAGGTTTCATAGGAATGCTCTGCTTTTGGATAGTGGTGGAAAACCTGTATTTTCTTTCTGAACTTGGCTTTAGTTCTTATTGATAAATAAATGCGTTGGTGAGAGAAACGTAGGTTTTGCTCTCAGGATTTTTGCTTGAGAGTTGGAATGTGAAATATAAAGGTCATGGGTGGTTATCCTTGGCTTTCACCCAAAGCTCTCCTTTCAATGAATTTTTCACTTGGAGGTGATATATACACTGGTGGGTTTTCTTTCAGTTAGAACTTTGCTGTAAGTTCCATTCCCTTCTGTGTAGATGTGTGCCTTTGGGCAAGTTTGATGACTCAGTTTCCTCACCTGTCAAAAACCATCCTGAAAGAAGTCTTTGTTGAGTTTGAGGAGAGTGGATTTGGTGCTTGGGGAAAATCAACTGTGAATAGGAAAGAACTTGAAATTAGATATGGAAACGAGAGCAAAGTGATGGGTCTGGGTCTGCACGGTGTTGGGCACCCGGTAACCAGTTTCTGTCATTCTGGATTTGCTCTGAGAGGCTCCAGTCAAATTTGCTTGACTGGGAAGGAAGGTGAGACAGGAGATATATGCCTAGCCCTATGAGCAGAGAACTTTGAAAACCAAAAATGACTAGTTTGAATGTAATGTAGAAGATAAAGGGGCATCACAAATGCATCACACAACTGGTCTCGTTGTGGTTTGAGAAGGCATCAAATCAGTAGGTAATATAATTTTCATCTTGCAGACCAGGGAAAAGGTACCCTCCTGACGTGAAATATACTTGAATCCAGAGGGAGGGCCCTTCAATAAAGCAAGGTTTTGGCTGTTATGTCTGTGTGCTGAAGAAATCTGCAAGAGATTTCTTTCTTTTCTTTCTTTCTTTCTTTTTTTTTTTTTTTTTTAAGATTTCATTTATTTTTTTTTGAGAGAGAGAGAGATCACATGCAGGGGGCAGGGGTCGAGGGAGAAGCAGACTCCCTGAGCAGAGAGCCTGATGCAGGACTCAATCCCAGGACTCTGGGATCATGACCTGAGCCGAAGGCAGACGCTCAACCGACTGAGCCACCCAGATGCCCTGCAAGAGATTTCTAAATGTGCCTCCCCCTCCCCTTTGGTTAAATATACCATGTCATCCAAGGTACCAATGATTTGTTTCCATGAAAGAAGCTATGATATCATGAGGGCTGCATCACGATGTCATCACAGGATCCCTTAGGTGTCTGACCAAGAGAGACCACCTCTTCTTTTGAATACAAATATCCTTACTAATGAGGAACACTGGCAGGGAGAAGAAGACTACTCCAAATAAGATAAATGCAGCAGACTGAGGGCCAAATCCTGCATGGAGATCTTAAATATTCCTCAGGATATTCAGCCAAAACCTGTCTCTTAGTTTTTCGGTAATGATAGATGACAAAGCCCCAGGTAAAAATAAACCCACTTCCAGTGTTTTTCCGGCTGGTTCAGCGGGAAACAGCGTTGTTAACCTTGAGGGGACTGCGGAGCTGTCTGCGACTTGGGAGGCCTGGCCTCTCTGGGGAGGAAGATGAGTGCAGAAGCAGAGTTGCTCCTCAGACTATCGGGGCCCAACTCAGCAGCCTTTCCTCAGTTCCTGCATAAAGACTCTTCTCGAGGCCGGCCGACCTTTTAAACCTCTTTCCTAAGTGCATCCATTTAAGGCCAGTGGTTGCATTAGGTAGAGCGCCTACATTTTGTCACGGGTGTAGTTAATACCCCAATAATCCCACAGGCTGGTTTATGTCCATTGGAGGTGTAAATTCCATAGACGCTGGCATCTGTGAACCCTGGAAAAAGCACTTGGACCAGGAATGCTGAGAAGCACTTAGCCAACGTTTTGCCCTGTCACTTTTGGCTGGATATTTCCCCTTCACCTTTCCTGTTTTCAGAAACACTTGGGGAAATAGCAGCACCCTGGTCGCCTACAGGGATACTTTGTCAACTTGCAGGAGCAGATCTTAAAAAAAATTAAGCTACAAGTCATTTGCTTTTATAAAAATATTAGTCTCCACTTATAGGTTTTTAAATATAAAAATGGATATGTTTCTGGTTACTGATTTTTAAAATCTTGGTTTCGAAGGGTTAATGCCACAGTGCCCAAGACACGCTCAGGGGATAATGTATGGGCAGGATCTGGTGAATTGATAGGTTTCCTTCAGCTAGAAAACCCCTGTGGGAAACAAGAATCTTGTGACATTCCTAGATTATTTCCATCTAATATAAAATGCAACAATCTAGTGGAAGTCTTGTGGGTGGATGTGTTTTTAGTGGGGATATGTTTTCTTTTTAGCCATTCACTTATAACTCAGGCAAAAAAACAAAGAGCCAGATGTGACAGCTATTAAGAGAAAAAGATGCATACTATGAATACCTTATGTTTATCTATTGCCTTTCTTCTGAGAAGTTCAAAGTGCTTTCCAGATGTTATCTCCTCCATCCCCATATGTCAGCCTCATTTGAAGGAAGGACTGGAAAGTGCCTGAAGTCAGGGAGTGTGTTAGACATCAGATGAGACCTGGGTTCTTCCATTTTGTACCACACCTCGCTCTGGTTTGCACTCTGTATTCAGCGCACCAGTGTTGGAACAGGAGCTAGATGCCTCTAACCCAAGTCTTGTTTTAGAAAACCCCTCATTGTACCCGCTCCCCTGTCTCCCTGTTGCCCTACGGCAGAAAGACTGAACTTGCAAACAGCTCTCACCAGACTCACTGACAAACCCAGGTGCTTGTTGGCTTGTTTCCTGCATCAGGCTGTTTGCAAAGTCACTTGTGTGGTGTACCCAGACAGTCACCAGTGACATAATTCCAGGGTCACACCTCTATTGGAGTTAAGATTCAGTGAATTGCCCCTGACTAGTTCTGAGACTAATGCCTGCAGTGATGCCCCAATAGGAGATTGTGTTTTAGAATCCTGGCTCATTCATCTGTCTTTGGCACATCCTCAGCACTTGACCCAGACTTCAAGATTCCTTAATGACTAGAAATTGAAAGCTATTACTAACATCACAAATAGGAATATAGGAAGCAATACGGCAATTCTCTCTGGAGCTATTGGCCTGAATTCCTTCAGAGGTATACAGGGTTCTATTGTGGTTCAGGCTGTGCGTGGCCAGGATGAGAAAAAACACCACAAGCCCGTGTTCTTCCCATGGGTGACAGAGCCATTACTGAAATGCAGGGTGGGGAGTTGCTAGGTTTTCAACCCTGGTTGTCATACTTGTTGAAGCACTTAAAATTTTTATTTTGGGGCTCAAAGGAAGAGCAAATTAGGCCTTTCACAAATAGGTCCTTCAGTTTCCTCCAGCCTCCTCTCTGCTTGCTGCACTCAACCCCATTTGCACAGCACCAGTTCCTAAATGTGCAGCCTCCTGGCGGGGCCTTCGTGGTGGCGGTTAGTGCTATGGCCAAATCTCCTTCTGGCTTCTGGGTTAAACAAGATTGCCCTTCCTGGCCCCTTGTGGTTGGGAGAGACTGTATCCATAGTTCTGGCCAATAACTTGAGTGGAAGTGATGGGCTGCTGGTGCAAGACCTGGCTGGGTTTCCCTCCATCATAGCAACTAGCAAAGCTTAAGATGGCAGCTGGTCTGTCAGCACATCCCCAACCAATTTATGATGGAAGTGAGAAACAAACTTCTGTTATCATGAGCCACTAAGATTCTGGGATTGTCACCAGGCTATTCAGACAGATACAACATTCTTTGATTTTGGTACCTTTAAACGTGCTTTTCTGTCTGCTCAAAAATCTGCACCCTTCCTTCTCTGCTTGGCAAATTCTTACGGATCCTTCCAGACTCAGTTCAAAAGTTCCTTTGTGAAGACTTTTTTAACATCCTCCGGAAGGTGGACCCTGCCTATTCTGCGCTTCCCCACCAGTCTCTGTGCAAACTTCCATGATGGCCTGAATCACATTTTATGCTTGCTATCTGTTGACATGTCTCTCTTTGTCTCTTAGATGTTTAGACATCTTGAGGGCAGGAACTGTGCTTAGTTTATTTTTCTATCCAAGTTGTTTATTTCAAAGTACAAGCTCAACAAATGTCTCACAGAGAAATTAAGGCACTCCAAATAGTTGATGGACATAATTAAGGTCAACTCACTGGTATTACAGTTCATCATCCTAATGCCCCCAGATATACCAGACCTGATATTGGAAGACATTTTTAAAGGTTGATTTCTTTCCTTTTTCAACACTCTTTAAGTAACTGTTATATTTTGAAAATGTTTGTGGTTCAAATAGCTAAAAAGGAAGAAAACATTGTACAGTCAGGCTCCCATCTTTTGATAATTACTCATCTTTACAGGAAATGATTTTTAAAAGATACGGGATTTCGGAGAAAATCAACCTTTATGGGCAGTTATTTGAAGCTGTTATAGTTGGGTGTTTAGGTCTGGCTCTGCTTGTATGAAACAGGTATTTATTGACTTGATACCCTCAGTGTTTGTAAATGCATTTATGTACATCATCAAATGTACCTCCCTCAGTTGTTTGGAATATACTATTAGTTCAAATATAAACTGGGGAGATTCTATTTCAATGTCTGTTGTAGATTCCATTCTAGGTAGAAAATCAGGGGAGGTGCCATTATTGTTTAGGCTGATTCTCCATAGAAGAGGTAGCACGTTTACTGTTTGCAGTGTCCTTAATTTTATAAGTGCACTGTGCATATTGCCAAATGCACTTCAGTGAGTTAAGAATAGACTCTTAATTCTAACAGGAACTGACAAGATTTTGTCTCAATGTCACTTGTAGAAGAAGCAAAATCCAGGTCCAGGAGAATGTCAGGAAAAGTCTCACTCTTGTCTTGGGTCTAAGGTAGAAAGATAAAGGTTATGTCCACTAGGTAAGATCCAAGGGGTGTGTCTGCTTAAAAGTCCCTTAAGGTTTGAAAAAAGTGAAACTAAACACACAGGAAAAGGTGTATTTGTGGATCTAGCAGCCATTTGATTCTCTTATTTTGGTTTTGAACAACTATCAAATCTCTCTCTCTCTCTTTTTTAATTAAGAAGAGGATTTTTACATTGTGGTGGACATCTCCCCTGTTTGCCTGCTCAACATCCATTCCTTCTAGTAACAGCTTCTCAGTGTTTGTCTGAGGCCTGTTATTTGAGAGTACCATAGTTAGAGGCAGGGTTCTGGAGCCAGGCTGCGTGTGTTTTATTCATTCATGCTGGGTGATCTGGGGTGTGTTACTTAACCTTTCTAATCTTGGTCTGCTCCACTATGAAATGGAAGGATATTACCTACTTCATAGAATTGACATGAGCATTCACAAATAAATGCGGTAAAGCACTTAGAACAGGGCTGATGCATAATATGAATGCAGTAACTGTTAGCTATTATTAGGAAAATCTTACATGACAATTAATTTCCTTAGGGACTTTGTAAACACGTCTTCTATCATTGGCCATGACTGTAGAAGTAACAGACTGATATTTTTTTTCTTCAATACACGTGACTTGATTATTTTTTCTTTGAAAATCAAAGAAATATTTCTTTAGAGATAAGTTTTACTAGGGTACATCTTGATACTGATCATCCATATATTTTCTAGTATGTGATGTGCCTTTTGGTCTGTAGATTAGCCTTTCTTCATTTCTGAAAAGTTTTCTTGAATAACATCTTTAAATATTTTTTTGTTGCATTATTTCAGCTTCTTCAGAAGGGTTACCATTTACGGATATATTGTACTTCCTTTGTGTTTCGTATAATTTTCTAGCTAATCTCTGTTCCATTTTATTTTCCCACTATTCTTGATTTGTCCTCTAGATCACTTAAAACGTTTTCAGCAATTTTCCTTGTGCCATTTCCATGTCCAAGATAATCTTTGTATCTATGGTGGTTTCACTTTGTTTCCTGCTTCCTTCCTGAGCTCTCCAGCTTGTTTTAATCCCTCCTGTTGCCTTGCCCTGTCTTTCCTGAGCAAACGCATCTTTGTTTTATAGTTTTTTTTTTTTTTATTGTGATGTGTTTGAACACAAACTTTACTTTTTCTGTAGCAATTTTTTTCCCCTTGTGTTGAATCTTCACTGCTACCGTTTTTCCTATTACCCTTCCACCCCCCAATTTTTTTGTTTTGGCTTTAATTAGAGGAATTTTGTAAAGATTTTGTGCTGGTTCCACCTTGACTTTTCATCATGTGAACTACATGAGTTCCTCCATGAATGGCTATTAATATGTAAGAGGTTCAGGTTAAGGAGTGGGCCTTAGATATTTTCCAGACTAGCTAGAATTTTCCTTGGATCATGCTCAGTTTCTTTATGACCCAGGTTTGTGACTGAAGGTTCTTTTAATCTTTACCTTCTTCAGTAGAGATCTGAAATGACAATATTGAGTCCCTCTTCTTTTTTTTTTTTTTTTAAGATTATTTATTTATTTATTTGAGAGAGAGAGAATGAGAGAGAGCAAGCACATGAGAGGGGGGAGGGTCAGAGGGAGAAGCAGACTCCCTGCTGAGCAGGGAGCCTGATGTGGGACTCGATCCCGGGACTCCAGGATCATGACCTGAGCCAAAGGCAGTCGCTTAACCAACTGAGCCACCCAGGCGCCCCTTGAGTCCCTCTTCTTGACTATGCCTCCCAGACAAGCTGCTTCTCGCAGAGGTGGCCCTTCTCTGTGATTCCTCATTCAGCTATGCTTTTCCTAGATATTATTGTCCTGTAAACTGGCAACAACTTATGCTAATCATCATTATATAGAACATATGCTCTAGTAACTCTTTTACCTATTTTTAAGAACTAAGTACACAATTTAAGATGCTAAAACTTTTGCAGTATTTATGAGAAGAGGCTCTAACATCAAAGTGTTGTCAAACAGTACTTTTGATGGAGAGGATAGCACCCAACTTTTTTTTTTTTTTTTTAAAGATTTTTTATTTATTTGACAGAGAGAGATACAGCGAGAGGAGGAACACAAGCAGGGGGAGCAGGAGAGGGAGCAGCAGGCTTCCCGCAGAGCAAGGAGCCCGATGCGGGGCTCGATCCCAGGACCCTGGGACCATGACCCAAGCCGAAAGCAAACGCTTAACGACTGAGCCACCCAGGCGCCCTAGCACCCAACTTTTAAGAAGGAAATGTTTTTCCCTGCAATATTTCTTGTTGAGATTTAAGTTTTTCATGGAGAATGTATCTATATGAGGTCACCTAATAAAATACTTTTGATCAATACAATTTTGGACCAAAGAGTTCTAAAGTTTTCAAAGATTAATGATATTCTTTTTTTTTTAATTTAATTTATTTATCATAGAGAGAGAGCACAAGCAGGGGGAGCGGCAGGCAGAGGGAGAAGCAGGCTCCCCGTGGAGCAAGGAGCCAGATGCGGGACTCGATTCTAGGACCCCGAGATCATGACCTGAGCTGAAGGCAGATGCTTAACTGACTGAGCCACCCAGGCATCTCAGGTTTTTTTGTCAAATAAAAAAAAAATCATTGATTTACAAGTCTTAAAAATTACCAAATTTATGTACCATTCTCCCTTCTACAACCTGCATTTTACAGGTCCAGGGAGGTCAAGTGTTTTTACAAATTTTGTGAGCTGGGCCTTAAGTCTAGTTTCCTGGATTTCCAGTTCTTTCCACCGCCCCAGTTTGCCTTGCCAGCTTATCACTTTAGGTATGAAAGATTGAATAGGGATAATTTAGAAAATTTCAGATTTAATCTATGAATCTGCTCTAGATAGTATTTATCTCCCTTACACCATCTGCCCAGTTCTGAACCTGGGCCACACAAGTCTGATCTACTGGCAAGAGGGTTGGTGGGAGAGAAGGTTGATGGGCATAATATTAGTAACTACTTAATGATACGTTATTAAAAGTAACTCTGGGTGGCTCAGTTGGTTACGCATCTGGCTTCAGCTCAGATCATGATCTCCAGGTGCAGGGATCAAGCCCCATGTTGGGCTTCCTGCTCAGTGGGGGTTTACTTCTCCCTTTCCCTCTCCCCCTGCCCCTCCTCCACCATTCATGCTTTCTCTCTCAAATAAAGAAATAAAATCTTTTTAAAAAATACCTTTTCTTTGGGCTCTTTAAGCAAAATTGTAAGAGCTTTAAGAAAATATAAAGACGTGTGACCTAACTTTAGTAATTCAGAATATGTGACAGAGCTTTCTAGAGTGGAATTGTTGGGGGACAGCCTTTGATCAATAGATAATAAATGATTGACAGTGGAGGTGGGGTAGAATCATGAGACTGGCTGCCATCACCTGTCTCTCTAGAAAAACGTGGCAGGCTGGAGGAAATGGTCAGTTACTGGAAAACAGTCCAAGTGAGGGCCCTCCAGTGAACAGAATTAGGCAGTGTACAGTCTAATGCATAACCATTCTTAGGAAATGGTGGATTTTGTTTTCCACTGCAATCTCCAGGATCAAGATCTTTTATTTTACATGGAGTCCAGTAAGGAAGGAATGACCATAGTAAAGCCACACAATTTGTCTTTGACATTTCTGCCTCCTTGGGGATCCATTCTTTTGGGTCTGGCCTCCTTAGCTCTGCATTAAATGTTTGTATCTTTTCTCTGGGACCTAGTCCAGCTGAGCATAGCTTGATAATGCTGAATGAACATCATTACAAAGTTTGTAAGAGAAAGAAGTTTCTCTATAGCCTTTCCATCAGTACAACAAATACCAAAAAGTTGTCTTGATTCTATTTCATTTCTTTATCCATCTTATGCCCATTCATCTGTCAGTTACTATGTGTGAGTTACCATGCTAGGTGCTGAGCATACAGTGGTGCAAGAGGCAATGTGTTCCTTGACCTCACGGATGTTACAGGATGGTAGATAAAGTCACAGCCATTGAGCCAGGTGCCACCCTCCCCTGCTTCTCCTTCACTTTTGTTCCTCCTGGACAACTGCCTCTCTTTGATAGGGAGAAAGAGAGAGAGCATCAGCATTTCCTTAGTTCTGGGGACAAAAGCTGAGACTGAGAAGTGTTTTCAGGAGCTCTGGAGGCTGATCCTTAGGCTAGGAGCAAGGGTGAAACAGAGAGGAAAGAACTGAGTAAGAAGGAGGAGAATGGGAGGAAGGGAAGGAGGGAAGAGAAGATGCTCATAGTAGGGCATGGGAGGGTGTCCACTAGCATCTTAGTTATTCCCGGTTCTAACTCTTCATATTACTGAAACTTGGACAGAAGGAAAAGATATTCTAGTTCCTCAAATCCAGTTCTTGTTGAAAGGGGTGCTATTGGCCTTGCACTTCGGTGATGTGCCCCGATTTCTTGTGTCCTCAGTTATCTGTCCTGGAAGTTCCGCTTATCCATTGTAACAGCCAAGTAATACTGAATTTCCTCTGGCCAGCCTGGAGAGCCTTAAGCTAACAGCCCCTGAAAGACAGGAAACCAGCATGGAGGTGTGGAGGGATGGGCAGGTCAGGGTATCTTCTGATCTCCTTGGGGTCAGAGAAGGGGTGGAGGGCTGTCAGTGTCCAGACGGTTTCCGGGAGAGCACTGGGCCTGCAGCCACCCTGTCAGGCCCAGGAAGAAGATGCTGGATGAAGTTTCCTTTTCAAGGAAGTAGATTCCCCCCCCCCCCTTACAGTGAAATTGGAACAGTCCTGGGAAAATGGGGCAGGTGTCAAGCAACAATCAAGAGGCAAGGCTGTTTACTCAACTCAGCAGAGGGGCCAGGGGCCCTACGGGAGCGTGAGCGATAATCTGGATACAAAGAAAACTACTATTTTCTGAATCAAGAGTAGTCCCTTCAGGTTGGGGACGGGGATCTGCACGTGGGTCCCCCTCTGACAGGTGGACGTGGGAGAAGGGTGGGCAGTCAAAGAGCATCTCTGAGATGGGAGGCTAGGGGGAACTCCGAGTTCCTTTCTCCAGCCAGTAGGAAAGGATATTTCCAGGTACAAGCTCCGCCTCCGGGTACCCTACTAAGCCCACTGCAGGCAGGGCTAAGGAGGGGGAAGCCCTCCTTTTGAGGAGGGTGTGGGGCAGATGTTCACTTTTCACTAAGTCTCTGGGTTTCAGCAGGAGGAGAGGGGGAGAACCAGGGGGTGCCGAACAGCAGCGAAGGCCGGCCAGGCCCGCCCAGGCCCGCTGGCAGTTCCAGTCCGGGGACCGAGGCAGCCCAAGAGAGAGGGGCACGAAGCCCGCGCCGGGAGGTCCCCAAATCCACCCGCAGCCCGGGCGCCTAGTAACTCCGGGAGTCCAGCTCCCAAAAGGAAAACGAGGCAGCGCCTGGCACGTCCTGCGCGTCCCCGGTCCCGAGGCTTCCAGGCTTTCTCCTCGCCACGAGGCCCTCTCCCTCGGCCAGAATTTGACGCGAGCGCCGATTTTGGTGCAATGCGAATTAGCTCTAGTCGCCGAGTCGGGAGGGACCGACAGGCTCCGGGAGCGCCAAAAGCGGGCCCGCACGGCGGGGCCCGAGTCAACGCCCACCTCCGCCTGCATCCCCACCGCCTCCTCCCGTCGCCATAACAACCGGCCCCCGCCCGCCTGCTCCGCGCCGCCCCGGGACGCACCGGCCACTGGCCCGGGCGCTCGGGGAAAGCGCCCCCACCCTCGGCGCCTCGGATCCCGGCAGCCTCGCACTCCCGCCCCCACCCCGCTGCTGCCAAGCACAACGCAGAGGCGCCCCCTCCCGCCGCCAAGGAGGAAAGCCCTCGCGCCCCCGGGACTTGACTGCAGAATTACTAAAGCACCTCAAGGGCTGGGGTCCTCCCGCGCGCGCCCCGGCGTCCTGCACCTGCCGGGGTCCCCCGCACCTGCCCTCTCCGGGGCTCCAGGGCGCGCGCCGCGGCCAGCCGACGGCGGTGCCCCACGCCCGGTGCACGGCGCTCCCGGGGAGCAGGACATCCCCGAAGGCGGCAACGCGCCGGAGGCGGGGAGGCGGGAGGCGGGAGGCGGCCGGGGCGCGCGGGGAGGGCGGGGAGCCCGCGGGAGGAGGAGGAGGGGGAGGAGGGGGAGGGAGCAAGGCGGGCGGCAGGGAGGGAGGAGAAGGGAGGCAAGAAAGTAGCAGAAAGTGAGGCTGGCAGCCGGCGGCAAAGGAGCGGGGCGAGCGGCGGCGGCAGGAAGTCTGTGCCCGAGACGAGCAGAAATAAGAGCCAGGGAGGGACCGCGGCGGCGGCGAGAGTGAAAGAGGAAACTGCAGAAGAGGAAGCTCTGCCGCAGCACAAAGTCTCCTCCGGCTCCCGCGCCGAGCATCCCCGCGCGCCGGCCCCAGCCCTCCCGGACAGGCTCGCCGCCGCCGCCGCCTGCGCCCCTGTCGCCGGGCGCCCCCTCCTCAGCGCGCCCACCCCGGCCCCACGCGCCCCGGCCGCGCAGCCTCGCCGCCCTCGGCACACGCCGCCCTCGTCTGCCATGGCCCGGGAGAACGGCGAGAGCAGCTCCTCCTGGAAAAAGCAAGCTGAAGACATCAAGAAAATCTTCGAGTTCAAGGAGACTCTCGGAACGTAAGTGGGGCTCCGGGAGAGAAGGGTGGAGGTACCTACCGGCGGCCGCGGGTGCACAGGCGGCGCCTGCTGCCACCACCACCGGCCACCGCAGCAGGAACCGGCTGGTCGCCGCGTCCTCATTGTCCGGTTCTCGGCTCTGCGGAGCCCCCCGGCGTGTCCATCGCGTGGGTCTGCGTCCCTCGGGCGCGGGTGGACACCGCTCCCGGGCGGGGGCGAGAGGACCTCTGAGCTTTTGGGAGGACAGCCCCCGGCAGGCGACTTTCCACTTGCCCTGACACCGCCGCCCTCCTCGACTTCTTTCTCCCCACGCGTGACTGTGGGCTGAGCATGGTGGATATGAGTGTTTCCTGGCTGTGTACGTTTACTCACCGTGTGTGTGGGTGCACCGTGTAGATGAGAGATAGGGTCTCGAGAAAATGGGGCTTCGGTCATTCCCATTTCTGTCCTTCCACCATGTATTCTTAGAGAATCGACATCTGCACGTACTAGGTGTAGGCAAGACTTTGGATGCCACGCGATCATGGAAGGGAAGAATTTCGCAGTGTGCAGGGTCACGTGTGGGTAGAGCCTTACCTGAGTGCATGTCCATTTCACATAGGCTCAGCCACACACGCTGGGGTGTATGTCTCCAGGGAGGGTCTGTGAGTGTCTCCGTACAGGGGACTTCTCTCCCGGGCTGCCTTTAGTCCAGTGTTGGACTGCGTGGACAGGAAGCTGAAATACTCAGAAGTCGATGGCATCAGTGCCCCTAAGCATATGCTGCTCAGTTCAGCGGGTGCTCTCTTTCTGCCCAGGAGTTGGTTTTTGTTTGTTTTGTTTTGAAGCGCCCCAGAATAGGTAGGGAGGCTGATAGTGAAAGAGAATCAGGCATTGCTGGTGAGTCTGAAGTTCAAGTTATTTTCTTCCCTCATGTGATCAGTATCTGTTGGTGATCAGTATCTGTCAGTATATATATTCTCTCACACGCACACATGTGCTATATGAACTGAACATTTAGCAGGGGTTCATGGAGGTGTTGATTAGGCTGGGAAGAGAAAGAGGAGGTGTTTGGTGAGCTAAATCACTGTGTTCTTCCTTCTCCCCTTCCTTCCCTTTCCCTCCTTTCCTTGTTTTTGTGTGTTGGCTTGCTTTTCCAGAACCACATTTTCCAACCCAGATTGTCTGCTGCCCCCTACTCAGGGTCCCCTGTCTGTTCAGTCATTTCCCTCACCCCCACCCCCACATCTGCAGTGGGTCCCCCAGAGTGAAGTTGTGAAGGCAGCATTCCCAGCCATGCTTCTGATTCCCAGGAAAGCACACTGGCAAGGCTGAGAATAGGGTCTCCCAGCTGTTGTGCTGTACTTTAGGGAGGGCACCTGTGGGTATAGACTACCTTTGTTGGGATGAAAATAGAAGGGACTTTGCCCTTTTTAATAAAGAGGGGTTTGGGACTGCCTCTCTCAGCATGGCCAGTTAAGGGGTGAGTTTTGGTCAAAACTTTTGAAAATTACTATTGAGGTTTATTCGGATGTGGGGTTTTGATGCTGGGATGCTCAAGTTATGGAGAAGCAAGAAGCATGCCCTTGCTTGTCATCCTGAGACCGGTTATGTGGCTGCAGAGGAGGGGATGGGAGAGAGCGGAGTCTCGGCATGTGGGAATGCCTTCCTTTGCATGGCGCATCCCCACCTGAGCCCCTCTCTCTGCTCCCCCTGCCTGCAGCTTCCAGGTGGACAGAGGCCGTCTCCCCCTAACTGACTCCTGCTTTTCAGGAGAGCCCTGCAGCCTCACCTCTGCAGCAGCCAGGCTGCGGAAGCTCAGTAAGCTGTGGCTTTATTAAGTGGCTCCTGCTGAAGCAGGCGCTGTTTGGGGGTGACTGCAGGCGGTTTTCCCTCTGGGAAGGATGGGGATTTGCCTTCTGGTACCAGAGAGGCCAGGGGAGCTGTTGCAGAACAATCTCTTGGACTCTGGTGAGGTGCCCCGTGAACTTGGGCATGGGTCTCTGTTGGGGTCCCAAAGCTTTGCCTTCCGCCTTGGAAATAATTCTTTGAAAAGAAGCTTTCCACTGAGGCCCTGTGGTGCTGGCATGGGTTCTAAAAGAGTCTAACACAAATAATTAAATGATCAAAATGTTTTTACTCAATGACGTAATAATAATAGTCATTATAGGTGACTTTCTTAAATGAATACCAAGTATCAGGCATTATTCTAAGTGCCTTACATGTATTTCACTCTCATAGTAAGCTTAGAAGGTGGGTTTTGCTATTATCCCCAATTGGCAGATTGGGGAAAAATGAGGTGACAGAGAGATTAAGTGACTCGCCAAACATGAGCTAGTTATTAAGTGGTGGAGCTGATACTTGAATCTAGGCAGAACAACTCATCATGATCCATATGGGGTTGACCTATGTTGTGGGTTATGTAACAGCAAATGTTTTCTAATAATTTGATTTAACTTGAGTATTTGGAAAGCTAATTTTAATATTAATGCAAAGAAAACATCATTCTGGGGTAACCTGTTATCTAAATATGGCAACATTTCAAAGCTTTTAGATTATCAGCATTATTTTGTCTGCTTGGACTTCGTAGCAGTGGTCTGAAGTTCAGCATGCCTGTTTCACCCGGGACCAGCTCCAGTGACCTTGACCTGAGTCCGAATAGGGAGGTCGCTTCCCATCCTGTCTGTGCAGATGCGGAGTCTGGACCCCTCTCCTGTTTGTAATGAAACCTAGCATAAGTCAAAGGCATCACTAATCAAGATTGGGATTCATTCCCAAGATACTCTGCAGTTCCAAGTCCTTTTGTTTGTCACACCTTCCCCATATGCCTTCAGGATCCTAAGGCAGGAAAGCCCTGCCAGGAGCCAGACTGTCATCTCTCAGTGTTAAAATGCTTTTAAAATGAAGCACTGTAGGGCTGCCAGGGTGGCTCAGTTGTTAAGTGTCTGCCTTTGGCTCAGGTCATGATCTCAGGGTCCTGGGATCCAGCCCCTCATCAGGCTCCCTGCTCGGTGGGGAGTCTGCTTCTCCCTCTCCCACTCTCCCTGCTTGTGTTCCCTCTCTCACTGTGTCTCTCTCTGTCAAATAAATAAATAAATAAAATCTAAAATAAAATAAAATAAAATAAAATAAAACATCCTAAAGGCCTGAGGAGCACACTTAGCCAAACTTTGTCATCCGATATCTGGCTGCCTGATTCATATACCTTACCCTGCGGAGCTAGAACACTTACTGTTGAAGCCAAAGGGTCGAGTCATTTAGTTTGTGTGGTCAGAGGAGACTTGCTGGAGGGTGGGGGCCAAATGGGAGTGAAGGTGGGCCCAGGAGGGTGGGAAGGAGATGAAGGAAGCCAGGGACAGCCTAGGCAAAAGGATCTGTCTTTGGGGTTTGGGCCTGGGTTAACTGATGTGCCTCTCAGTCAGGCCTCAGGAAGAACCTCCCAACCAGTGGGCTGCATGTAACTTCCTTTGAACGGGAATTCCAGAACCTGACCATAGCTCTGAGTAAGGTGAAAGACCTAATTACTGTTTAGTAATCCACGACGTGTTTTCAGATCCTTGGCACACTGTGTGAGCAAATAAATGTGTAACAGCAAATTAGGGGTAGTGAACATTTCTGTCAGTGTATTTACCAAGGCTCTTCAGACCACCTCTATTGGAGATACCTTTCTTTTTTTTTTTTTTTTTTTTAAAGATTTTATTTATTTTTATTTGAGAGAGAGAATGAGAGAGAGCGAGTACATGAGAGGGGGGAGGGTCAGAGGGAGAAGCAGACTCCCTGCCGAGCAGGGAGCCCGATGCGGGACTCGATCCAGGGACTCCAGGATCATGACCTGAGCCGAAGGCAGTCGCTTAACCAACTGAGCCACCCAGGCGCCCTGGAGATACCTTTCAACAACTTCTGAAATTTTAAAAAAATTGCCATTTGGAGAAGAATACGGATGGGAAGAGAGCTTTGGTGTGGTGTCCAGGAAGTACCCCAGACTCATGGAAATCACTTCTGTAATTTCCACACCATGAAAGGCATCTGAACAGAGAAGGCCTCAGTACTTGGCATGACACAGAATGATTGTCCCAATATACCTCCTTTCCTCTGGAGTATAGGAAATGGCATGTCCTAGAAAATAGATCTTCATCTCTGCAGGGTGTGAATGCCTGGTTTTCTTATAGACTGAGCATTTTACGGTGAAGTAATTGCTGTCGGTAGGGGGCTGGACTGGGCATCGTGGAGGGTTTGAGCCTGGCTCCCAGGTCTGGCTCAGCCACTAATGGGTTGTGTGGCCTGTGGGCTGCTTGGTCGTTTGTCCACACCACTCTCTCCCTGTCTCAGCTTCCTCCTCTCTAAAATCAGGGGTGGGGGGCAGGGAAGACAAGATGGTTTTCAAGTGCTCTTAGAACCCTGAGAATTTATGACTCACCTGTACAAGGAAGCTACTCGCTGGGGCTCTTTACAAGCCTTCCATGTGTGGCTAGTGCAGCTCATTTTTGTTTGGAGCGACATTTTTAGGCCCATGCTAGTAGCAAAGTGAAACAGCTCAGGACAGGAAGTCTTATCCCACTTAATGTCAATAGTATAGTGCGTTCCCTTTTTCATTAAATGAGTGCCTGCTGGTGCTGCTTTAGGAAGAGTATAAATAGAAATATCCGTGGGGCAAGCACGGTCTTTTCCCACTAGTATCATCCTTACACTCCTTATTCTGAAATTGCTCAGTAAATACACCTGTTGAGGACACAGGTGATTGAGTTATCTGAAAGCCCAGGTGGAAAACACAGTCTTTTTTTGGGATGTATGTTGGGGGTAGGAGGGGTAGAATGCAAAGCTGCTTCAGGTGGTTTGTATATTTGATTGGCTGGTTTAATAGTATTTATTCTGGGATTATTCAGAATTTTAGAGTCTGGGTGAAGCATTTGAAAGAATATCACCAAGAGGAACATAGGGGCAGAAGCCCCTAGATTTCTCCCTGAGGGTATCCCAGCTGCGGTATTTGTTAGGAGTTTGTATTTCTCAGACCTCTTGTTTAGGGGGGCAGGATATAAATTCAGCCTCTCATACATTTAAAGATATCTACTGAGCATCTGCTGTATTCTAGGCACTGCGGGGCATAGCTACAAACAAACAACAAAAAAATGCCCTCTTGGAGCTTACCTTCTGGTAGGAGAACCAGGGAATGAAAAAGATAAGTAAGTAAAATGTAGAGTATGGTGCACATACTCTAGTACACACATGAGGGAGGAAACCAAGCAGGGAAGGGGGATTTGGTGGAGTGGGGTGATGGCAACTTGAGGCCGGGTAGTCATGGATGACCTCACTGAGAAGCTAGTATTTGAATACCATCTAAAGGAGCCCTGGGACATCTGAAGGCAGAATGTTCCCATCAGAGGGGGCAGCAAGAGCTGAGGGCCTGGCGGGAAGCTTGTCTGGTGTTCCAAGAGGCCCGTGTGGCTGGGAGTGGGTGGTCAGGGGAGGGGGGTGGGAGCTAAGAGAGGCATGAGGGTGAGGAAGTGGGGGGGGGCAAGGCGGAGGGGAGATCGGATTCATGGAGGACCTTTATAGGCCTTCGTCAAAACTTTGTCTTTGCTCTGAGAGACGTGGGGGACATTGGAGGGTTTTGAGCAGAGGAGGACCTTGATCTGACTTAGGTGTTTCCATCATCACTGTACTTGCAGTGTTGATGATGGACTGGTGGGCTTAGGGACAGAAGTGGGGAGACCAGCTTGGAGGCCATTGCAATGATCCAGGTGACAGACAGGTGGTTTAGAAGGAGGAAGTAGCTATGGAGGTGATGAGAAGTGATTGGATCCTGGATATTTTTGGAAGGGACAACAGAAAGGAATTGCTGTGGTTGGGTGTGAGATTCTCCAAGGCTTTGGGGTTGGAAGAATGGTGCCATTGGATGGTTTTGGTCAGTTTATGCAAGGATTTTCTGAGTGCCTGCTCCGTCTGCGGAGCAGGGCTGTCCATGCTCTGGGAGGCTCTTGGAAACAGTTTAGAAGGTAAGCTCACATCCTTTGGGCTTCTGGGTCCCCCTTGTGAGGGACTCCTACATTTCAAATGAATTTCCTTCCCTCTGAGTTTATGTCTGGAGAGGGCTTTTGAAGTGCCTCCTCCTTGGGCACAGAGGGCAAGTGGTGATAGGCTGGATATTTTAGCAACTGGAAGAACTGCTTAATTTTCTGTGAAAATGCTGGGTTTTACCTTAGAATTATCAATAGGAAGAGCTAGCTCACCTTGATAGGTGGGCCTATAACTCTCCCATATATATAACTCTCTCCTATAACCTATAACTCTCCCACTTTATTTGGTGATTTAAAGCCCAGGCATTCCTTGAAAAATAATAAACATGAGCATCCTTGCTGCTCCTTTCTTTGACAGGATGTTCTATATTTGGGGAGGAAAAGCCAAACATTTTTCTTGATTGGGAAAAAGATAACAAATACTGGTGTTATTGATTAGTGCAGTGGGATTTGGGAAGTTGCTCTTTGGGTAGAGAGCTTGTTCCTGAAGGGGCTGATAAGGACTGTGTCTCAAGCAGAAATTTCTGGTTCAAACGTGGCCACTGAATGGACAATAATTAGACTTGGTAGATGGACATTCGTGTCCCCACAGGGGAGGATTTTAGGGGTTAATTTGTTGAGTTTTTCTTTGGCTAGGTCTCCATAAATCCCCTTAATCTTTCCTTTCCCCAAATAAATCTCCTTAAATCCCCTTCAATCTCTCTTCTTCCCCTCCTCTCTCCTCTGGGACAGCTTAGGGTCCCAGAGGGGGACTGTCACATTGCTGATCAGCTTGCACCCACAGTGATAGACCTCCAGCCTCACACCTCCAATCCTTACCAGATTTCCCAGGAATCATCAGGGAGTCCACAACCTCCTGGGGACCCATATTTTTAATTGAAGAAGGAACTGCTTCTGGGTGGCCAGCAGGAAGCCTGGTGTCCTAGTCAGTTGCCTTGAGTTTCTTTTCTGGCTCGAGATGGTCAATCCAATGCATACGTAGCTAAAACAGAAGGATATGTGGACTCTGGGAGAGATGCTATCCTAATCTTCTTTCTCAGTTCACGTTGGTTATGCCCCTTCGACTTTCTTTGGTGCAGGAAACCACTTTTTCCTTGTGCTAGCTTTCACTAGATCCTGCTTGATTTCTAAAAAAAATGTTTATTATGCAGTAAATGGATTATTTAGGTTCCAGTCAGACCAAGGCTAACCTCCAAATGGATGCCACAGGCCAAGTTCATTCAGTGGCACACCAAGTTCATTCCACGTCTCCAGCGATCGGCTCTGTGTCTTGTGCTGTTTTTCCTAGTTATTTCAGAAGGATTCAGAAACAGAGGGATTCTTTCTTCTGGGTAACACCAAATCTTAAGGATAAGCCTTGAAAATAGCATATTTGCTGAGGTCAGGTAGGAGAGGCATCAGGAGGCCATGACCCATAACAGAAAGGTGACTCCAGCCCAACCGTTCCAAGCTGTGTGCCTCTGGAGAGGTTCCTTAATCTCTCTGAGTTAAGATGGAGATGGAAGTTGTTGCCTTGTGAGATTCTTGTAAGGATTCAATGATGTATATGAGGTGCCTGGCACGTAATTGGGATTAAGTAAAGAGTAGCTGTCATCAACTCTCGTTGCTTTCCCTAGCTGTGGTTGAGGGGCGCTGCCTATGGAAATTCAGGGCCAGGACCATGGGGAAGAACATGTCAGTATCTGTTGGAAATTGATTTTTGGAAGCTCTCGTTGCAGATATGCAGAGTGGTGCATATTTGACCTTCCTCCTCCCCCCCCCCCCCCCCCCCCCCCCCCGCCCAAATTGATTTAAGAATCCATCAACAAGTGTTCAGTCAGCCAGGGACGAACCATTGCTGGGTGTTTTGCCCAGCACCAGTGAGTAGCTTAGTATATAATCTCTGAGGTCACTAGGACATGAGTGCAAATCGTGGTCCACTGCTTCTCAGCCATCTGGGTTTGGGCAAATTATTTGGCCATTCTCAGCCTCATGTCCGTAAAACAGGATAAGACGAGCACATAATCTCAGGGCTGTAGGGAGGATTTAATGAGAGCCCATGAAAACCACTTAGTACAGTGCGTGGTCCATGAATATGTTCTCGTTCCCTCTCATTAGCCCCTGTGGTGCTGGAACACTGCTCCTCAGAGGCCATTTGCACAGATCTGGAGGGTCCATGGAGCCGTTCAACATTTGCTCCCCCCAGGAGGGTGATTAGTTCATAGAGTGCTAGCATTAACCAAGAGACTCCGCCCGAAACATCCTCCGGGCCAGCTTGTGTGCTGGAGTGACCTAGTTTGCTGTATATCACAGACTCATTCCTTCCTCTGGTTATCTCATCAGCTTTGTCTCTGCACCTCTCCCTGCATCCTGAGCTGGGGCTTTTGTTTTGTTTTGTTTTAGCCTGTCCCTGTCTGCATCAGCTTGTGCAACAGTTCTCTGAGCAGTTTCTGTCTTCCCAAACAGCTCACAGGTCTCCGAGCAGCTGTGGCCCTGCTTCGGCTTCAACCGGTGCTTTTCCTTTCCGAGAATGGCTACAGTGTGTCACCTTTGTTTCTCATCGAAAAGAAGGTTCTGATTTGAGGGCTTAAGTAATTTATTTGCCATATGACAAAACATTGTGTTTTGTAGTTTAAAGCTGATATGTCCTGAATTGATTTTAACGGCCAGAGTATTTAAGAAATGGCAGCATTCTGGGGTGCCTGGGTGGCTCAGTCGGTTAAGCGTCTGCCTTCAGCTCAGGTCATGATCCCGGGGCCCTGGGATCGAGTCCCACGTCGGGCTCCCTGCTCAGCGGAGAGCCTGCTTCTCCCTCTGCCTCTCTCTCTCTTTCTCTCTCTCTGTCTCTCATGAATAAATAAATAAAATCTTTAAAAAAAAAAAAAAATAAATGGCAGCATTCTGTCTGTACACCACATGGACACATGTAGCAGTTTATTTAAAAATATCTTTATGGGGGAATCGTTGGGGGGGGGAGGTGGGATAAGATCTCAAAAGTTTCATTTCCCAGGTCTCAGGATATAGGCGTGACAGTTGGGGAGCGGATCCCTTGTCTTGACCTCTCCATTTTAGCCCTTTTAATGGTCAAAGTCTGGGGTGACAATTTATTGGGACCTCTGTCATGGGGTGAGCAGGGGGAGAAAAGGCTCTGACAGTTCTGCTTGACAGAGGACCTCCCTGTCTTTCATGACCACGACACACATCAGTGCAATTGCCTTTACACCCAATGGAATTTGGTGCTGTAACTGGAACCCGAAAGGTTTTCAGTACAGCCTCGGATGTCCCTGGTTTTCAGGTGACCCTCCTGCCTGCCTCCTCCCACAACTCTGTCCCCTCTAATACTGAGACCCACAGTATTGTGGGGGAAAAGACCCCCACACAAAAAACCAAAGCCCCCAAACCCAAAAGCCCCAAATCCTTTGTAGCGTTAGAAAACTTGTGGGTGGAGGGAAGAGAGTGGGTGCCGAGTGGGAGGTTTGGCAGAGTGATGGAGGTGGCAGGTGTCCCACAGGGCTGGTGCCCCTGCCCCCATGTGTCCTTCTGTCTCTGGGCTGCCACTTCTTTAGCCTTGATAGGAATGGCCGCTTGAAGACATCAGAAGATATGAACACCTTGAAATAGGTTGAGGGCCCAGCCATTTAGGATGTAAGCGATTTTGAAGGAAGTGCTTTTTCTCCAACACCTAACTGAAAAGAATTCGTGTTTGAATGTAAGGCAGGAGGGAGATAGGTAATTGTAGTCTTGGGACTTTGGGGGGACTGAGGAGGCTCAGATGGGTTGCAAACTGGGAAGAGGAGGGCTGAGTGAGGCCCCCTGTGGAGCCATGACAAAGCTGGGTGCTTGCTGGCCTGGGCTCCCCAAGGGGGGTGCTGTGGTGTGGCCTCTGTGTCTCCCCAATCCCTCCTCCCAGGACCAGGCCGGGACTATTAGCACTGTAATCCAGCCATGGCAGTGACCCCAAAGTTTGTCTAGGCCGGAGTAGTTTTCTAGGTGATCCCGAAAAATTTCATTTGTTTAAGAAAAATATGCCTTGAATAACAACAATAAAAAGCTTGTAATGACCACTTGGAGCAGACCTTGCATAAAAGTCAGGGACAGTCTGTATCTGACAATATGTGCAGGAATGATACTACTTGTGGGTTCTTTCTGCCTATATTAGCATGGTCAGCAAAGATGGAGTTTGTGGTCCTGGTAAGGATAAAAAAGGAACGTGGGCTTTTTGTGGCCCTTTTGGCTCCTTTCACAACTGGGATATAATAACAAGACTTCATATTTATGTGTGTGTGTTTAATTTTGGTAAAAAATACATAACAGAAAAGTTAGCATCAAACCATTTTTAAGTGTATGGGTCAGTGGTGTTGAAGACGCTCACAGTGCTGTGCACCCGTCACCATCGTCCATCTCTAGAACTTTCTCATCCCCCCAAACTGAAACTCTGTCCCCATTACACACTTACTCCCCAGTCCACCCTCTCCCTAAGTCCTTGACAATCACCATTCTACTGCCGTCTCTATGAATTTGATTGCTGTAGGTGCTCATAGAAGTGAAGTCATAAAATATTTGTCCTTTTGCGACTGGCTTATTTTACTTAGGATAACGTCCTTGAGGTTCATCCACAAAGAAGCATGTACCAGAACTTCCTTCTTTTTCTTTTTTTCCGCCTTGCCTTTTAAGGCAGAATACTATTCCACGGTGTGTCTATACCCCGTTGTGTTTATTCATTCATCTGTTGGTGCACACTTGGAGTTACTTCCGCCTTTTGGCTGTCATAAATAATGCTTCATGGACTGGAGGTACATGTGTGTCTTCAAGTCCCGACTTTCAGTTCTCTTGGGTGTGTACCCAGAAGTAACACTGCTGGATCATATGGTAATTCTCTGCTGAAATTTTGGAAGTGCTGCCATATTGTTTTTCACAGCCATGTGGTGTTCCGCTGTTTGCAAAATGTTTTTTTACCTGCATGATTCGGGTATGGCCCTCATTTTACAGATAAGGAAATGGAGGTTCAGAGAGGTCAAATGACTCATGGGAAAATGCTGCTGAGTGGCAGGTGGGGATCTAAGTGTCTTCTGAGTCCCCAGCTCAGTGCTCTTTCTCCTGTGTCACACGGTTTACAAGCTAGTTAGAGGGGTTGATGGGGATAGAGAATATTAAAGAATTAAGAAGAAATACCTTCACTTGTGTGGACGTATTATGGTATGGCAAGGAGATGGGCTCTGATTTGTAACAACTGCTGATTTCCATGGTATAAATACTCCCACATGGAATGGTTTCAAGCTGCCCATGGCCTAACGACCTACTGCAAAATTCTTGAATCAGGCTCTTACAAGCAGGTATGAGGTGACTCCAGCATACTTCTGAAGGAAGTAGAGGTCAGGAGATTGGAGTTGAGTCCTAGCTCTGTCACTTGAGAGCTGTGGAATCATGATCTTATCCTCTGTATGTCTTGATTACCTTGTTTGTTAAATGGGATAATTACACCTGAGTTACACCTGCTTACGTTACAGTTTTATGTCCTAAATGAGATAAGGCATGTGTAGTAAGGCCTTATATAAAAAGAAGGTGTTATTATGTTATGAAAATTATAGCTTTAAAAATATTCCTTTCTCGTAAATGTAAGTATCATGTACACTCTTTGAAACCTAGCTATCATCTTTTGGGCAGTGTCCTCATAGAAGTTGGGCTGTGTGTCAACCTTGACTCTGGAAGCATCAACAATAACTAGAGTTTCATAGTATAGTTTAACTGGCTCTATTGAGGTGTTTGTTGTTTTCATTCTTAGTGTTTAAGTGATAGGTACCTTAAAAAAAACTTTAAAAAAATCATAAAAGCAACGTGTCATCCTAGTAGAGAATTTGAAAAATCTAGAAGAGTGTAATAAGGAGGAGGGCAATAAGAATTGACTTGTTGTCTGGATGGGTCCTGGGTAGTCAGTCTCTCTGGAGGGTGGGGAGATCTCAGGAGAGGCCCCAGAGGTCAGCTGTTGGGGCTAGGGTCAGGCTGTGGTTATTTACTGATTGGCATGAAAATATTTCAATATTTTACCAACTTGGTTGATTGAACCCCTCTGCACAGGTTGGGTATCTGCTCTGGATATAGGGGTGGTGGTCTTTGTTGAGTGCTGTGGGTTTCTGACTACTTGCATTAGGTTGGCAGGGGGGGTGGGTGAGGGCGTTGTTGGGGTTATTGTCATGGTCCCATCTCTACCCTCATCAGCACCTCTAAACGTGTACAGAGTCTGAAGTGGGACAGAACCTGGTGCCAACAGGAGACCCTGCTCAAGAGACATCTGGTTAGCTAGTTATACATGTGGGAAGAAAGAGGTAAAACTATATCCAAGTGTGGCTGATTCTCCTTGGTTGGGGTAGGACAGGAGAATCTGGCTTAAGGCACTTTACTTATCAAATAAATACTGTTTGCTATAGACTGAATGTTTTTGTTCCTCCTCCCCCAAATTCGTATGTTGAAACCTAACCCCCAGTGTGGTGGTATTAGGAGGTGGAGCCTTTGGGAGGTGATTAGGTCATGGAGGTGAAGGCCTATGATGGAATTAGTACCCTGTTGTAAAAGAGACCCCAGGGAGCTCTGGGGCCCTTCCACCACGTGAGGACACAGCAGGAAGGCGGTCGTCTATGAACCAGGAAGTGAGCCCTCACCAGACACTGAATCTGCTGGCAGCCCTCTCTTGGACTTCCAATCTCCAGGACTGTGAGAAGTCAGTTTCTGTTGTGTATCAACCACCCAGCCCATGGCATTCTGTTACTGGAGCAGGGAGGGACTAAGACACTTGTATACACCTTCTACCTTCTGCCTTCTACCAAACTGCTCACACCCAAAACCTTCAAGCCAGCCTCCCTTTAGAACATAGTATTCACAATCAACTCATTCTTGCAATCAGAAGCTAAAGCCTTTCTAACTCGCTTGGATACTGGCCAGGCCAGCTCTCTCATCAGTGGGCTGCCTGGGGTCCCACAGTTAGTCTGGACCACATCCAGATCTTGGATGTCATGTTATCCCTGATGAGGATGACAGTGAACATTCAGAGGCACTGTCCCATCACCATCAACATAACAGCAGTTACCAGAGAAGAAACCATCCATGTTAGAGATCTCTTACTTCAGCCGTTATTGTTATGTTCCTCAGTAATTCACTTTGTAGGTGCAAAATGAGCTCCCGAGGATGCATTTGGCTCCAGAGAGAATTCAGAGCCATGAACAGTGAGTGCCGTTGCCCCCTCTGTGTGTCCCCACCCCCTCCCCGGGCATGCTGTGGCTCCTAGACCATGGGTCCCCAAGTCGGTGAGAGGGAGCCACATTCAGAGACCTGAGAGCAGAGTGGGGGCTCCTATGGCCCCTATAGGGTCTTGCTGCCAAAGACCTGCATTCGGAGCCCGTGTGGAGGCTTTCCCACACGCGGGCAGAGCAGGCCTCACACACACTACCAGTGCCTGGCTCAGATGGGACACCTACACGTTTCATCAGTGAATGAGTAGATAAGTGGAATAATGGGAGCATGGGCTTTGATTAGATTAAGGAAGTTCAAGTCCTAACTGTGCCATTTGTGAGCAATGAGACCTTGAGCAAATTACATGCTCTTTCTGAGCTTCTTTCTGTTTTCTCCTATTTAAGTGGGGATAACAGTGCCTACCTTTCCAGCTTATTGTAGGCTTTGGTTGTAAAAAAAAAAGGGGGGGGTACAAAGCATGCTACATATTTTAGGTGCTAAATAAAGGGGCACTGACTTGAATTTTAAACAGATAGATGTTACATGTGATTTAAACTTCATTGAAAAGGTCAGGAGTACCATTAGAGATTCATTCCTTTGGCTTAAAGCATTTTCTTTTTTAAAAATTTTTTATTGTTATGTTAATCACCATACATTACATCATTAGTTTTTGATGTAGTGTTCCATGATTCATTGTTTGTGCATAACACCCAGTGCTCCATGCAGAATGTGCCCTCTTTAATACCCATCACCAGGCTAACCCGTCCTCTCACCCCCCTCCCCTCTAGAACCCTCAGTTTGTTTTTCAGAGTCCATCGTCTCTCAGGGTTCGTCTCCCCCTCCGATTTCCGCCCTTTCATTCTTCCCCTCCCGCTATCTTCTTCTTTTTTTTTTCTTAACATATATTGCATTATTTGTTTCAAAGGTACAGATCTGTGATTCAACAGTCTTGCACAATTCACAGTGCTCACCATAGCACATACCCTCCCCAGTGTCTATCACCCAGCCACCCCATCCCTCCCACCCCACCCCCCACTCCAGCAACCCTCAGTTTGTTTCCTGAGATTAAGAATTCCCCATATCAGTGAGGTCATATGATACATGTCTTTCTCTGATTGACTTATTTCGCTCAGCGTAACACCCTCCAGTTCCATCCACGTCGTTGCAAATGGCAAGATCTCATTCCTTTTGATGGCTGCATAATATTCCATTGTATATATATATATATATATATACCACATCTTCTTTATCCATTCATCTGTTGATGGACATCTGGGCTCTTTCCACAGTTTGGCTATTGTGGACATTGCTGCTATAAACATCGGGGTGCACATACCCCTTCGGATCCCTACATTTGTATCTTTGGGGTAAATACCCAGTAGTGCAATTGCTGGATCGTATGGTAGCTCTATTTTCAAGTCTTTGAGGAACCTCCATACTGTTTTCCAGAGTGGTTGCACCAGCTTGCATTCCCACCAAGAGTGTAGGAGGGTTCCCCTTTCTCCGCATCCCCGCCAACATCTGTCGTTTCCTGACTTGTTAATTTTAGCCGTTCTGACTGGTGTGAGGTGGTATCTCATTGAGGTTTTGATTTGGATTTCCCTGATGCCGAGCGATGTTGAGCACTTTTTCATGTATCCGTTGGCCATTTGGATGTCTTCTTTGGAAAAATGTCTGTTCATGTCTTCTGCCCATTTCTTGATTGGATTCTTTGTTCTTTGGGTGTTGAGTTTGATAAGTTCTTTATAGATTTTGGATACTAGCCCTTTATCTGATATGTCATTTGCAAATATCTTCTCCCATTCTGTCGGTTGTCTTTTGGTTTTGTGGGCTGTTTCTTTTGCTGTGCAAAAACTTTTTATCTTGATGACGTCCCAATAGTTCATTTTTGCCCTTGCTTCCCTTGCCTTTGGCGATGTTTCTAGGAAGAAGTTGCTGCGGCTGAGGTCGAAGAGGTTGCTGCTTGTGTTCTCCTTTAGGATTCTGATGGACTCCTGTCTCACATTTAGGTCTTTCAACCATTTGGAGTCTGTTTTTGTGTGTGGTGTAAGGAAATGGTCCAGTTTCATTCTTCTGCATGTGGCTGTCCAATTAAAGCATTTTCTTAAGTATAAGAAATTAAACAATAACAGCCACTTCTAGGTCAGTGGGAAAGAGTTTATGTTTTGTTAGAATGAGTTTGGGTAAAGAGATAGGAAAATAATCTTGAAAACCACAGGGGCTGGACTAGAATTAAGGGGTGGTAGTCACATGGATGATGCGAGAGGGGAGATTGGAGACTGCGAAGTGAGCCAGACTGACAGCGTTCATTCAGCAAACCGTTTGTGAATATTGGCCACATGAGAAGTACTATGACGGCCTGGTAGATATTCTATCTCTGTGGCCTGTGATGACCATACTCTGTGATCCTGACGGTCAGGTTGAGGCCTGGAGGAAGGACAGTGTGCTTTGATTCCTGGTAATAGATGGAGACCGGTCATAAGAGCTGGTCATGGGATTGTTTTTCTGGTAGAGCATCTCCCATGTCCCACTTCCCAGATGGCTGTCATGTATTCATTTAACACACAGCTGCTGCTGTAGCTGAGGGGGCTTCGGTGGCAAACGCGAGATGTGGTCCCACTGTGTCCCACAGGTATGCAGACACATTCCAGTCTCTGTGCCCCGCTCCTGTGGTGTCTCCTGCTTCCACCACCAGGGCTCTGCTGCAGGGTGGTCTCTTCTGTCCGGGGTCAAGTGTCCCTAGACATAAGCAGCCCACCTGGGGCTCCTCTCCTGTCTTCTTCAGTCTTAGATTCTTCCCAGTTGAGGGTCAGTTGTTCCAAGTCTTCCCTTTTGTGAGAGTTTTCTCCGACAGAACGAGAAGCTCTTTGAGAGCAGGGGCCATCTCCCACCCGCGGTGTCCCCCGAATCGCCCCCCAGTACCTTTCAGGCTGCACAACAGATGGAGGCTTTGTTTGGTTCAGTTTTAAAAATCCCGGAGTCGTGAAGTTGTCTCCGTAGCTGCTCAGGAAGCTTGCTTTTCTAAATGTTTTCCTTACTGATAAGCTCTTCAGAATGTTCCGTCCCTCTTTTCTTCCTCTGGATTTTGTCTCTCTAGATCATCACCACTTTTCTGCTTGTGGATTACTTACTCAGTGGATTAGCTGGGGTGAACTTTTAATCTGTGGGGCTTTGCCTTGCTTCCTCCCTCAGCCTGCTGGCAGGCTCTTTCTGTTGGCTGCCATTAGGACTGCTCTCGGGGAAAGAAGACTGTTGTCAGGGCCCCCAAACAGAGTCTTCCTCAGTAGGACGGGCCAAAACGAAATATAAACGATGTTTGAATCACGACACCCTTCTGTCAGTTGGGTACCACAGTTGGCTGTGTCCTGTGGTGTCCTTTTAAATACTATTTTCTGTTACTTTCCTTTTTGAGATATCCCACCTCAAGCATGGCTTGTTGTGGTCTTGAGATTACTCATGGAAGCAAGGCGTACTTGGCTTTTTCATCGTTTCCCTTGCAGACTGGGCCTTTAGTGGCTTTGTGATTTTTTTCTGCATGCCAGTGTGTCTAAAACCCGATGATGATCCCTTCATTTTTCTTTAGTAGATGTGATGGCCATAGAACTGCAGATGCGATGAAAATTTCTGGGCATGTGCAGTAGCATTTCCTGGTTTTTCCCTCAGAATTTATCGAGCCCTTTGTCTCAGTGTCCCAGATGTAGTCCCTCTGAGGTAAAAGTTTTCCTTGTTCTCGGTACCTTGGCAAAACCTGAGTGAAAAAAAAAATGTGCATTTTCTCTTTTGCCAACACCTATATTCTGGATGTATTAGACTTTTTGAGGAGATTGCCAAGACTGGAGTTAGTGCGAAGGCGTGGAGGTGGTTTGAAAAAGAATAATATCTGCTAGGCATGGGATACTTCACTAGACACTTGACCAATTGGTGGGTCATTTAATTTGTCAATGACCCTGTGTATTAAGTACTGTTTGACAGTTGAGGAGAACGGACTGACCCCAGGTCCCATGATGCGTCAGTCGCAGGACAGGGATTGACCCTAGATCTGTCTGAAGAAGCTCTGGAGGGGACTTGTGTGCTGGTATGTCATAACTGTGGTTCCTGGGTCTCTAGATCTTCAGCCTCCTTCACAGGTGCAGTGGAGGCCTTGCCTTCGGTGCCGGAGCTGGGGAGTTGTATTATGCTCAGTGTGCAGGAGAGGGGCCTGGGACTTGGGCTCTATGACCTGGCTTATGCTTCATCAGAAACCTCTGTGTGGAGAGAGGATGGGGCCTCAGGACTCGTTTACAGGTTAAGGATCCATTTTGTTATTGGGTTGCTATTTCTGTACCAGCAACATGAAGAACATCATTTTTTAACACACCCAGAGAACCCTGAGATTTCAAATCAGACTGTTTGCAAAAGAAAAAACTGTGCAAAATACACATCATTTATAGCTTAGGTATCCGTTAGCAAAAGGTCATGTGCAATTCAGGCAGATATCCAGAAGTTCAGATCAAGTCAGGTTGGTTGGTTTGTTTGTTTGTTTGTTTGTTTGTTTATTTATTTATTTATTTATTATTTGAGAGAGAGAGAATACAAGCAGGGGGAACAGCAGAGGGAGAGGGAGAAGGAGAAGCAGGCTCCCTGCCAAGCAGAGGGCCTGACCCTGGGATCATGACCTGAGCTGGCAGACGCTCAACTGACTGAGCCACCCAGGAGCCCCAAGTCTGGTTTATTTTCTGAAATGGCTAGTAAAACATGCACAGGAATGTGATTTCTATCCTTACCCCTCCTGTTTGGGCTGGTGTTGAGCTGCTTACTTAGTGGCTTGTTGAACAAGTAGGGGACAGATACTGTTATATTGCTGACTCCCAGCTCAGTGTTCTTTTTTCACTGAACTTTTTAAAATTGTTTTTGTTCTGATCACACTAAAATAATTATTTCCCTTTTTTTTTTTTTAAAGATTTATTTTATTTATTTGACAGAGAGAGAGACAGCGAGAGAGGGAACACAAGCAGGGGGAGTGGGAGAGGGAGAAGCAGGGTTCCCGCGGAGCAGGAGCCTGATGCGGGGCTCGATCCCAGGACCCTGGGACCATGACCTGAGCCGAAGGCAGACGCTTAACGACTGAGCCACCCAGGCGCCCCTATTTCCCTTTTCTTGTTACAAAGTATTGTAAGTGCTTTTCAAAAGTTTTTTTAGATCAGATTTACTTTTTCTCAGGGCTTGGCGATTAAACAAAATCATTATTAGCTGTGCAATAAAGGACTCATATACTATGTGCCTTAAATGGTTTCTTTATATTTTCGCTAATTAGAACATACCAGGAGACAGCCAATAGAAATATTAAAAGTTTTGAACACCTGCTCTATTAAGGAAGACGTGCCAGTGTGATGTGCAACATTACTCATTGTTTCTTTTCAGGATCTGTTTGGAAATCTGTTTCTCTAATGATTTATATGCAGGATGACCTTTTCCCACCATTACAGGCAACGTCTTTGCATAAAGAAACACTTGAAGCTGTATTGAGTTCACATCCAGAGATAATCAGGAGCCAAGCTGTTTCACGTTCCAGTTTGAGGTTCTGACTTTGCCTGGGTTTCATTCTGGAGAAAGCATCTGACACATGCAGCTGAGCTCACAGGCCATGTCGTAGCCCATAGGCCTCATTCCTTTGGATTTCAGAGTGACCTCCCGGGTCCTGGACATTGATGCCCTCTGGGGCCAGCTTCACAGTGACACAGGGTCCCATGTTCCCCTAATGCGTTTCTCCCTCTGTCTTGAAATTCTTGATATTTTTTGAACAAGGATTCCCTTCTTCCCCCCTCTCCCCATTTTGCACTGAGTTCTGCAGGTTGCAGAGCTGGTCTGATCCCTTTTAATTAGAAAACTTTTCCCTCCAACCTTCCAGCCTGATGTCAAAGGGATTTTACTGATTGATTAAACTTTTCTTAGGGTTAGTGGTTAAAAAAGTTTTTGAACACTGAGGGTATTGGGTACTTGGGGAAGTCTTGTATTGTGATGTCCTGTGTGGTAATCCTACCCAGGCATGGTCATACATTTTTTGGTATATAAAAAAAAATATTTGAGGCACTACTTTGCAAAAATTTGAGGTGTTCTCAGAATGCTGTGGCCTGCAGGCTTTCTCAGTTTTATAATGGATTAAAAATAAACAATTTTATTTACAGTTGTAAACAAACACAGAAAATCCTGGGTTCTGCATCTGTGATACTTCCAAGGCCTCTTGATCAAAGAGGGCATCAGCAGGCAGGGAAGCCAACACACGGTCCAATCCAGATTATTTTACTCACGCGCATCACCCAGAGCAAGGGAAGGCCTGATCCATTTTGCTCTGGACCTCAGCTCCCCACACTGTGACATCACCATGGGGGGTTTGGGCTTATGGTTGGGGCCTCTGGGAACATTCTTAATCTTTTGCATCACTAGAAGTCCGTCAGTGATTCTTTTTCAAACACCACGTGCTTCCCATCCAGCCAATGACATTTAGAGCAGGTGATGAAGAACTGGCAGCCATTTGTACTGGGATCACTGAAGCAGGTCTGGAGCTGAATGTCTAAGTTTAAAATTTTCATCTGCAAATGGCCTCCCCGCCCCCAGTAAATACCGGCGACTCTAATACCATCTCCGCTAACAAAATCCCCACCCTGAATCATGAAATCCGTTATGACCCTGTGGAAGGTGCTTCCTTTGTATCCTGTTGGAACCCCACCTTTTGTATAACCCCGAAGAAGGAGACTTGGAATGATGATGACAGGTAATCGTAGGCCTTTCCAGTTTACCACACACTTGAGCCAAGGGACTCTCCTGAATTCTCCAGTGCAGAACTGCCTAAAATTCTTGGCTGTCTTAGGCACAACGTCTGCAAAGAACTTGATCTTCACGCGGCCAACTTCCTGGCTGCCAAGGCTGACATCAAAGCATAGTGGATCTTATAAGTAGGTCATGGTCTGTGGATGGGGGTACAGTCCTCCCTAGGCCTGACTCCTGGCTCTCCTGCTCACCAGCCGTATGTGTGTGGAATGCTGAGCCTCTATCATTCATAGAATGGAGATAACAATGGCATGCATTGTCTAAGATTGCTAAGAGGTTTTGGTGAGATGAAGTGCAGAAGTTTGTGCTTTTTTTGTTGTTTTGTTTTTGCATAATGCCTGGTATATATCAAGTGCTCAATAAATGTTAGCTGAAATCACTTCATTTTGGGCCTATTTCTGCCGCTCTGATTCATGGTCAAATATGACACCTTTAACTCCCAGTTTGATAGCTTTCAAAATTGTGTCATAAAGCAAATGGATCAGCATAGATCTTTTAGGAGAACTTTAAAAAAAGGAAAAAAAAAAAAAAGGAGGGTGTTTTGAGATGTTGTCCTTGCATATGAAGGGCAGGGATTGCTAAGTTTCCTGGTAATTGATATGTCAACGTGTAGCCAGAAATAATATTTGGAGGGTCAAACTGAAAAGAGGTAAGAATGCAGTTCATCACAGGTGTGCGTGCACACACACACACACACACCCTAGTATATTATAGGCCCTATGGACACAAAAATGAAAAGGTCACAACCGCTACACACACACACACACACACACACACACATACACACCCCCTAGTATATTATAGGCCCTATGGACACAAAAATGAAAAGGTCACAACCGCTCCTTTCCTCAAGGAGTTCTTAGAAGGTACCCTTTCATGATATTTGCTACATGGTCCCGCAGAGCTGGAAAAAGGGAGACATTTGCTCATGTGGTTTCTTCTCTGATGTTACAGTTCACAGGCCATGCACCTGCAGTGTCTTAGGGCTTGGCATTGCAAGGAATGATGGGAGAGGGCTGCAAAAGAGAACAAGTGAGTGTTTGGCTTGCGTGACTGTGAGTTGGGGGTGGGCTGGGAGCGGGGTGGAGAGGAGGCAGATCTGATTTCAGATCAGGTGAAACCCTCTTCCCCTCAGCCCTGAGAGCAGCTGAGCCTGTTCCAGCTGCCAGTTAAGCAGATACATGGTTTCAAGTATGAGATAAAAGTTCCTAATGTTGCGAGGTTTCAGTCACACTTGTGGCCCATTTTGTGTCGTAATTATTCAGTCTGACAACAGAAAGGAGGCTGAACAGTCCTTCCTTTTATGAAGCAGATAACATAATAGCACTTCTGCTTTTCATGTGATTATTGCTTTTATAAAATAGATTGATTTTTATCGTGGTGCACCCAAATCTATATATTTTTATAGAGTGTTTCTCACCTGATGTAAGGCTCCCATATTCAGTAATGATATAATCGGCTAGTCTGTCATTTACCCATCTCTTTTGGCTTAAAATGAACGGCTTGAGGTTCAGATGAAAACAGCGAAAAGTATATCCCTGCATGAAGTAGCTAGTGCATTTTATGAATTTCTTCCATTTCGATTTAGTCAAAGGCCTTCGTCTTTTCTTTAGACTTAGGGAAATAAAAAGGAGGTGGAAGTGGAGAGAACGAGCTGTACCTTCAAAATAATTGTAAAAGGAGGTCGCTTTTGTACATACATCGAGCACCAACAATGGGCCAGGCGCCGCATAAAGCCGCAGAATTAATGCTGCCCCCTTCCCGGTGTGCTGAGGCCTGATGAGGACCAATGTGATCAAAACCTGCAGTTTGCTAAGAGAAATCCTGGGTAGCGTTTCTTAAAAGGGAAGTAGGAAGAACGTGAAAAACATGTCGCTTTATTGTGAACATGTCATCTGTCAGGTTCCTCTGGTAACCGGGCTCAGCCCGGGTTTGTATCATGAGGTCCTCACGTGGCCTTGAGCAGATGTAGGGACATTATGGATTTTTAAGCCGCAGAATGTTGACTCTGGCGAAGGCCTTGTGAACATCTTGTTCTTTGATCAGGTTGAGGAAACAGAGGCCTGGGATGGTTGGGGCCTTCCCCAGGGCCACAGCGCGAAAGGTGGCAGATTTGGTGTAAATAATAGGAACTTTTGTGTGCAGGGCTCCTTCCGTGATGGCACTGGGATTACAAATGCTCAAGCTCTTTAGGGGACGGAAATGCATGTGGGTTCTCCTTCGAGAGGAGTAAACATGATTGCAATCTTCCTTCTTCTTGTCCTACTTTTGATTCCTTATCAAACTCTCAGGGAGGCTGAGGAGTGTGGTCCTCGGGAACCCCTGTCTCTGCTGTTGTGAGAATTCAGTGAACCGGGGCGCCTGGGTGGCTCAGTCGTTAAGCGTCTGCCTTCGGCTCAGGTCATGATCCCAGAGTCCTGGGATCGAGCCCCACATCGGGCTCCCTGCTCCGTGGGAAGCCTGCTTCTCCCTTTCCCACTCCCCCTGCTTGTGTTCCCTCTCTCGCTGTCTCTCTCTGTCAAATAAATAATAAAAAAATCTTAAAAAAAAAAAAAGAATTCAGTGAACCGACAGAGGTCAAGTTCTTAGCACAGGCCTGCCTCACAGTGAGCACTCAATCACCGTGAGCCATGGCTGTCAAGAGCTACGCGACATGGGTGAGCGCAGGTGGCTGTGGGGCTCACCTTGTTTTCTGTGCTTTATTACCGTGTGGCCTTTGTCCTTCGGCATCAGCGGCTTGGCTCTCCTGCCTGAGGGGGCTGCTTTCATTTCAGGAGACCAAGTGTAGGAGCCCCCCGTCTGCTAACTTATTGTTGGGTTTATTTCTGTCATTGCTTGATGATTTTTAGTTGTTGATGAATGGTTTTCTGTGGCTGACGTTGCTAATTAGGATACAGCCCCGTATGTATGTGTATGTGTGTGTGTGTGCGCGTGCGCGCGCATGTGCGCCGGTGTGCGCGTGTTTTTGCATATAAGAGATATTTGATACTGTTTAATTAAGTTTCGTGTCGTCCTCTAGAAAGCTGGTGGCTCCGCTAAGCCCAGCACCTGGGCCCTGGGAGGCGTCCAGCCTTGACTCTGGAAGGAGCGTCCGCTGAGTTTCCCGAACAAGTCCCTCTCTCAGCAACTGCTCTGCTGCACACGGATCTCCGCTCCTTCGTTTTTCCCCTGCTTGCCAACGGGGTGCTAACCTTTCTGAGACAGGAACTTTTGTCGGGTGCCTACGGTTTTCACAGCTAGGAAAATATATTGTCTTTAGGCTCGTTGTCAAGCTTTCAAAGAGGACAGAGCGGACCTCTCAGGATTGATTAGAATCACAGTCTGAGTTTTTGGAAGGTGGTGGTGTAGCACACATACCGACGCGGCCCGAGTTCACCTTCACAGTGCTGGGCAGTTCTCATCATCTTGTTAATTGGACGGTTTCAGATGAGCCAATTAGCCTGTGTCAGGAGCATGCTAAAATGGGAGAGATGGGGAGTTTGGCAGTGCCGTTACCGATGAGTTTTCAGAGTGCAGACATGGCTTTTCCGGGGGCTTGGGGACATAGGTAATTCAGCCCGTCGGCTTTTTTCCTATGCGACTCTTCAAAGGAGAACAGGCAAACACTGATTGTGTTAGCTCCTATTTGGAATTTATCAGTGAAAACCATGGTTTAGAAGGTGTGCCAAGTCGGTGCTGGGCCTCATCAGCCCAAACTCCGGCACCTTCTGTCCCTATGATACTGTGTAATGGTAACGCACATAAAGTCCTTATGGTGCGCATCACATTTATTCCAGATTATAAACTGCTTGTGGATGAGCCTGACACACCTCTCGGTAACTTGTATGGGATCTTGCACATGAAATACTTAGAAATGAAATGGAAGATGTAGCTGTCTACCAGAATACAGATGCAAAAAAAAAAATACGAATATTGTTTTGAAGGATTTTCAGCCCCAGAAGTTTGAAAACCAGAAATTATAATGGATCGACGACTCCATTTCCTGAACACTTTAGTTAAGAAATACTTCTGCTATCAGTAATAATAGCACCTACTATATTCCAGGCACTTTATGAAAAGCGTGTCGTGTAATCTACACAACATTCCTGCAAGGTTATCCTTTAAAAATTTTTTAACAGTTGGCACAGACAGGGTAAATAACTTGCCCAAAGATGTACAGCTAGGAATGGAAAAACCTGGGATTTGAAGCCATGTCTTTTCAAGCCCAGATTTTTTTCCCCTATACCTCTGAATATGTATCCCAGCTAACCAGATGTTGCTGTAATATAATTTGTTTAGGGGTCAGAGCAGATGATCTGCCTTTCTGAGTGTAGTTTTTGATCAGAAGTATTTGGTGTGACTAAATAATCAAATTAAGTAACTGTCAAATCCCTCTTTGTTCTGGATTTACAGATTTAAATACAATTAGAATAGATTTTCCCCAAATGTTTTTTTTAGGTACTGTGAAGAGCCTTTTGTGGTAGAACTAATTTTGGTGGGTAGGACAATGAGAACTCAGGGAACATTCAAGCACGAAAACTGACACAATTTCAGAACAGGCTCAGAATGAAGTCTTCCTTTGACTAGTGAATTGAGTGACTGACAACTCAGGGAAATGTCAAAATGACTTTAACTTAATGCCCACTGCTTGGGCTTTATCTTCGCAGGTGTTTATTTCACCAGACACAGGCTTTGGATTTCATTAAATCCGTCCATTTCTCCTTGAACTTCACAACCACCTGAGATTTCCCTTTAATATGTCACTGCCCCTTTCCGACCTATTATAAGTGCAAAGGATGTTGAAATTGTATTAGAGAAATAAATATTGAGGAAACTGTACAATTGGAAATGGGCATATTTAGGACTTTTATGAAAGGGTAGAACACTGAAATAACCTTTTTACCTTCCCACAAAAATTACAGTTAAGAATTCTACTCCCAGAGCTAACATCATACTTAATGGTGAAAGAATGAATGCTTTCTCCTCAGATTAAGAACAAGGCAAGATGTCTGCTCTCACCAGTTCTGTTCAACACTGTACTGGAGCTTCCAGACTGGACAGTTAGGCAAAAAAACCCAAAAAACAAAACAAAAAAAACCCCAACAAAATAAAAGGCATCCCGATTGTAAAGTAATAAGCCTCTATTTGCTGTCTCTATTTACAGATGACATGATCTTATAGAGAGAAAATCCTAAACTCCACTAAAATCTCCATTAAAAATCTATCTACTCCTAATATGAGTTCATCAAAGCTGTAGGATAGAAAATCAATATATAATATACAATATACAAAATCATTTATGTATATATTCTGGGAATGAACCATCCAAAAACAAAATTAATAAAACAATTTCATTCATAATGGCATCAAAAAGAATAAAACAGTTAGGAATAAATTTACCAAAGAAGTACAAGACTTGTACACTGCAGAGTACAAAATATCATTGGAAGAAATTAATAAAGTCCTAAATAAGTGGAAAGACATCCTGTATTAGTGGATTGGAAGACTTAATAGGGTCAAGATAGCAAAAGTTCCTAAATTTATCCACAGAGTCAACATAGTATCTATCAAAATCCCAGCTGTCCTTTTTGCAAAAGTTGACAAACTGATCCTAAAGTTTATATGGAAATGCAGAGGACCCCAAAACAGTCTTGAAAAAGAACAAAGTTGGAGAAATCATACTTCTTGATTTGCCAAAACTTATTACAAAGCTACAATAATCAAGACAGTGTGGTGCTGGCATAAAGACAGACTTCTATAGCTCAGTGGACTGGAATTGAGAGTCCTGAAATAGACCTTTACATTTATGGCCTATTGATTGTTGACAAGGGTACTTAAGACAATTTAATGGGGCAAAGAATAGTCTTTTCAACAAATGGTGCTGGGACAACTAGATCTCCATATGCAAAAGAATGAATTGGGACCATTACCTGACACCATATACAAAAATTAACTCAGAATGGTTCCATGACCTATATACCAGAGCTAAAACTATAAAACACTTAGAAGAAAACATAGGTGTAAATCTGTGTGCTTTGGAGTAAGCAGTGTTTCTTAGATAGGACACCAAAAGCACAAGCAACAAAAGAAAAAATAGACAAGTTAATACTTCATCCAAACTGAAAACTTTTGTGCTTCAAAGGACATGGTCAAGATGGTGAAAAGACAACCCACATAATGGGAAGATTTTTTTTTTTTTCAAATCTGATAAGAGACTGTTATTTAAAATATGTTTTAAAGCACAACTCAGTAATTAAAATACAACCCAATTAAAAATGGACAAGGGATCCAAATACACATTTCTGCAAAGAAGTGTACACATGACCAATAAGCACACGGAAAGATGCTCAACATTGTAAGCCAAAACGGAAGTGCAGATCAAAACCACAGTGAGATATCACTTCATGCCCCCTGGGATGAATATAATAAAAAGATGGGTAATAACAAGTGTTGGTGAAGATGTGGAGACATTACTGGTGACAATGTAAAATGGTGCAGCTGCTTTGGAAAATAGTCTGGCAATTCCTTAAGAGGTTAAAATACAGTTACTATGTAAGCCGACAATTCTGCTCCTAGATATATACCCAAGAGAACTGCAAATATGTGTCCACACAATAACTTGCATGTGGATGTTCAGGGCAGCCTTATTCATACTAGCCCCAAAGAGGAGACAACCTAAATGTTCATCGACCGATAATGCATAAACAAATGAAGTATATCCATACAAAGGTATAATATTTAGCCATAAAAAGGAATGAGGTAGTGATGCATACTACAGTATGGTTGAACCTCGAAAACATTAGGGTAAATGGAAGAAGCCAGTCACCAAAAACCACATAGTGTGTTATTCCATTTATATGAAATGTCAGAATAGACAAATCTGTGAAGATGGAAAGCAGATTAGTGGTAACCTAGGACTAGGGGTGGGAGGGCTTGAGGGGATGGAGAGAATGACAGCTAAAAGGTGCCCATTTTTTGGTGGCGGAATGATGAACATGTCACAAAATAGATTATGGCAATCCTTGCACGTACTATAAATATACTGAAACCACTGAATTGCACACTTTAAATCAGTGGATTGCGAATTATATCTCCATAAAGCTTTTATGGAAAAAAGGAAATCTGTTTCTCTCTCTCTCCATCCACTAGTATTTCCTATAGTAATTGACGGTTGGAAACAACTCATTTAATAATATTTATAAAATATTCTAAAATATAGCACATCAATAGAATGTGACACCCTACAGGCTTTAACTCATGATGCAGAATACTATTTTAGGGCATGGGTAAGTGACACACCATTTAATGTGAAACATAAGTTATCAAATAACATGATCCCAATTTTGTGGAAGAACATTTATAATTATATGCCTAGGGAGAGGGCTGGAAGTATGTACATCAACTATAGTGATAGTAGTCACCTCTTGGGTGTTGAAATGACAGAGAACTTTAATTTTCTTCTTCTTGCCTTGCTGTATTTTCCAGATTTTTTTTTTTTTAATGCTAATCATTTATTAGTGATCAGAAAAAGAAATTTTATGTACAATTTACATATAAGAGACTGGCTTAAAATGTTTCTAAAATAATAAGGAACTAAGAAGATAACCTTACCTTCACATATCTTATATTACAATTATTACTATTCTGAGAATAATGACATTCTTCCACGTTTTGACACACAGACACTATATACCTAATATAAAATAGCTAACTTTCATTGAGAGCTTAAAAAATATAATCTGTACATTAGACATCGTAAGCTGTTACTATAAGTTAGTGGTATGTATCTTAAGCAGGTCATAATTGCCCCATCAACGCTAGCTATCTCTTTCGGAATGTTAGTTCCGAAATACCTTATTCATCTCTAAAAATTGGGCCATAACACCTCTCTTTCACCTGCCTCCCCACCCCCTCTAGTAGCAAGTCGCTTTCCTGACTGGACGGCAAGGACATGGAGCCTCTAGGGCCAGGGAAGGAACCTCAGATGTGTCTTTCCTGAGCTTCGCGTCCTTTCTGCAGGCACCTGCCACTTAGCGTTTCTTGCACAGCTAGTGTTCCGTGTGCGGCTCCAGGCAATACCTGGAGCAGTGATTCTCAGGAGATGTCCACTCTCCAGTGATGTCTGTATCCCGCGCCTCCTTCAGCGATATTTTGGGAGACTGTTTCGGGGCACTGGGCTGTTTCCCCCTCCGCTTTGGGAGGAGGAGACTTCTAAGCCCTGGTTGACTATAGAATTTTTACCTGAGTCAGCCGGGAACTTAACGGTTTTTCTCACATTCAGCTTTTTCCTTCAGACTCCGGCTTCTGGATCCTGTGTCTGCAAAGAAATGGTGTCAGGTAAAACTGGTTAAAAGCAGAGGAGAAGAAAGCCGTGGAATGCGCTGGTGTGCCTGTCTTTCCCAGGACATACTTGGGCACGCTCGGTGTTTGTGCCTCTGCTGTTAAAGAGAGTTAAGAGAGCTTCCGATCGGCTAATTGCAGAGGTTAAAAGCAAAAGCGAGAGCGCATCTCATCTAACGTGCCTCTTTAATTAATAAATTGTGAAAAAGGCGCCATTGCAAGCCCTCTGAGGTATTCATAAGCAGCTCTGTGATCGCCTGGGGCTAGAGGTTCCAACCATTTTTCGGATAAACTGTGCCAACGTGGAGGTTTGTCTGCTATGAAAAGAAAAACATCGCAGCCTGAGGAAGTCGTGAGATATGGCATGAATGTGAGTGTGTTACCCGGCTCCCCGAGTCACATCATGTTCTTCTAAAAACTCTGCTGTTGGAGGCAAATGCTTTATGAGCCTCGGAGAAAGGTGAGGCTGGTGATTCCAGTTGTGAAGATGATTTTTGTTAAATCTGCCTGATTTACGTCCCAGGGAGCTGCCAGAGATGCACCTGTGCTTCATCGAAGATGCTTCCAGTCCCTGTGGTTTCATTGGGCAGGACCTGCAAGACGCAAGCGCGTCAGGTTAGAGAAGGGGCTTGTTATCCAGGTTCCGGGTGACTCACGGCATCAGCTCCTGAGTTAGCGATGGTGTGAGGTCGTGAAGTGAGTTGAAGGGTTTGGGTGGATGGCCGTCCATTGCAGTGTGTCCTGGCTGTGTCTTTCATGTGGCGGCAAGCCCCTGGATGTGTGCTAGATTGCTGCTCTTGGGACAGGCTCTTTAGGATGTCATGCACTCTGGAAACATCCTGCCTCGTCTTCCCGCGTGGGGTGTGGCCAGAGGCACCTTCCTCAGGCTTCCTGAGAGACGCTAAGCATGGGAGCAGGAGTGGGGCCGGCTCTGAACAGCGCCTCCAGGATGCCCTCCCGCAGCAAGCAGGCCCGAGTGGGAATGTGACCTAGTTGTGTGCCTCCCAGCACATTGGCACAATAACCAGACCTTCCTTCCTCCTCTCCTCACAGCAAGAATAATTCTGCTGAGCCTTTTGGAGGCCGGAGGGCCAGTTTTAGTAACGTGCCCTTTCCTGGCTGGCTCTCGTCCATTTATTTTGGGTGAGTGTTAATGGCCGTGAGTTTGAAAGTTTTATTTTTAAGGAAACTGTCTCTCTTGATCCTGGTGTCCTTGTCAACTGTTATCTGTCTGAAGCCCCTTCCTTCTTGGGGAAAAGGCTGAGAACAAAGTGGTCATAGGATTGTCACCTGTGGTCTTCTTTTTTTTTTTTTTTTGATGTCTTCCATATGGATTTAGGCCAGGGGAGCCGGGGGGCGGGGTGGGGGTTGGTGAATTCAGTGTACATACCTGTAGTAGGTCTCCCAGAGCCCCAGTGAAAAGGTCACTCTCCCTGTAGGTCATTTTTGTGCTAGCCATGGGATACACTCCCCCCTCCTCCCCCCCCAACCCCGTGAGCCCCGGCTCCACGGTGCAGGGTGACTAACTTTGGGAGGTGACTGGTGGTCCTGGATGGAATTTCCTTTTGAGTCATGGGTGTGACCAATCGACTGCCCTGGCTGCTCTGGAGGAATGAATACGTAATGTTTATCCTATACTTGACCTTTTAGAAAGCACTTGCTTGGCATGGTCTGTTCATTTTCAAAGCCGATGCAGAATTTTTGCAGTCCTTTTGCTGGCGATTTGCACCAAGGGGCTGGAAAACTGCGAAGTGGTTCAGTCTCTGTTGTACTCCCTCGTGGAAGGGATTTCTCTGATAGGTAGACGTCTAGAGCTAGAAGGGATGGTGTATATATACAGCTTATCGTCATGTTTTACAGAGAAAAAAAAAATCCTGGCACAGAAGGGTTCAGTGCGTTGCTCACGCCCACACAGCTAGTTAGGGACGGAATAGGACAGAATGCAAGAGCAAAACCCAAATAAGAGAGCAAGGCCAGGGCCCAGAATGGCCTCCAGGGGCACTTCTGAAACTGTGTGTCTCCAGTCTCTCGGTTCCCCAAAGCTCGCGTTACGTGAGAGCAGGAGCATCTAGTCTAATGTGTAAATGACACACAAGAAACAGAAGCCCAGAGGGGTGGAGGGACTTGCTCAAGGCCACACACCTAGTGGGTTACTGATCCTGGTCTGAAATGCAGGTCCAGTTGTCCCCACAATGTGGTCCTTCTGGCCCACTAGATTTAAAACGTATTTAGGTCCAGGGTGCATGAATATGGAATGCTGTCTGTACATTATCTTGACTTTATGAGTCAAATTGATGGGATTCAGTTTGGGGTCATGAATGTGCTCAATGTCTGCCACTGAATGGGGGTGGGGGTGTGTGAGGTTCAAGCCGGTTCTAGAGCTGATGTGTTGAGCTACCACCCTCTTCTGCTAAGAGTGAGGAAACCCTTTTCTGGGGTCATGGTATATTTAGGGATATAAGGGGAAGATTTCACTTCCGTTTTAAGTCAGATGTCTGCCTGGATTCTTGTTATTCTCAATACAAAGTCGAGTACTTTAAAGACAGTTGGGACCCTGGGGACAAGTTGTAGGTGTGCTTTCTTCAGATTAAATCGAAATCATTATGTAAATGAGCTTTCCAGAGTACTGTTTTTGGGAATTCCTAAAGCAGTCTTAGGGTTGGTATCACATGTAATATGACGGCAACTTCACCCCAGCTGGGATCACCGGTTGCTTTTTGTATTCTTGAATCTTTTGCCAATTTTCCAGATGCTTTTGGAAATTCATGCTGACCGTTTTTTTTTTTTTTTTTCATTCCATTTTGAGTACTGAATATTTTCCTGTCACTACTTAAACTGGCATGAATAAAATATTCCTTTTCAGGATGATGATTTTCAATTTTTTTTTTTTTTAAAGAAAAACAAAACACCCCAGTTGGTTAAATTTATGAGGCCTGCGAAAATGTCTTTACAATGTGAGTGGGTGAATTTGGGAACAGGAATTGTCTTTCTAGAGGCCACATAGTGTCAAGTAGGGTATTTCCTGGTAGTAGGGGTACAGGAACAAGCCAGTAGAAAATAGATAACTTTGAATGAGTGGAACTGAATCATTCAGGACTCAGAATAGAGTTTTCCCCTCAGAACCATCTGGATATCTGTACTCAACGTATGGGATGGTTATTGTCATTAACAACAACATAGGTGAAAATGAGGAATGATTAAAAATAATACAAAGAGTCGGGGCACCTGGGTGGCTCAGTCAGTTAAGTGTCTGACTCTTGATTTTGGCTCAGGTCATGATCTCAGGGTGGTGGGGTCGAGCCCCCTTTTGGGCTCTGCTCTGGTCGTGGAGCCTGCTTGGGATTCTGTCTCCTTGTGCCCCTCCCCCCCCAATAATAATATAAAGAGTAAGTGTAAAATATTCCATTCATCTCTTCCTTCATTTGATAAATTGTTGTTTGGCTCCTACTAAGTGTAAGGCCTTGTGCTAGGTTTTTGGAGAAACACAGAAATATGCACTCAAGGAACTTAAGAGTGTCAGGAGAAAGAAAACCGAGAAGCCTAATAACTATAATAAAATTTAGAGAAGTAATAAATTCCATAAGAAAGGGCAGGTGAAGAGAACTTAAACCAAGCATTTTGCATATATTATCTCCATTTATCCTCATAACCACAGTGAGATAGGTTCAGAGATTTAAATTTTCTGGCCCAGAGACATTCAGCTAGTAAGTGGCAGAGCTGGGACTCTAACTCCTGACAAGACACTTCTCTGCCTTCCCCAAGCAGGGATGAATGCTCTGTGAGTTTAGAAGAGGAGATAATAATTCTGCCTGGTCTGGAGATGTGATGGGAGTGTTAGAGCATTAGCCAAACCTCGAAGCATGGTGGGGGGCGGGGGATGTCCATGTCCAGCTTTGGAGGCGGGAACTCGAGCCATCGCTGTGGGGATGGTGGGATGGACGTAAAGTGTGAGGTTCAGTTCTCTGGTCATGAAGGAAATCAGTAGGAAATAAGGTTACAAAGGTAGGTAAGGGGTCAGATCGTGAGTTTTGAAGTCTAGGCAAAATTCTTTTTAATTTTAGCTGATGATACAAGCTGTTCAAATATTCAGGTGATACTAGCTATAATATAATATAATAGTCTAAAATTAGAATATTCTAAACCGACCTTGGTGTCTGGGGTAGGGGGATTGGGTGGGAGGGCCTGCAGGCCAACAGGAGAGCTAGGAGGTCAGTGTGGTGGGGTCCCAGCGAGGGGGCTGAGCTGGTGTGGTGGGGGGAGTGGCGGAGGGGGGCAGGGGGAGGGGCCTAGTGGCCGTCTCACTTAGGAGCTGGGAGAAGTGGGGTTGGGTGTTGGCGCTGCCCCAGGTGGGCTTCCCATTGCGGCACGGTGCTCCTCCAGTCTGACTTGGGTGTAATTTGTAGTTGCTTCTTGATGGGAGATAAAACGGTTATATAGTTTTATTTAAACACATAGTGCTTTGTGGCACGTTTTGTTCTAAGTGCTTTACAACTCACTCATTTAATCTTCATGACTACCCCATGAGGCAGGCTGTGATTATTCCCAATTTACAGATGAGACAATGAAGGCTGGCTCCAGGATCTGTACTCTTAACCATTACTTTGGTGCTAACAGTACATTTGATATTCAAATTTTAGTGTATTTCCCAGAATCCTGACTCCCTTCCCTTCCCAAAATAAAACAGTCATTAGTATCCACATAGTAGAAGCATCCAGAATGAGAGTTGTCATGAGGGTTGTTACATGACATTGGATGGGAATTGCTGAATCAGGAGAATGAGAGCTTGTTGGAGTGAGGAGGACCATGAAAGAGATGATCTGCTCACGAAATTCCGGCCCCGTCTCCTCAGCGCACAGGTAGGGAGAGAGACGCAGGGCCTGCTATCTAGTGTGGTCGGGAATGTTCTGTTGCATTTGGGGAAAGCTGGTTTTTCAGCACTGGGGAGCTACGTCTTGGGCTCCTTAGATGGCAGCCGCGGTGGATTTTCATGGGGAAGAGATGCAGGAGGCCAGCACCAGAGTCCCAGGAGCTAGATGGCTTCAGGGGCTCCTCCTCCCACGGCTGATGTCCCCTCTTCTTTTTCTGTATCTTCATTGTCTGCCTCTGTTCCTCTTGTGGGTTTAAGAACTTTGGGAACTGTTGCACATATTGTCATTTTTCTGATGAGTGCTACGGAAGCTTTTTCAGTATTAAAGCTTACATCACGACAGTGTGTTCAAATTCTGGGTCCCCAAACCAGAATTTCCATAACCATCTCCTGTGTAATCTCCTTTTTGCTGCCAGTGGGGGAAAAAACAAGAGCAGTTCTCCATCGGAGAAAACTCCTTTTCTTAGCAGCTCCTTTTGGGGTGAGGGCTCTGTGGACAGAGTCTCCTCTTCCACTGTTCTAGTTTCTTAGCTCTACTTCTCATCGAGGCCTTACCTGAGCAGATCCTTGACATTATTTTAAAGAAGCACTTAAAATCTTGCTTGAGTTCAGGGCAACAGTTGTGTTCCTTGCTCCCTTCGCTGGTCCCTCTGGTCTGTGGCTGTTTTGCCGCTGTGGCTGACTTGGCTCAGAAGTTCAAGACCCCCGTAGGCTCCCTGTTGGTCACGGCTCACAAGGGCGGGCTGCTTGCCTAGTGTACTGGAGTCCTGCTGCATGCTCTTCCTGAGATTCGGGTTTTTAAGTCAAGCGTCATCCCCAGGAATTGAATTAGAGGGCCTAGGAAGAAGCAGGTTTTATGCAACATCTCCGCGTTTGGCCTGCAGCTGTGTTTGTGTGATCTTAAAACAATTTCTCTCTCATCTCCACTGTGCCCCATCGGCTGACCCAGCTCATCTGCCGCCATCGGTAATCTCCGTTTTAATTAATCTTTCAAAGAAACAGATTAAGTTGATTGCTTTACAAGCTGAGTTTTGGTGTACGTACCTTTCAGCTGCCTTCCAGAAGTGATTAAAAGAAGAATTTTTATATGAGGTTTTATGCCCAGTTAAGATTATTTTTGGATCTTGTCTCAATGGTTTATTTCCATCATGTGCCTGTTTTTAACAGAGGAACTGAAAATGAGGAGCGGGGCTGGGTTTTGTCTCACTGTGGGTGTTCTTTGCGTTCAGACATCCTGATGTGATCTTTGCTCCAGGCTGCCTGGTTGGCCATCTTCCAAGGAGCCTTCCCCAGGTAGCCTTGCTTAGTCACTGGCATTGAAGTTACACCTTGTGCTAGTTATTCAGGACGCTTCTAGTCCTGCCTTGTCTCCCCCCACTAAGCTTTCACAAATAAACCATCTATTCCTAAACCCACTCAAGCCAAGCTTCCATGGATACCCTACCTAGGATCTGACTAGCACTGCATTGAACAGATGGTATTGCGAAAGGTTATCTATCTGTCATTTGTTTTCCTTGAGGGCATCTTTGTGTCCCCAGGACCCAGGGTAGTGTCTGGAACAACTGGGAGGTGTTCAGTGAGCATTTTTTGAATGAGGGGCTCTCCTATCAGCATATGGAAAAGTTGACAGAAGATGGTAACTGTTGCTCAGAGTCAAGGTAGAAACAATATTGGCCTTTAGATGTGTTTTGTTTGGCCTGCACACTGCTTAAAAAAATTTCTGAACCAACATAGTATGAAAAGGTAAACTGTACATAGAAAATCCAGTTTTCCAGCTTCTCTTGCAGAATGTTAAGACTAGGGTGGAACTGAAAGGTGAACTTGCCTTGGAGGGGCCTGTATTCTGCCTTTTGCTCACCTAATCCCTAAAATAGTTTTGTAAAGCTATCTATCCCCTCACACACTCTGTGTTGATAGCTAACATTTTTCATCATAATTGAAGAGTTGCAAAGGATGTTATTTCTAGCTTATTGTAAATATCGACATCTTTAAATAAAACTTTACATCATTCTTTTAAATATAACCAGTGGAATCTAAACACCACAGAGACTTGATACCCATCATCACCATTTAAAAAGCAATCGAATTGTCTCGTCTTTAACCATTGGAATTTCTACCTCATTCTCTTTTTTTCTCCGAATTCATATTCTGTCCCCACAGAATGTTGTTGTCCTTGGGTATTATATTTGTCCTTGCAAAAATCTGTATCTACATTTAAATTAAATTTCCTATGGCTGTAATGGTCTAAAAATTAAAAAGTTCTTGTATTTACTTATTGTGGTTGATTACTATTATACATTTGAACAAATCCTAAATATATTACAAATTTAGCTAACTATACTCACAAGATAACACCAAATTTGCTTGGAAACACACCTCCTAAGGTGCATAGAGTCCTATGTGTTTTTGCAATTGTTTTCTGTATCCAAGGACGAATATTACTTGTCACTGAGTAAGAAAGTTCAGCATCAGTTCATTCCTGTTTTTTTGCAGTTTAACAGATTTAAGCACAAAGAAACCATATAAAACCAAGTAAGTATATGGGACTGGGAGTTGTTAGAGCAGTCCTGCCTTTTGTGAAACTGTTTTTGAGTGATATGCTGCAGTTGCTACTCTTAGTTCCTTCCTTTTCAGAAGCTAGGGAGCAGGCCCCTCTGGGTGGTGTATTGGAATCATCATGGGGGTTGTGTGGGGTGCACGTGTCTCTCCCAGGCTCATGCCCGGGACCATGAGCAAAGCGGTGAAAAATTCGTCCCTGAATGCACATGTCCCCAGCTGAGGCTGACCGAGGCCACGTGGTGCCATCTCGTTTCAGCTCTCCCGCTGGAAACCAGCGTCCTTCCCATGGTCTGTTTAGTGCCATGTTTTTCACATTTTTGTGCTGTGTGTTAGTGATTTCACTGCTGCGAACGGCCCCAAAGCCCAGTGCTGAAGTGCCGTGTAGAGTTCCTGAATGAAAGAAGGCCGAGATGTGCCTTCGGGAGCAAACACATGTGCTAGACAAGCCTGTTCAAGCATGAGTTATGGTGCTACTGGCCGTGTTTCACATTAACGAACCAGAAATATATATTAAAGAGGGTATCTTTATACAGAAACACACATAAAGCAAGGTTATGTATGGATCGGCTGACAAAAATGCTGTGACCAGAGGCCCAAAGGAGCCCAGTGCTATGTTTCCCCTAGGAGCAGTGGTTCAATATCTGCAAATTCAACATGATTTTACAGGACGTGACTACTGTGAATCATGAGAATCACCTGCATGTACAGATAGTCCCCGACTCACGATTTTTCAGCTTTATGATGGTGCAAACGTGATGCAGATTCAGTAGAAACTACTTGGGATTTTGAAGTTGGATCTTGTCCCGGGCTAGCGACGTGCGGTCAGTCCTCTCTTGGATGCTGGGCAGTGAGCTGCAGATCCCAGGCAGCCAGCAATCACGAGGGCGGACGACCCATCCCGACAACCATTTTGCACCCATCACCGTTCTGTTCTTCTCAGGGCCGTCCTCAACACATGACACGGGACAGTCAACCCCCGATGATCAAATAGGCTTCGTGCGAGGTGATTTGCCCACCTGCTGGCTGATGGGAGTGTTGTGGGCACGTGTAAGGCAGGCCAGGCTAAGCCATGATGATCTGTAGGTTAGGTGTATTAAATGCATTTTCGTCTTACCATATTTTCAGTTTAGAATGAGTTTATCGGGATGCAACCCCATGGTAAGGCGGGGAAGATCTGTCATTTGCACGTGGATATTACAGCTTTAGAAATTTAAGAACGAATTTCGGGGTAATGTCTAGGTAGGCAGGTTTTTCACTCAGAATATGAAGTATTCGATTTTATTTTTACAAGACAGTCTTTTAAAGCATGTCCCTAACAGGATGGCATTGATTCGTTGTGTCTCTAGGGTTCATCGAAAGGGGTAACTTTCCAATGCTGGTAGATGCCTCTGCTACTTGGACTTGGCCGTGAACTTGCACTCACGGCGCACTTGAAGGCTGAGACTCAGACTGGGGGCTTAGTGAGAACAGCATCTGAGTTATTCTTTTATTATTCGACTGAGGCTTCTGTGCCAGGAAGATAAAAGAGCTCAGAGAAGCCTGGAGTTGGGAAGCTGCACGGACCTCCTCGCTTACAGTCAGAGTCCTCATTAATTCTCTGATTTCACACGGCTTCCACGATTTTTTTTTTTTTTTAACAGCCACATGTCCCACAACCACTAATCCTGACTAAATAGTACATAAGATGTAATTGTTGTGGTTTTGAGAAATTTATCTTCTGAGGAACGGAGTGTGTTTTAAGACATGACTTCATCTTTCTGGAATCCCCACTTGAGGGCTTCACATTTCAGCTGACGGGGGCTCACAACCTTCACTGGGGTAGGACACAGGCCTCCGGGAAGTGTGTGCTCCTTATCGAATTCCCTTCTCCCTCGGACACATCTCTGGTCCAAGAACACCTTTTCTCTCCTTAACCTCTCCCCTTCAGGGGATGTCTTACAAGCTCAAACCAGATTCTAAGTCTGGTTCTCACCTCAATAAATTATAAAGCCAATGGTTTTCTTTCCTTCCCATGTATGTAGTTTGATTCATGTTTATGTAATCAGTAGATATTATAGAGCCCCTACTTTGTGCCTGGGCCTGGGCCGGGTGCTAGGGGTGTAAAGACAGCCAGCCCTCAGCCCAGGGAAGCGGAGCCCACCTTCTGCTGGGAAGAAGAGTCCATGCTATAGTGTGGAGATACTGCCAGGGGAGGTTCCTTGAGACGAGCCTCAGAAGGCTGTGGTCGGGGTGTCTCAGAGTTGGCCTGGGAGAGTCAAGGAAGGCTTCATAGATGAGGGGGTGCAAGGCCTGAGGCTTGAGGGATGAGTAGGAGTTTACCAGCTGAGCAAGGGAGAGAGGGCTTCCGAGCAGATGGCCCCACTGTGGTCCTATGATCCAGAGGATGGAAGAGCACAGGGTCTGTTTGGGGGTTCAGGCAAGAATAGGGGAGTGGTGAGAGAAGAAGCTAGAAAGGGAGTTGTGGTTTCAAGGACTTTTTATGCCACACTTAGTTGTGTGGAATTTATCCTGAAGATGAGGGAATTGGAGAGGAAACATGATGAGCCTTTCCATGCATTTGAAAGCCCAGCTTGGAGCTGTAGGGGGGAACTTTAAGACAGGTGTCAAGGAGACCAGCTAGATTTCTCTTGGATTCATGGAAGGGTTCTGGGGTAGAGGTGAAGGGTATGGGAACTGGCAGGGGTATGGGAAGATGGGACAGACAGATACATCCTGAAGTAGGTCAAGTTCAGTTCTTTGGGATCATTTTAGATTTGGGACCATCCAAGAAGGAAGGGCTAAGAAGGGTTCGTGCTTGGAGAGCTGAGTAAAAGATGGTGCCCTCTACGGAGAAGACACACAGGAGCAGGTCTGGGGGAGAAAGGTAAGGAGTTCTGAATGCATAGAGTTGCCTTGCCACCTCAGAGTGGAGATACCCAGTATACAGGTGAATAGATTCATCATTATGGCATAAATACAGCTCCAGGGTTATATCCCTGAGGCAGGGTTTTCTTTTGTTTTGTCTTATCTGCTTGTTTTTGCCTGCATTATCTACTTAAGTAATTTAGGTCGGCAGAAAAAGAGCGTGGAGCAAAATGGGTCAAAGTACCTGGAAAGAAAGAAAAATCTCTGATGATATGGTCTGAACACCAGTGTGGGTACATGAAACCAGATGCCCTGAAAGGCTGGGGGCTGGTTTTCAAGTGACTTAGGACAAGCTGTCCCCTTCTTGCTATCCTGTGTTCACACCTGCCCTGTGGAATGGTGCAGTGGCTAAGGACCGGTGCAGGTGGACCTTGTTTATCCCGTCATGGGCGGGTTCACCCCTTGTGCAAGTCCCTGCTCTGTGTCTAAACATCTTTCTTGCATAGCGATGATAATAGAACCCACTTTATTTGTGAGGATTAAACGAGATAATTGATGCTATTTCTTAGCCCAGTTCCTGGCATAGTGAGCACTCAAAAAGATTATATCTCAAAATAATTACATGAACAGATCTTATATAATGACTCTAAATTCACAACCAAACATAAAACTGGAATTCAGGTTTGGTTTTCTAAGAGATTCATTTCTCATTTAGGCATTAAGGATGCGCCGTAGAATCCCTGTAGAAAATCTTCGTGCGTTTAACAATATTTGACCTGCAAACGTTCACCATACTTTAAAATCGTAGTCCATTATTTATAATAGTAATAATAATAATAATGAAATGATTCATTTACAAATATTTATAAATCTTCGTAAATGAAAAATCGAGATGAGAATAAACTATATTATATAATGCATTGAACTCCGAAGTTTCTCCCCTACGTCATCTCAACTGCTTCTCTGGTATAGGCCTCACGGTTGAGGGGGCACATAGCTCTGATGTTACTGATGAATGATGCCAAGGCCAGGGAGCTCCAGGGGCATCACGTGGGTGATGGCATCGGGTCACCTGAAAGCCTTTCCTGTGCTTTGGAAAGAAAAGGAGGAAAGAGAAGAAACGAATATCTAGTAGCTTGAGCTTTATGAAGAGGTAGAAATTGAGGAAGAAACTGCTAATTGAGCAAATCCAGACCATCCCTTACCATCTTCAGAGAATGTACAGTGGCACCTAATTCTTTTTGGAAATATGGCACCCCCTTATAAATAGATATGCTTTTAAAAAAGTTGAAAAGCTATAAACAAGTGTCGGGAAGCCAAGGGAGAAAGCTGTTCGTTCCTGTTAATTATGTATTAAGGCTACACTAAGAATGGGTTATTCTTGGTATGAATAACTTCCTGTGAAAGAATCATAGAACTTTAGAATACAAGGGACCTTAAGGGTCACCTTTTATTTATTTATTGATTCATTAGTTGCATATAACACCCAGTGCTCATCACATCACGTGCCCTCCTTATGCCCATCACCCGGTTACTCCGTCCCCTCACACCCCTCCCTTCTGTAACCACAGTTTGTTTCCCAGAGTCCAGAGTCTCTCCTGGTTTGTCTCTGTCTCTGATTTCTTCCCATTCAGTTTTCCCTCCCTTCCCCTGTGGTCCTCCATGCTATTCCTTATGTTTCACATATGAGTGAAACCATATGATACTTGTTTTTCTCTGCTTGACTTATTTCACTTAGCGTAATCCCCTCCAGTTCCATTCATGTCGATGCAAATGGTGGGTATTCATCCTTTCTGATGCCTGAGTAATATTCCATTGTATATATGAACCACATCTTCTTTAAGGGATCACCTTTTAATCACAAGGAACAAGGAAACTGTGTTTTTGAAGTGCTAATACATTTCCTTTATATTTTTATGAATAAAGGACAGACCTAGCTGCCGGCGAGGGCTTCTCCTCCCTGAGCTGTCACCACGGTCACTGTCCGTTGAGTTGACATAATTCTAGTCCAAAGTAAATATGTTTTAGCCTGTGCCATCCTATTGTGGGTAAATGGGTGGTTTCTGTGGGGCCTTTCGAAAAACTGAAAATAGCCCTGGTGCGTTCACTGCTCCTTTGGGGACGTCCACAGCTGCTTGCAGTCCAGCCAGCTCATTTTATAGACCTCAAGACTTTAAATCACTTGCTCAGGTCAGAAACATGGGGCCTTTGTAAGGTAATACATTATATCCAGTGCAGACAGAGCTTGAGGGAACCTTGATGTCTCCGTAGAAATGGCAGCCAGAGAGCTGTGTACTCCAGGCCGTTTGTAGGTTCAGTAGGAACTGGCACTGCAACTCTACTCTTGGTTGGCTTAGAGCGTCTGTGTATTGACTCGCATGCCCACTGCCCTAAGCAGCTACCTGAAAAAATTAGTCACAGTCTGTCAGACAGAAACACAGAACAATTAACACCTGCAATTGGCCCGTGCACCCCTGTCATGTCAGAACCCCTCGTAAAACCTCATTTATTGAGACCTCCGTACCTTTGGAGTGCCAAGTAAAAACCCACAGGGGTAGGCCGGAGTTTGTTCAAGCCCGTATCTATGAGAAAGGAGTTTGCTAAGCAAATGAATTGTATCAACACGGACGCAGTCGTGTTGTTTAACAACTTAGCTTTAATATTTGCACACGTAGTTAAGTGTTCGCTATAAGTAACTCTTATCAGGACCTGGGAGACTCCTGCTTAGCCATACTTGGCTGGTTTTTAAAAGTTGTTTATGAACTTCAAAGCATTTAAATTGCATTTCTCTATGTATGTTTGAAGATCAGTGGGGATAGGGCATGTGACAAGTGTCTGACTTGTTTGCATAGAGCCAGCAAGAGGAGTTGGCTCGGAGGGTTGCTCAGTGCTTAGTTGTCAAAGGTATAATTGAATATGTGAATAAATACACTGACACTGGGATTGTGGTCTAACCAGTTGGAAAAAAGTAATACATTTTGTTTCTCAATGGCAGGCGCTATTGGTACCGTGGCCAAGATGATTCTTCCCGGCTGAGCACTGCCTGGTGCATCTCCAGACATTCAGCCTCCCTGACTCCCATGTGCTAAAGAGCAGGAGTGCCCACCCCGCCGAGATAGACCACCGAGCCCCACTTGCTTCCAGATACCCCTGGGGGAGCAGTGCCATCCCTAGTTAGGGACCACCACTGCCTCCCATCCCCCAAACACCAAAATAAATTACAGATATTAGAAAGTTAAGTGTAAAAAAGAAATAATAAAGTAACTGGAAGAAAATAGAAGTTAGTATCTGACAAAAAGATGTTAAAAATTTAAACTATTGGGTTCTCTGCAAAATCATGCTTTCTGATTCTACCTGGGCCACCTCCCACCTCTGCCGTGTTATGTTTTTGCCTCAAGCTGCCTGTTAGATTTTCTCATGGGCTATTCCAGCCCTTTTTCATCCTGCTTGTTCTTGATTTTCTCTGCCTCTTTCCAGGGGGCGGAGGCCGGCCAGAGTGATTTGTTGTGACTTCATCTATCCAAACCTTGGAATCCCTCCTTCTTTCTAAGGAAGACTTCTCCTCCAGGAGTCTCGCTGCCCTGGCCTGCTGCCCTTTAGCCACCCCCCTCATCTCTAGAATTTTCCATTTTGTCTTCTCTGTCTCTTCCACACTGCCTGTAAACCTTCTCAGATGTCCTGAAATTCTAAAATAAATCTTTAACATCCATAATTCTGCATCAACATCTACTAGCCTATCTTGGTCCTTATATTCATGTCTAAACCCCTCTATAAATTCTCCTTAGCCTGGTGGAAAGGACGCTGGTCCTGCATTGAGCAGCCCAGGGCGGAATCCAATCTGTTCGGCCTCTCAGCCTGATGAGTTAAATGGGGATAGTGATGCCCACCATGGAAGGAAAGGTCACCATGAGTGCTGGATCTAAAATGCAGGTAGGGTCATGTCCCGCCCCAGCTTAGAATCCTTCAGGAGCAGAAGATAGTAGGAAGGGAAAAATGAAGAGGGGGAAATCGGAGGGGGAGACGAACCATGAGAGACTATGGACTCTGAGAAACAAACTGAGGGTTCTAGAGGGGAGGAGGGTGGGAGGATGGGTTAGCCTGGTGATGGGTATTAAAGAGGGCACGCTCTGCATGGAGCACTGGGTGTTATATGCAAACAATGAATCATGGAACGCTACATCAAAAACTAATGATGTAATGTATGGTGACTAACATAACATAATAAAAAAAAGAAATACATATATAAAATGTTTGCATAAGGAAAAGATTAGAATAATATACACTATTTTTATTGGCTACTTCTGTGTAATGGGATTAATCAGTGATTTTCATTTTTTCATTGTTTTCCAGAATATTTTAAATAAACATGAGTAATGGCTAGCACATTTTATATTTATTATTTAAAAATTTTTCAAAGAATAAAAAGAATTCTCAGAAAGAAAAAAAAAAAAAAGAATCCTTCAGGAGCTTGCCATTCCCAGAGCAAATCATACAAGTCCTTGCTTCTTTTGCACATTTCCTTTTCAGCATTCCCTCCCTCCAGCTTCATATTTCCTTCCCACTGAACTGTTGATGGCACCATCGTTATCCCTGCCCTCTTCCCCCAGCCCTGTCTGCTTTGCTGTTGCCTGTCTGGGTCTTTTCTGACTGGTTGTCTGCCTCCAGCTCCCTCCTTCCCGCCACGGTTGACTCCTGCTCATTATTTTGCAGTAAGCCCTTCTTGTGGAAGTTTCCTGGAGGCCCCTCCCCCTCAATCTATCACTGCACCGATACATTATAAGACGTCAAGGGGTTGGTGAAGAAATCTCTGGTTGAATGAATGTCCAGTCTGGGAGGAGGTTTTGACCCATCAGTTCCAGCTATGGTGGAAGTTGACGAAGATCATGCGAATAGGCGATTTTCTTGAGCACTTTTACAGCAGTCATGGTCTAAGTGCTTTTCCCCAAACAAATCTTCTGGGGAAAATAAAAACAGAATTCTTTCCCAGGGACATGGTTTGCTGACTCTCTAATTTTCTCATGCCCTGTCTGAAACACCATAGCCACTATTCCAGGTATGCGCATGGCACAGCTGACTTCCTTTGCCTGTGGAAACATTTGGACCAAAGATAGGTGCCCTGTCAGACCTTTTTCCGGAGAATTGTTCATATCCAGTGTAGACGGCAGGGCGCGGGGCTCCGGTTCAGGTGGGCGTGGCATGCAGTGACGTGGGAAAGCTTGGGTGACTCAGGAGCTGAGGTAGGTGATCAGTGGTCACACGCAGTACCTGTTCCAATGGTGTTCTCAGCCACTGGTTTTCTCCGGTGCTCATTCTTTTCAAGTCATACAGGTATTTTTCTCTTGTATGGTTTTTATCCCTTTCTTGCCTTTTCCATTCCTTATTGACTTACTTCGTTTACTCATTTATAAATAAATATTCAGGACCTTTCATGGGCAGGCACAGGGGAGACAAATGAATAAGACCCCCATGGCCCTACCTCTGTGTATTTGGTCCCTACATTCGTGGGTAGGAGGAGAAATGGGATGTAGGTTAAGAATGTGTACACAAAGAAATAAAACAGTTACACTCGTGATGAATGTTGTGATAGAGAATAAGGGGAGATAAGAGGGAATGGTATTTTACGTGGGGTGATCAGGAAGCTCTTACACCACTTGAGATCTTTTTTTTTTTTTTAAACAATCCTATTGAGGTATAGATACAATTCAGAGGCCATACAATTTATCCATTTAAAGTGTACTATTCACTGGTTTTTACTATATTATTCTCTGTAAATTGTGGATATATCGATTTATATCTCCCAAAGTTGGCCATCTTAACCATTTTTAAATGTACAATTCCGCGGCATTAATTACATTCACAATGTCATGCAGCCATCACCACTATTTCCAAAACTTTTTCATCATCCCAAGCAGAAACTCTGTAACCATTAAGCAATAACTCCCCAATACCTCCTCCTCCAGCCCCTGCTAACCTCTCATCTACTCAATGTCTCAGTGTATTTGCCTGTTGTATGTACTTCACGTTAGTGGAGGCATACAGTATATGTCCTTTTGTGTCTGACTTATTTCACTCAGCGTCATATCGTCAAGTTTCATCCATGTGGTAGCAGGTGTCAGAACTTTTCCTTTTTATGGCTGCATAATGTTCTTTTGTAAGTATACACCACATTTCATTTATCCATGTCACTGGAAATCTTGATACATGCTTTGTATTTTCTTAGGGCTTCCCCATAATTCTCAACAGATCAATTTGCCTGCCATATTGCTAGCAAATATTTCATGATTGCATTGACTAACAATTTCCAGCAAGGTGATGGTAGTGACAAGTCAGAAATGCCATTTCCTGGTGTGAATGTGTGTAACTGTGTGCATTTTTTTTTTTTTTTTACTATGTGCATTTTCTTGAGTGTGTGTATTTCTGTGTCTCTCTCTTTTTTTTTTTTTTAAAGATTTTATTTATTTATTTGACAGAGAGACAGTGAGAGAGGGAACACAAGCAGAGGGAGTGGGAAAGGGAGAAGCAGGTTTCCCTCTGAGCAGGGAGCCCAATGCGGGACTTGATCCCAGGACCCTGGGATCATGACCTGAGCCGAAGGCAGACCCTTAACCAACTGAGCCACCCAGGTGCCCCTCTGTGTCTCTTATAAGTGAGGTCATCCAGTTAATAAACATGAAGATAATAGGAGGGGCCAGGTTAGAATTGCAAGAACTTGGAGCAATTCACCCTACTCCCTGCTCCAGAGGTATTTAAAAGAAAAGCCAGTTCCTCTGAAGCTTAGTATCATCCCAATTTACTCTTGCAGTCTGCTCAAAACAGATTTATATCTGTCTCCTTATAATAAATGTGTCTCGAGGGGCTGAAGAAACACAGGGAAAAAAAAGGTACTTCTCTGGCGGGCTGCTCCCCAGGGAAAGTGAATTGATAAATCTTTTTTGTTGTTGGTTTCACAAACCAAAGGAGGATACCTCCAGTTCTGTAAGGCAGTGGAGCAAATATATAATGTGCTTGATGACAGATATTAGTTTTCTCTGACCGGAGCAACACACATTTAATGGGTGGCTTAAGGTAAAGCGATTTGAGACCTTAGGGACGGCCTGGGGTCTAGCCTTTGCTGAGTCTCAGTTTCACCTTGGAAGATATTCTTCCCTCTGCCTTTCATATTGATTATTTTTAACTCATCTCTGCAGATCTCCTCCGTGCTCTTGCTCTTCTTGGGTTTGTACTCATTACCAAAGGTGGCAGAGCATAATGATTTGTTGCAGTGGCCACTGTGTGTCTGTGACATTTCTAGAATGCTTGTGGTGAACCTTTGCTCTTCCCCTCCTTATCTGTGAAATATGTGTTAAAAAATCCAGTGTGTTCATTCATTACTAAGCTTTGAGCTTTCCTCATGGGCCCCCTGACACCATCTCACTGAACGTTGACTCATGGAATATTTATTTGGGCCAGTCTGGGTGCTGAGTAACCATTCCTGGAACAAGATGACCTTGGCTAGCCCTCTGGGTCTTGTTTTCTTCTTCCATGGGCATATCTAAGCCTTGACTTACACACTGTGGGGTTTCGAGGAGAAAAATATTGTAAATGCATTCTAATTTGTAGTGATAGTCTAACCCGGCTTCTCCTGCTCATTGTTGATAATAGCTACAAAGCTAGGAAAGAAAATAATGACTCCTAAACAAAGGCTACAAGGTCTGCTGATGTCTTTTGATCAGTCTTGTTTGAGGTTTGAGTCCATCAGAGTGACGTTTGTTGAGAGAAGCAAAGTAGGAGACTTAGTCCAGGGGGCTAATCATGCAGCCATGTTCCTTCCCCACCTGTTTACAGTAAAGCGCGCTGTAAATGACCCTCCTTTGCTGGTCAATGGGCTGAGCTTGTGGCATTAGGGGCTCTGGATGCCATGACCAGAGGGGACGCGGACTGTTACCCCCCAACTGCTGTGACGCCCTGACACATTCACGGCTCCTCTTCATGGCCACTAGAGAAAGAAAAGTCAAATGGTGTCTATTAAAAATGAAACCAATTGTAAGTTATAGCAAGATGCCTGGGTTGAGTGTACCAGAAACAGTCCAGGGTAAAGTGCGGGCGTTCGGCACTGAATTTTCCAGCCTCCTTTTTTTTTTTAATCTTTCCCTCAGATGAATCACTTGCTCATCTGTGTTTGGTCCTCCTGGGTTCTTACTGTCCCTGGACCCTGGAAAGCGTTCATGAACGTCTTCTCACTGTTCTTTTCTACTTGACTCATGACGGGTCCTTGCCTGCCCTGGATCAGGTCACAGGGGTGGGTTCTACCCACAGCACAGTGATGAGCAGCACGTTTCCCCGAGAGCAGCTTCCTACATGGGAGTCGGGCCCCTTCTCCTCTCTGAGGGGCCTTGCAGTCTTGATGCTCCAGAGTCATGCCCACATCTCTTGGCAGGTGGGAGGTTTATTCAGGGGTTGGGGAGAAATGGCCCGCCTGCTTTGGCAGAGGTGAGGGCTGGTCTTGCTGGGGTGCAGAGGGACCCAGAAAAATCGAAGCACGTGATGGTCCCAGGGATCCTCAGGGCAGGCCGGCAGGGGACAGAGGGCAGGTCACTGGGGTGTGCCCAGGCTGCTCCCGAGACCTGCTGGGGAACTGCCGGGAACCTCTGCAGCATTCTGTGTGTGCCGGAAATCATGACAACACTCTCGGCCCCCTTGGGAAAGTATAAATTTGGGGATTGTACTGTGGTAAGCGGTCTTCTTGTGCTGGATCCCAAGGGAAAGAATGGAGGTCCGCTACTTTAAAAACCAAAAACTGTCAAGAGCAAGTATGAGATGCTCCAGGTGGCTCACGTGCCCTTGGCCAAACCTCAGGTTCCACATCTGCCAAATGGGGTGATCGTATCTGCCACTACACCAGCTTCACGGGACTGCTGGGTTGATCAAAATAGAAATGAAATCATGAATTTGAATGTTACCTTAACTTGTTACGTGGTATAAGTATCGTATGATGATAGTGCTGGTGGTGATGATGGGGACGATGATGAGTCAGCCCAGAAGGTCATGGCACTGTGTGTTTGAGGAAGCTGCTGGTCATTTGCTGATGTTTATGGATCTTCAATCCTTGCATGTGGGGTGGTTCTGATGTCAGATACTCTGTTGCATTGTCGTACCATGTATTTCAGATCAAAACTGTGCCCTTGTTTGTTTGGAAAAAATATACTGTTTGCACAGAGTTTGGAGATGAGAAACTTAGGTCTGCCAGCCTTGAATCAGGCTCCTTGGATGTCCTTCCCAGTATTGAAATGCATATGCTTTGGGTCATACTGTTGGTCTTTAACTGGCACCGGGATCCACCTGGAGGGCTTGTTTGATTCTAGGCTGTAGCCCCAGAGTTGCTTGGGGTTAGAGAGCTTGCATTTCTGACAAGTTCCCAGATGATGCCAGCGCTGCTGGGCCGAGGCCCACTGCTCTGTACCATGGGGACCACTTTGTCTCGACGCTGGTTCATGACGGAGTTTTCCCTGGTGTGCAGGAAAAGGAGGAAAAAAATGTACCAGGTTTTCAGAAATCCAGAGGTATCAAATGGAAAAGATAATCCTTTTCCTTGAAATCTTGTCTTTCCTGTTTTCTGATGTTCAGTATCTTCCCTTTCATCATATGATAGGTACTATATTGGTCCTTTGGATGTACCGACCTTGGTGGAAAAGTTCACAGTTGGTGACTCTAATTCCGTTCCTTGATTTTGGGGGAAAATTCTACAGCTCACTGCAAGCCAAAAGTCTGAGGACCATCATCTAATAAATGTGTGGGTTAGTTCTTTCATTGAAAATTTTTCTGCTTTTATTTTATTTTATTTTATTTTTTTTTTAAAGATTTTATTTATTTATTTGAGACAGAGAGAATGAGAGAGAGAGAGCACATGAGAGGGGGGAGGGGCAGAGGGAGAAGCAGACCCCCTGCCGAGCAGGGAGCCCGATGCGGGACTCGATCCCGGGACTCCAGGATCATGACCTGAGCCGAAGGCAGTTGTTTAACCAACTGAGCCACCCAGGCGCCCCAAAAAATTTTTCTGCTTTTAAACAGGAGGTAGGGGGGAGTGGACCAGGTGAAGTACGAGACACTGTTTCTTAATTTGGCTAAGTCTTAAACTGTGTTATTTTCTGAAGATCATAATTGCCAAACCCTATGTCTTGAAGCAAACTCACTGTACCAGGAAGACCACGGCCTGTGTACAGCGATATATATTAGTTGTGACATGTTTTATCTGAAATCATCTTTCCCCTCTGTGGCTTCAGAAGTGGCTGGAGAGAGTGAGAGCTACAAGGATCCTGGCTAGAGTTTTTTATCCGACATTTTGTCTATTGTGCCTTACTGTCTCATAGTTGGTGGGAGATGTTAAATTTTGTACAAACAGCTTGCATTTTGTGAACGTTTCACAGCTTTCTCGAGCCTCGCTATTTGAAAAAAATCTAACACTGATGCCCACTTGTAGGCCTCTTTCTGGACGCATTCTGATGAGCTCTCACCATTATTTTGGAGTATTTTAGGCAAAGTGTTGAAGACAATTTAGCAACTTTTCCCATTAATTTGAATTTGGATAGTTTCCTTGAAAAATCCTCTTTCTTGGTCACAGTATCCCAGCATTTTGTGTCAATTTGTTGGATGCTTGATTACCTTAATTCTCTACTTGGCTTTGCCTGTGTAGATGTATTCTTAGTTGAGGCTTTTCAGATCTTGCTTGATGGCCAAATTCAGTTCACATTCAGGAAGTAAATTAGGGAGAATCAGTTTCTTTTTCTGTGCTCAAAAGGTTCCCTTTAACATTCATTTTGAATTCTATTGGAAAAAGAAATCTAGTTGACCCTCTTTGATTTTCCCTTGTAAATCTGTCTTGTTTCCCTGTTGGATCACATTACCTCCCCAATTTATAGATTTCCCCCTGCCATGCTTGTCTGTCTCATTATAACCTGAGGACCACCTTCCCTAGCTTATTAACTTCCCTTTTATTGAAGAATCGTGCCGCATGCTGCCCAAGCTTCTCTAGTCTGTTAATATCATTTGCAATACGTGTAATTTTTCCTTTCAAAAATAAAGTTACTTACTAGGTCAGCTAGTCGTTTATTTTAGTATCCGGAGTGTATGTTAGTAATACACATTTATTCTGTAAGTATTTATACTTTCTGAAAATTATTTTTTCTAGGCGTTACATGTCCATGACAATTTATCATGGACTTCTGCACATTTTGCTTCATTATTCTAAACTCAGTGCTGAGAAATAACCTCCTTGTTTGAGCAGATTGAAATCATGGTTATTTTGTCTTCTTTGAAAGATAGGCATTTGACTGCAGGGCAAAAGAATTTATTAATATACGATTGTGGCTATTCTTGTGGCAAGACTGGTGCAGTCGAGCAGAATAAAAGACAGTTTTGAAATTCAGTTTTAAAAATATTTGTTGGTTTTTAGTGTCTTCATAGTTTTTTCCTTAGGGAAATACAGGATTGTCCCTTTAAAAAAATCAGTATTAAACATATTAACGGAGAGGTCTCTGCAAATGTCATTTTAAATTGAAACATTTAGTTTGGATTTAACTTTTTATGGAATTATTCATGTAATGCCATTTGCATTTGCTGAGATTTTGTATTATTAATAGAATAGACAAATCAGCATTTTGCGGTGTATGTAAGACTTTGCTTGTTTTTCCTGTCTTGATTGCTGGTTGCACATAAAATTCAGAGAAGGAAAAATTATGTAGCACAGAGAGGAAGGGTGTTGGTGGAATGACTCAAGGCTGCCAAGTCCTGTTTCTCCTTCTGTTACAGCCCTCTGGCTGGACGGCTTCGTTTCTAACCTGTCCTGGATGGGGCTCGATAATCCCAGCCCAGGACTCAGAGTGGCCCTGCGAGTAACCCCACAGAGTGTGCGTTGGGGAGATGGTAAAGGTGGAAAGGCTTTGCGTGCAGGCAGGAGCTGCTCTGAGGCAGGGATTTCTCTGGGCACCGGAGGGAAGATTCTGACTAGTACTTGGCAGTGGAAAGAGCTAGAAGCCATTGCCACACTCAGTGTCACAGCTTTTCCAGGGTGAGTGGGATTCTCTCTGTGCGTGCTCTCTGCCACCCTTTTGGCCCTGTTCCTTCCCTTCTCTTCCCTCCTTATGCCTTCATCCACCCCTGCTCCAGTGTCCCAGCTTCTGGCCATGTTCTGCCAGAAATGAGCTTCATTGTGGGTGTGTCCCCGTGGTCTGTTGGCGGGCCCCCTAAAAGCCTGCCAGTGTGGAGATGCTGAGCCCGTGGACTTCTGTGTGACAGTGACATTGTTGGGGCTCCATAGCCACATTTTTGGGGATCCATAGCATGGGTCCTGGTTCAGTGGTGTGATGTTGGGCAGGTGCTTAAGCTCTTGCAGCCTCTGTTTTCTCATCTGTGAAATGGGGATAGTAAAGGCACTTGTCTTGCAGGACAGCCCATGGAAAGAGCTTATGAGCACAGTGCTGGCATAGAATAAGTTTTCAAAACATAGTAACTATTATTATTGCCTAAACAGGATGATGGACCATGACATTCTGAATTTTCTTCTATTCTGTGTGTGTGTGTGTGTGAGAGAGAGAGAGAGAGAGAAAGGGAGAGAGAGACAGAGACAATAGCACAGCCACTTTACGGACTATGGGGGATGTTTCAATGTCATCTCTTTGAAGAGAGCCAGGAATTTTGGGGGTGCCACCATGCCAGAGAAAACAGGTTCCAGAGAAGGAAAACAGAGGCGGGATCTCTTGCAGAACAGGAGGTGACAACAAGTTGTTTAGGGTGGCATTCAGCCAGGGGGATTGCTCAGAAGGTAGCCCTGGGGCCCCGGCTGGGGCGGAGGAAGAATTTGCTGGGGTTAAGGAAGGGAGGGTAGGGGCAGTTGGCCTGGGAGCCAGGGTTCAGCCACAGTGAACTGCAGGCCTCATGGCTCCTGCAGAAACGAGGCCTGGGCAGGCCCACAGCTGGCCTCTCCTGATGAGCGTGAGAGGGAGTTGCCCAGAGATCTCTGACGTAGGGGCCCACTCGAACGCTGCAATCAAATGGTCACCTGGCATCTATGTTTTCTTTCAGAGAAACCTCTTCCAGCCACCCGGGCACTCCATGCTAACTGACACATAGCAAGATGAGCAGGGATGAAGAAGCATCCCCAGGGTGACAGAGCAGAATATATTGCTTGGTGTCCAAAGCAATGTTTAAACCAGTCCTTGCCTGCAGAGAGCTCTCCGTTTAGTGGGTCAGGTGACACAGAAATATGTCATCAAAAGAAACCTGTGGTTACAATACTGGGGCGCCATATGGAGGATAAAACATTGACCAGCTGTTCACAGATTTTCGAGACACAGATGAACCCACGGTAGCACTAGAGAGGGACTTGCTTTCTTACTGACTCCTCCTAAGTTATTATTATTATGCTCGCTGGCTAAATTGCATTTGTCTAAGTTGCTAACACACTTACTATATAACTTTAAACCTGAATTGTTTCTTCCAATATTATATCTGGAGCAATTTACCACGAATTATATAGTTGTTTGCAAATATGCTTTTCAGTGACTTTTTAATATCTCCTTGTCTGGGTGTGTCTTATTTATCCACTCTCCTATTGTTCAACATTTGGCTCTTTTTTTTTTTTTTTTTTACTATTGTACATAACATGTAGGGAACATCCTTGTCCATACTTTCTCTGCACAATCCTGAGTATTTTCTTTTTTTTATCGCCTGGTTTCAATATAATTTTTTTCAGTGCTCCCTTTGGCAGCACATATACTAAAATTGATATCTTTTTTCAGCCTTATTGATGACAGATAAAGTGGAGAGATATTTAAAATGTATATTGTGATGACTTGATGTATGTGTACATTGTGAAAAGCTTCCTCCATCCAGTTAATTATCACATCTATCACATCTTTATATGTTTTCTTTTCTTTTTTTTTTAAAGATTTTATTTATTTATTTAACAGAGAGCGACACAGCGAGAGAGGGAACACAAGCAGGGGGAGTGGGAGAGGGATAAGCAGGCTTCCCGCTGAGCAGGGAGCCTGATGTGGGGCTCAATCCCAGGATCCTGGGATCATGACCTGAGCGGAAGGCAGATGCTTAACGACTGAGCCACCCAGGCACTCCTATTTATATATTTTCTTTTTGTGAGAACATTTAAGCTTTATTCTCTTGGAAAATTTTAATGATATAATACAATGTTATCAACTATAGTCATCATGTTATACATTAGATCCTCAGATCTTACTCTTCTTATAGCTGAAAGTATGTACCCTTTTATGAATCTCTCTTTCCCTCATTCCCCCAGTCCCTGGAAAGCACCGTTCTACTCTCTGTATCTATGAGTTTGACTTTTTTTTTTTTTTAGATTCCACATATAAGTGATACCATGCAGTATTTGTCTTTCTCTGTCTGACTTATTTCACTCATCATAATGCCCTGAAGATCCTTCTGTGTTGTGACAAAAGGCAGGATTTCCTTCTTTCTCATGGCTGAATAATATTCCATTGTATGTATAGCCCACACCTTCTTTATCTCCTCATCCATCGACAGACACTTAAGTTGTTTCCATATCTTGGCCATTGTGAATACTGTTGCAATGAACATGGGTCTTGTGATAGATTCTGAGAAGGGGAAATTAAGTTAAAATATATACTTTTGTTTTAAGATGCTGTCATGGCTCTTAGAAAGATTTTTTTACTAATTTATACTCCTACAACTACTACTAATGAGCACGTCTATCATATCACATCCTTGAGAGTGATTACCACTAATTTTTATTTTATTTTTTGCTAATTTGAAAGTCCAAAACAGAACCTTTTAAGAAACTAATCAAGGTGTTATAAGAGCGAAGGACCCCATTACTGCATTTGCCAGGAGTTTCAGACCGCCATTTGGGTAGAAGATGGGGAGTGCAGTCTGCCTCTGCTGAGAGATGTCCACAGGTTTGCTGTAGATGGAGGACTTGAACTGAGGTTGGGGTGTGGTTAAGGCATTGCTCATATGAGACTTTAGAAGAGTTGCCTGGTTCTTTTTTGCTTGACTTTTGTGAGTGAGTGAACTTCTCTGTCTCTTTTTGACATAAAATTTAGAAAGGTCTCTGAGAAGTCATGCATTTCCATTTCAGACCTCATCATCTCAAATAAATGGAAATCCATCCTGCTTTTTAAAACCCTGGGGACGGGAGACCTCATAAGCATTATGATTTTTCATATATTTTCTTCAAAAGTTGGTGGACATAACCTCATCAATTGCTACCCCTCCATACTCCCTCCACTTCAGGAAAAAAAAAAAAAGGCAAATTGAGAGAATTCAGCCCAGTGAGGTGAGATTGCTAGCCTAAGGCTTCTTAGAACTGGGTTATTCCGACACCCACTGGCCTTGGGCAGGAACATTTTCCAAGTTACCATGAAAAATGGGAGAATCCACTAGAACACCAGAGCCAAGTCCTGTTTCTTGACTTTTCCACAGGCTTTATTAACAACACACAGGGCACACATTAGAAATGAGTCAGACCCATGGTTTTCCTAGGGCATAAAGCACTGAGCACAAATAACTAGTTCCCCATTGGGCTTCAGTGGATTCTGAATGAAGCCAGAAAATGATTCAGCCTTAGATCAAAAGAGAAAACACACACACACACACACACACACAAACACAGACACCAAAAAGCAAAAAGAGTTCCCATTATTTCGAGGTTGCAGAAAATACTAATATTGGAAAAACTGGTTTTTTGGCTTCTTAGGATTTCATTCTGTGTATCGGGTTTTTACGTAACGTTTCCATCATAGCTATTCATCTGGAGCATGACTCCTGATGGAACCTACTTTCATAATGACTTCGATAACTAAATTGAAGTTTAAAAAGTTTTTAGTAAGTGATAAAGAATTGGATGTAATAGTTTTTTTCAGGCTTTGTGAAAAATCACAGCTGCGCAACTTTTCAAAACATGGCACTTTTGTGGTAGAGGTAGTGGATGCATGATATAATAGCCATTTCAATATTTTATATTGATGGACCACTTCTAATGAACATGTATAATTATTATTATTATTTTTAAGATTTTTATTTTTTAAGTAATCTCTACACTCAGTGTGGGGCTTGAGCTCACAACCCCAGGATCAAGAGTCACATGCTCTATTGACTGAGCCAGCCAGGTGCCCCTAATTATTTTTATTATTTTATGAATTATAATATTTGTTTTTATAACTCCAACAAGGCCTTATTGGCAATGGATTTTTGGCATTGGTAAGATTTTGGGGTAACCAAAGCTTGCTAATTTAATTAACCCTTTTTGGTGGAAATCTTAGTCAAATATAATCTTCTTCGAGTTGGTCTAGAAGAATGCTCCATCCCAGACTGCTTGCAGTTTCTGGTTCTTCTAAGAGCCTCTCTCTTGCAAAGGGCCATCGTGTAATCTAGGAAGACTGAAGATTTGAGGAGAAACCCAAGTGCATTTCAACAGCAGTATTACAGCTGATGCCTGCCTGAGAGTCATTCCGCTTTTATAAAATAAAGTGTCAGATGTAATTTTTTTCCATTCCCAGAGGGCTGTCATCTTTCTTCTGGGCTCATGTTGGTATCCAGGGCAAATGAGGAGTCCAGTGCTCTAGCTATCACACAAGAAGGAGGGTGGAAGGGTGCAACGGGCCGCTCCATCTAAAAGAAATAAGCATATTGCTTTCCTTTATGCCTGCAGAAGCCCCCCTTGTCAGTGTGATCTGCCCACATGGGGTCCTTGCAGAATTATGATACTAACTCCAGTCTTCTACCTCTTAGGAGGCAGGAGGCCCTGAACAGCCTCATGGTTTCCACTGAACCCAAGCCTGGCCACCTGCCTCTCTGGGTGAGGAATTCGGAGACCAGGCAAGTGTAGGCTCCAGGTGTTTGGGCCACGTGTCTTTCCCACATACACATTCAAGTGTAGGAAGAACTTTCTCTCAAGCGTGAAGCGGCCTGGGCGTTGCTCTGTGAGCTTAGTGAGAGGAGTAAATTCTGTTAATAAAGCACCTTGCTTATGTGACTGATACTGAGGGTCAGAGCTTTGTGAGCAGAGCTTTTCATGAGGATCGAGGGAGCTTACTATCCGTGTGTCCCCTAGCCAACAGTATCACCAAGTATAATCAGTCCAGCCAGACCATTGCCTTCATTTTCCATTGACTTGTGTCTTATGTCACTGGCCATGGTTTGGGCAGAGCCACATTGCCTGGGTCCTCTTTGATAGTTCCAATCATGCCCTTGTGGTTTTCTTTTATGCCTTTGAAGCCAGGCATTCAGGAACGATTTCTCCCTTCATATTTGGTAGTTACACCAATATGAAAATTCTCTCCTTGGCTCAACCACGAGCAGATACTGAGGGGCTAATAAATCTGTTGGTGATGAATCTTTCAGTAAGGATTTTAGTTGTGTATAACAAGAGGGACAGAGTGTTTCTCTGGTTCCTCTTGATTTTCAGCGTCTGTTGGTAATGGGATAATTACACAATGATCAAAAAATAACTCACCAGCTCTGAAGAGCAGGTGCCCCATGTCCACGAGCATTACTGCATAATAACAGGTATTACGAGGGGACGCAGCTCCTGGATGTGAATAGCTGTGTATTTCAAGCTCCAGCATGCCATTGGAATGCCCAGCCAAAACGGAAGGGAAGTTAGGAGATTTAAAAAAAAAAAAAAAAGGCTTAACAGGTAAATGGAAAATCGTATTCTGGGTTATGTTTTCCCAGTTTGAACTCTCTTTAGTAAACATGTACATATGTAATGATTTTTGTTTGTAAAAATTTTCGCAGTAGTCTCTATCTCTTTTGAGGGGGTGTTGCTTATGTACATGGAGCTCGTGCTTATATCCAGAAAGGAAGGATGATTTTATGGTACAGAACAATGCAGAAAGGGGGATTTCTGTCCCTTCTCTGTACTCCCAGGCGCTTGAGAGTTTCCTCTTCTACTATCTATGCACCTCATCTAATATTATGTGGGACCACTTAATTGTATCAAAAAGAAACCCACTGAAATTCTACCTGTGACAAATTCTGTTAACCTCTGGCCGCTGAGTGAGACGCTCTGGATTACCCAGGGACACAACACCTCTGTTTGTCTGAAAAGTGTCAGTGACGGAAATTTAGTCTTCCTCTTGCCAGTCAGATTGAAGCCAGCTTGAAACGATAGCTTGAATGTCCCAGATGTGGATCTAAGGGACATTTCCCTTCAGGTTTGTTCAGACAGCCATGAATGTTTTATCCTGACTAACTTGGTTGTTTTAAGGGTTGGTTTCTGTGGAACCGAAATCAAGGAAAAGACTCCAAATGGTGTATATTTGAATTTAGAGGGGCCTTTTGCTGTGACATTATGTGTCTATTATGACATTCCTGTCTAGTCAGTACTTCTTGTTCAAAGTGTAGTGTCTCCCAGCCCCAATAAGATGACACCCTCTAAGGCCAAATGTCTTGTCTGATTTGCTTCTCCGTCCCCTCACTCCTGCACTCACTGCAGCCTGTTACCCCTGTCTTCCTTAGGGACTTCTCAAGGTCACTGCCCCCTGATCCAGGGCCATTTTCATGATCATGCATATGCTGCTAACTAAGTCCCATGTCCTGGTTTCCAGCCCTAGTCTCCTTCCCGAGCCCTTACCCCTATATCCACGGCTTCCTTGACGTCCCTACGTGGTACAGCCCAGCTTGTCTCAGGTGCACTCTCCCTCCATCTCCCTGCCCTCCCCACCGGGTCCTCCATCTCCCATTTCCCAGTGGCCCACATCCTCCTCCCCCTGCCACCGCCTGGCATCTGATTAAGATTTGGGCTCCTTCCTCTCCCTCTCATCTCTCCTCCCAGCCCCCATTTCCATTCACTGCCCCTCATCGTTAATTTCAATTTCAGTCTCTTGAATTTATTTGTTAACAGTGACCCCTCCACTGATCCCCCACCCCCAACATAGCAGGGAGCCCCCGTCATCTCTTTCCTGAATTTCTCCAATAACATCTTCACTGCTCGCTCTCTCGTTCTTCAGTTTCGGCTCCTTTCCAGCTTATTGTCCGTGGGGGGGCCCTGGAATGATTTTCCTGAAGCACAGATCTGATGGTGTTCCTCCTCTGCTCCATACCCATCAGGGACTTCCCATTGTCCACAGAGTCATAGAAGTGGAGTCGCCGCACGTCTGGTGGGTCTGTTTTCCCAGTGCAGATATGTCTCTCTTAACATCCCCTGTTTGGATGATAAACCCGTACGTTCTCCCGCCTTATAAGGACTTTCGAGAGGGTCCACCCGCCCCCAGCGTCCTCACCTCTGTCCTTCTGGTCACGCTCTGCATCAGCTGTGCTGAACCTTGAGGGCTATGCCACGTTTTCTGCCTCCAGCCTTTACCCACGTGGGTCTGCCTGCCTGGAGTCGGACCCCGCTGCCTCCTCTCCCGGCTGGCCCCTGCACTTCCCGTGGGCCTCTGCTTCGATTTCATTTCTCCCAGGAAACCTCCTGGTTCTCTCCTCCTCACTAGACAGGCTGTCCCCTCGCTCCTGCACTTTGTTAGCTCTGGGCGCTTCCCAGAGCTAGTCTGCCTGCCTCCCCCTCTCCTCAGATGCTCGTCTCCTTCAGGGCCGAGGGCTCTATATCGAGCACTGCTCTCTAAGGTTTGCCGGGCACCTGCCAGGAGCAGCAAGTTTTGATCAATATCGTTTAACCGGCGCATAAAAGGGCAAGATTAAAGTAGGATTCCTCCCAACGGAGAAACTGTCTCAGTCATCCTGACTCTTACGGGATGAGAGGAACCCTTTAAACCCCTGCACTGAGAACATTTTCAATTGTGTTGCTGGAAACGCTCGGGATATAGTTCATCAAATTCTCGTCCTGCGGTTGGGTCATTGAGGCTCACGTGACAGTGTGGGAGGTGGGCCTTGCCAGGTGTATGCCACCTCCTCAGCGAACGTGTGCTGATCCTGCTAGGATTTGACAGTTTCCTCCGGGGCGCACCGTTCGTGGTAAGTTGTTATTTCGAACACTACAATGATTCCTCTTTAATGAGACGTTCGTGAGCTTTGGAGTAGTTGGACCAGAGATGGAGTCAACCCCTCGACACTAGGGGGGTTGCTGGGCTGCAGAGGGTGGTCAAGACAACTGGGCCCCCCTGGTGTTTCAGACGGGGTCCCAGCAGGAAAGGCAAATCGTATCAGGGGGTTCCAGTGAAGAGAATTTACTAGAGGGGCTAATGACGGAAGTACAGGCAGGGTGAAGGAAGTCAGCAAAAACTGTTTGGGTGCCCAGGACTTGTGCCACTCCTGGGCACAGGGGCAAAGGGAGGAGCCCAGTGAGCCATGGTGAATAGTGCCAGAGCAAATGTCTTGGGGACACAGCCATTGCTGGAACCCTGGACCGAAGCACGGATGGAACAGGGAGGAAACACCCTGATCTCTCTCCTCTTGGCCTCTCTGCTCTTCTGATGGGTCCCCCATGGGCCAGCCCAAAGCCAGAGGGCCTGGGTGATGCCATCAGCAGGGGGGCCTCCGGGACACAGAGCAGGAGAGAAGGGGTAGAAGATAGACCTGAGAGGGCAGGGGATAACCAGCCCTGATCCGTCCGTCCACTGACGATCCTGGAGGCCGCAGCTGGAACGTTTGGCTTCATCCACTTTACTCAGTGGGAAATGTTACAGGACTGGAAATTCTTTTCTAGCTTTATAGAGCTTACCCTTCCTTGACAGGACAGTGCTGGATCGGGCCTGACCTGCTGCAGGTACACACCTATTAAAGATACGTGCCTTCTTACCAGGGTTTCTTTCCCACCTTCAAAACCCTGCCTCGTGTCGTCCCTCAAGGTGTCCACTTCCCTCCATGTCTGTGGACGCCCTAGACCACGGCATCATTTCCGTCTCCTGGCAGATATAGTGGCTTCCCAGTGGCTGCCTCTTTCCCGTCTTGTGCCTCTCAGTTGGGCCTGTCCATGGGAGCCGGTGCAATCCTGGGACAGGGCAGGCGGATCCAGGCGCCCTGTGCCCACGTCGCCTTCCCGCCACAGGCGGAGTACACCCAGCTTCCTTAGCTGGGCTGAGAGGCCAGATGTGGGGGGCTCTGTGCACCTCTCACTGCCCTGCATTCACCCCCCCACTGCCCCTTCAGTCACACGGGCGACCCCGAGTTCCCCAGCCCGCCAGGCCTTTCCCACTCGCCCTGTGCCCACACTTCCTCCTGATGCCTCCACCGCCCCACCTTCTTTCTCTGCAGGGCTGGCTTCTCCTCAAACTTCACCTCGCGGTTTATGTGGCACCCCCTCACGGCCTTCTTCCCCGACCACTGAAGGTCAGAATGGCCCTTCCCCGCCCTCTCGTCTCTCCTGGAACACCTGGGACCCTGCACACCCATCTTGGGGTGCCCGCGCTTGGCACGGGGCTGGCACACATCGGTACCAGGTCAGATCTGGGAGACCAGGGCAGAGGATGCGCCTGCAGCCAGGCTCCTCCCTCGCTTCCAGGGAATGCCTGGGCTCTGTGTGTAGGACTGTTCCCGTTAATTTAATCTCCTGGTTTAGTATCCCGAGGGAAGGCAGCTCTTAGAAGAACAGGCCACCCCCCCAGCATGGGTGTCTCTTAGGTGGCCATGGGTCAACCACTCCCTTTGTTTTGTCTCCCACATCCTACCCTGCTCGCTTTCTCCTCCTATTTTTCCCAGCCTCTGGCTTTCTGGCCTCATGTCCGTTGCCATACATACTGAGGAAGACACACACACATGCCCCTTTTCTGTCCCTCGCAGCTCTCTCTTGTGCCAGAGTCAGCAGCCAGGGTCATCCTCGAAAACCCTTATCACTTCAGATCCGGCTCTCTGGGAATTTGTGAGTGCTTGGATGGGATAAGCTGACGGGGACCTTGGTATCCGCGACAGAAGAGGCATTGCTCAGCAAAGCAATATGAGAAGCAAGCACCTGAGGGGAGCCATCCTCTGAGAGAAGAAAGCATCTTGGGGCACTTACCCCTGATGGTGGGCGGCTAATGCCAGGCGGGGCAGCGCCTGGCAGCTCTGAGCTCTTGCTTCTGACAAGGGTGAAAGGCATCAATGCCCTTCAGCTTTCACTAAATCAAATTAGCCGCTACCCCAGGTCATTTGAATTAATTCCATGACCTTCCCTGTGTCCTCCTTGTGGGCCACGTGCTGGAGTCTGAGAATGAGGCCATACGTTGTTGACTTAGCAAATGAAGAAACTGAGACCAGACCCCTGCCCAGACTCGGAAGACCACACGCTTCCTTAGGGGCAGAGCTGGATCTGGAATCTTCGCGTCTCAAGCGTTGGATCTCTCTATTGTTCCTCTCTTGGAGCTTTTATGCAGAGATGTGATAACAAATCAGGAGATTTCCCTCATTTTCTTCTTCTTATTTTTTTAACGTATGCTTTCTCCACCTTGCTCTTATTCCCTTATTATTGGAGCAGAGAAAGGACGAAGAAAATTAAAACTTTTAATAAAAGTTAAAGGCAGTTTTGCGGCAAAGTTGATCAAACCTGTATCTCACCTACGTATGCCCCGTGGAGGCGGGAGCTGGTTTTCACCGCAGCACCGTAATCCCTGCTTGGTGAGGGCCGACGTGGAAACCGAGACCTGCTCTGAGCTCATCCACACCGAATGCTAGACTGTTCAGTTGCCAGAGGAAACCAGGGCAGCGGTTGGGTCTGGAAGAATCAGAGGCTCTGATCACTCGGTCACTGAGGGGGAGCAGATAGAGAAGTGGGGACGGAGAGATCGAGTGGGTGCAGGGCTGGTTCTCAGACACCCCCAGGGGAACCGAGTAATCACACACACACACTACCAAGAGGTAATAAATGACGCTCTCACTTCCCCCAAGGAATGATTTGTTTAAAAGATTCTCTAATACTCCAGAAAAACCACTATGGCTGTTCAGCACGCCAGCCTGACTAGTGAGAAGCAACCAAGCAGGTGTGGGTGGAATGAGTGGGTCCTCTCCTACTCCAGGGGCGGGGAGCATGTGGGGAGATGTTCATGCTTTACAGGACTCTCATCTTGCCTACATGACCACATCTGACTTTTCTCCTTTTTTGCTGATTCCCTGAAGGGATTAGCTAGGAAAGTTAGAAGTCATGGCTATTATCCGTTTTTCTATATTACATTTTAAGATTTACAACCTCCTCGCTTCTGTTGAGGATTTGAAGACCTTCTGTGCAACTTCTTATAGCCTCTGACTGCTTTCTTTTTTTTCTGAGAGTCCTACACAAGGTCCACAGAATTAAAGTAAATACGAATGTTCCGCAGCAATTTAACAATCTCTGAACTATGTCACTGGAGAACTGTAAAGGACCATGGTCGGTGCCCAGATGCATGGGGGCAAGTGGGGCATGAATTACGTCATCCTGCCGGGGAAAATCTGACAGACCACACACACACCAGGTGCTAGGTCAGATTTCGTCTCAGCCAACCTCAGAATGACCCTATTTATACTGTTTTCTTAGAGATTAGGCAGGGTCCTGGAGGTCCCCCCCAGTCTCTCAGCTGAATACTTTCTCTCATCTCAGCTACTTTAATGCCTGATACTTTCCTGGAGATTCGCTGATTGTTCTCATCACTACCAAGTGCCTTTCTGCAGGTCACAGGATTTAATTACCAACAATTTCTAGTTTTCTTTCTGCCCTTATTTCCCTCTCTAGGTGCATAACATTTTTTTTTTTCTTTTTCAGATTGAAAGGTTTGATTATTTATTTATTTATTTATTTTTCACTTCTTTTTCTTTTCTTTTTTTTTTTAAATTTTAATCCCAGTATAATTAACAGTGTTATGTGGGTTTCAGGTGTACAATGTAGTGAATCAACAATTCTGTACATTACTGAGTGCTCATCATGATAAGTGTGCTCTTAATCCCCTTCACCTGTTTCACCCAACCCCCCACCCCCCACCCACCTCTGGTGACCATCTCTTTGTTTTCTATAGTTAAGAGTGTTTTTGTTTTGTCTCTTTTTTCCCTTTGTCCATTTGTTTCTTAAATTCTACATATGAGTGAAATCATATGGTATTTGCCTTTCTCCTTCTGACTTATTTCACTTAGCATAATACTCTCTAGATCATCCACATCATTGCAAATGGCAAGATTTCATTCTTTTTGATGGCTGAATAATATTCCATCATATGTATCTACCACATCTTCTTTATCCATTCATCAGTTGATGGACCCTTGGGCTGCTTCCATATCATGGCTATTGCAAATAATGCTGGTATAATGTAGGGGTGCATATATCCTTTTGAGTTAGTGTTTTTGTATTCTTAAGGGTTTGCTTTTTTTTTTTTTTAAATATTTGCTTTTTCAAACAAAGTAGTCTAGGCTTTCTTATGGTCCTCTCCCCTGACTTTGCCTAGTTATTTAGTCGACAGAGGATGAAATTGGGCCTAGAGAACGAGAATCTAATCGTTCCAATGCATGAAATTTTGGAATCCTTGTTCAGGTTCCACCTGAATTGAAGCAGACTGGGACCTTCGGTATCTCCCCCAAATGCCTTATGTATGGCTCCCCAGAAAGCTGGTACCTGGTGTATATTCGCTGAATGAAAACCACAGAAAAGAAGCAAAAACCAGATTATGGATTCCAAGAGTCTTTGCAGTCATATCTTATGATAGGTAATTTTATATGTCAGTTTGGCTGGGCTAAGTAAGGGATGCCCAGATAGCTGGTAAAACGTTATTTCTGGGTGTGTCTGTGAGGTTGTCTCTGGAAGAGATTAGCACTTGAATCCGTAGGCAAGTAAAGCCGACTGTCCTTCCCCATGTGGGTGGGCCTCTTTTAATTCTGCAGGCCTGAATGGAATAAAAAGGCAGCAGAAAGGTGAATGTGCTCTCTCTTCTTGAGCTGGGACATCTATCTTCTCCTGCCCTTGGACCTTGGAGCTCCTGGTTCTCAGGCCTTTGGACTCAGACTGAATCTTACTGTTGGCTTTTCTGGTTCCCCAGCTTGCAGACAGCAGCCTGGGGGGCCTCTCGGCCTCCATATCCACACCCTCCATCCCCTGTTGTGGCAATATGTGTGAAGTGTCTACCAGAGGAGCTTGTTAGAGACTCAGTGGCCAGGGTTTTTATTGGGGGCTGATCACATAGGCACCCTCTGCCTAGCATGTACCCAGATTCCAGAATCCCAGAAGGAAAGCAGATGTTCAACAAAAACCTTTCTTCCCCCCATTGTGGAAGCCTTCATAGGCATAGTACAGGTTTTTTTTCCCTTCAACTTGAACAGAACGAGACACTTAGAAGGCTGTCTGTCACAGGGGCAGTGTGCTATGAGTTTCTTTTTATTTTTTTTAGATTTTATTTATTTATTTGACAGAGAGAGACACAGTGAGAGAGGGAACACAAGCAGGGAGAGTGGGAGAGGGAGAAGCAGGCTTCCCGCGGAGCAGGGAGCCCGATGCGGGGCTCGATTCCAGGACCCTGGGATCATGACCTGAGCCGAAGGCAGACGCTTAACGACTGAGCCACCCAGGCGCCCCTGTGCTATGAGTTTCAACGACTTTTCCTTAGGTCCTTGGGATCAGACTTGGGCTGGGGCCATCCTTCTCAGGGTGCCCTTCATATTTCCAAAGGCCTAGAGTAATACTTAATATTTTTGTATATACCAACAGAGAAAAGCTCTCTTACTTTTCTATTGCTTTCTTACCTTGAATAACCAGCCCTAAATTTTTTCTCTTCCAAAGACTAAATTAAAACCCCAGTGTGTTAGAGTAGTTCCTAAATTGTAGTTGGCCGTAGCATGATGGTACAGAGCGTGTGGGCTTTGGAATCAGACACACCACCTTGACTTGTGGCTTCTGACTAGTTGCTTGGCCTTTCTGAATCTCATCAGCAAAATAGGAGAGTCCTTTAGGATTTGCAGTTTTGCAGTGATGTGTGAGAAAGGGCTCGCCCTGAGCCCTGATCATGGGTGCCCAGGAGATGGCCAGTCTTGTCATTATCAGGGGCCAGGAGCAGGCCTGGAGCCAGTGAAAGTTATGAAGTAGTCTGGGTGCTCGCTTATATATTCCAGGCTGTTTCCCTCACCAGTTGTGAGCCTTCAATACTGGCCCAGAATTGGCTGGTGACTTTAGGGATAATAGCATCTAACAGGTGACTGCCTGAGGATTGCAAAAATTTAGCAAATCCTAAATTAGCAAATCTTCATTCATAATTAAAGAGTTAAATTCCTTGTGATATTCTCAAACCTATTAAGTAATACTCTTATCTTAGGGTTCTCCAGAGAAACAGAACCAATAGGAGATGGATGGATGGATGGATGGATAGATAGGGACTTATGATAAAGAATTGGCTCATGTCATTATGGAGACTGAGAGGCCCCAGGATCTGCTGTCAGGAAGCTGGAGACTGAGGAGAGCCAGTGTTGTAATTCCAGTCTGAGGACAGGAGAAGGCCGATGTCCCAGCTCATCATCAGGGAGAGAGAGTGAATTCTCCCTCTCTCTGCCTTTTTTGTTCTACTTGGGCATAAACCACATGGATTGCATAAACAGACAGTGAGCCACTCTCATCAGTTAAAGTGGTGGGAACGCTTTCCAAGTCGAATTTCTCAGATCCCAGCCAAGGGCCACCCTTGTAAGAGGCCTTTGCAAGGATAGGAGTCAGGCCTTGCTGTGTTACCTCTTTCTTGCACAGCCCGCTCTGTGTCAGAGCTATTCTCGTGGCTGAGGGCATTGGCCCTTCACTCTGAGTAACGGTCCTCATCCTCTTCATTTTGGACCACTGCTCACAGATATGCCTGGGAAAAGAATCCTCACTCTGAGCCACTCGTGGCATCTTTTGTCTACCTCCGGTACTCTCCTTCACATCGGGTAAATGACCTGTTCGTCCTCCTCCCTAATGAAACTTTGTATATGGCTATTGTCCTCTCTGACCTGGAAGGATGAAAAAGGTATAATTCTTCAGGACGTTAATTCAGTTCCTTTCCTAAATGGCATACTCAGCTTCTAAGAAAAGCCTGTTTTCTTTAAAAAAAAATTTTTTTTAATTTAAATTCAATTTAATTAACATATAGTGTATTATTAGTTTCAGGGGTAGAATTTAGTGCTTCATCAGTTGCATATAACACCCAATGCTCATTACATCACGTGCCCTCCTTAATGCCCATCACCCAGTTACCCCATCACCCTACCCATTCCTCTCCAACAACCCTCAGTTTGTTTCCTATAGTTAAGGGTCTCTTAATGGTTTGCCTCCCTCTCTGATTTCATCTTATTTTATTTTTCCTTCCCTTCCCCTATGTTCATCTGTTTTGTTTCTTAAATTCCACATATGAGTGAGATCATATGGTATTTATCTTTCTCTGAGTGACTTATTTCACTTAGCATAATACCCTCTAGCTCTATCCATGTCATTGCAAATGGCAAGATTTCATCCTTTTTGATGGTTAATATTCCATTGTGTGTGTGTGTGTGTATATATATATATATATATATATATACACACACTTCTTTATCCATTCATCTGTCAATGGACATCTGGGCTCTTTCTATAGTTTGGCTATTGTGGACATTGCTGCTCTAAACATTGGTGTGCAGGTGCCCCTTCAAATCACTATGTTTGTATTCTTTGGATAAATAACTAGTAGGGCAATTACTGGGTCGTAGGGTAGTTCTAGTTTTAACTTTTTGAGGAACCTCCATACTGTTTTCCAGAGTGAAAGGCCTGTTTTCTAAGCAAAGGTTATTCTGTGAGAAGTCCCTGGGCATGTCTTTTCCTTGTGGGCACATTCCTGTCTGCTGTGACCTATTTTCCATTCATTTCACTCGTCTTGGAGTTAAACATTTTAATGAAATTTGCCTACAGTTGCTGACCTCTCACCCAGGAGGAGTGGGTCTACATTTTTGGTTTTATGCTAGGGATTATTAACCCTGAGATTTAAAATTCTCACCATTCCTTCTGAAGTTTGAGGCATTGTGGTAGAGATGTGTTAGATTTGTTCTCCATAACACAGAGGAAGCCTACCTCTTTCCTTCCTGCCTGACTCCATTCTACCAGGTAGTGAATAGTTAATAGTTTTGACTAGTTTAATAGCAACAAGTAAAGAAGCTTGCCTTTGGACACCAAATACAAACCACACCCTTGGATAGCAGTATGTATATATATATATATATATATATATATATATATATATATATATATATTTATTTATTTATTAATTTTTTTTTTTAGAAAGACATAATACTTCTATTTGATTTTGGCTTTCTGCAGTATCTTCCCAAGACCTCAGCCTTCTGCTGCAGGATTCTTTCCCATCTTCCGCGCTCAGTTATTATAATGGAGCCATGCGCTCTTGGTGCGTGGGAGACCATAGTCTGGGCTGGACAGATCTCAGGCACTCTTGTCTGTGTCTACCAGGAGCTATTATCCCAGTCCCAATGCCTGACTGTCTGAGGCCTATTGTTCTGTGTACCATGGGGTAAAATTATTTTTCTTTTCCACAACTCATTTTTGAAGTTATTACAACAGGTGCTTTCTGTGGGTAAAAACACTGCGTGTGTCTCAGAGACCAGAATGGTTGTCTATTGTGGTTTAATATTTATTGAAAATGTTCGTCTATGGTGCATTTATTGACTGAAGACCAGACAGCGAGAGCCACACGTTTTCAAAATTATTCTGTGAATGTACATCCCTTTATGTTTGCAGGAAGCTTTATCACCATTTAGTTGAGCTATGGAGATTGGATTGATAGGACAGAAATGTTCTGTTTCATTATTTGCCTGCATTTTAGGGCTTCGTTGTGATAATGACTGTGGATATTGGCTCTTACTTTTCTTCCTCCCCCTTCCGTTAGCATGGTCAGTGTGAACATCTGCTAGGTGAACAGGCTGCGGAGCTGCCCTCCTGAGTGGTTTGCACTTGAATCTGATGGGCCCGGAGTCCTGAGAAGGGGGCGAGGACTTACTTTGTTTCTTCTGCTGTGTCTTTGTCACCAGAGACGCTGACGAGATTTTGTCTTTCTCAAAAAAATGGGAAAGAATGTGGTGGCCTGATTTGTGTTGCTTTCTGGCAGAAACATCTCTTTAAATCTGGGAACAAGTGGAGCTGGGGCTGCCCTGGGGTTCAATCTCTTGCAGCTCCTTAGAAGAATTGCTTTTGGGTCACCTGGCATTTATGAACTAGTATATCTGTTGCTTGACGTTTTTTTCCTCCTGCCATTCTTGGTCCTTTTGGATACATTCATATATATGTTTTGTTGTTGTTGTTTGTTTAATTTGTGTGACAAGAACCAAACTCTTTTTTTGCCTCTCAGTCTAAACTTTATATATTCTACTCAAAGATGGGAATGAAAACCTCCCTATAGCCTAAGAAGCACTTGATAAGAGTCCATCTCAGTAAAGTCTCCAGAACACAGAATGGTTTGGAAATTGTATAAAATGAATTTTCTTGCACACAAAGGTGAAAAAAAAATGCAAGTTCACAACTTATTTTTAAATTTATGAAGGAGTATCTCTCTGATGGCATAAAAATGCAGCAAGTAATAATTCTTCAGGTCTTATGAAGGAATTAGGATGGACCAAAACTCCATAAAATTTAAACCAAAGGCTCAAAGAATTATTACAGGAGTCTTAACTAGTAGTTTGCTTTCCTTAAAACTTTGGTTCCTGGGGCGCCTGGCTGGCTCAGTTGGAAGAGCATCTGACTCTTGATCTCAGAATCGTGAATTCGAGCCCCATGTTGAGTGTAGAGATTACTTAAAAAAATAAAACAAACCAACAAAGAAACAAAAAACTAACTTTGGTTCCTCTTAAATATCATACAAAAATGGAACTTCATTCTGCTAATAGTTTAATTCAAATGGACCTGCAAAGCCCTTCCGGTTTTAGTCACCCTTGTAGCTGCCACCTCAGACCTTGAATATTCACCTTCAGGGTTTTCGTATGTGTAAAGTCTAATCATTCTGCTCTTTTCATTCATTCATTCATTTATTTTATTGATTTTTTTTATTTTTTTAAAGATTTTATTTATTTGACAGAGAAAGACACAGTGAGAGAGGGAACACAAGCAGGGGGAGTGGGAGAGGGAGAAGCAGACTTCCCGCTGAGCAGGGAGCCCGATGTGGGGCTCGATCCCAGGACCCTGGGATCATGACCTGAGCCAAAGGCAGACGCTTAATGACTGAGCCACCCAGGTGCCCCTTTTCATTCATTTATTTTAAAGATTTTATTTTTAAGTAATCTCTACACCCAACGTGGGGCTCAAACTCACAGCCCCAAGATCAAGAGTCACGTGCTCCACCAACAGAGCCAGCCAGGCACCCCCATTCTGTTCTTTTAGATTGCGGAAGGTTATATGTGGAGTCCTTTTCTCTTCCTTTGTTTTCTTTTACAACAAGGAAAAGATCAAAAAGGAATGTTCAGCCATTGTTGAGCATTTTGGGAAGAGTGAAAACCTGCTTCCTCCATTTCATTTGCAAGGAGAAGCTCCTTAGAAGCGAGTATACTTGGAAGCGTCCACAGTTCTGTGGGGAGAGAAGGTGGTGATGGCAGATTCCAGGCAAAACTCTGAGGAAGGCGGGGTATGACTTTGCCTCCTTTCCACCTTTCCCTTTCCTCTCAGTTCTTTCCTCTTTCCTCTTCTCCTCCCTATTTCTCTCTTCTCTAATACTTCCCTTCGATTCTGAGCCAGTTTCTTTTACTCCCTTTATATATTAGCTCACAGCAGTTGAGAAAACAGGGACACTCCTTTCAAAGAGATCTATTTTGTTAAGGACTCTGGACAACAGAGCCAAAGCCATTAACCCTCAATAGTGAAACTTTGGCTTCACGAGGAAGGGCATTTATGAGCAGAAAGTCTTCTCAGGAATTGTCTGTTTATAAGATCTGCTCACTGCTTATGGGGCAGAGATGATGGATGCCCACCGTGTGCCCTGTGCTGCTGTCAGACACACAGGGGGATGAGTGATGTCGCTCGCATTTTGAGGACCCGGCAATGGCAGGGGAGGGGGCAGACGAGCCTAGGAATTAGTAGTTACAATATAGTATTGTAATTGCCTTCCTGGAGGCACGAACCGTGTGTTGTGTTCAGGTAGTCGGGCATGAGAACAACCAGGGAAACGTCCATTCCCCTGGAATCGGAGACTTGGAGGACAAAAATACACAAAATGAGGCAACATGAGAGTTCTGGAATGAAACCACCCTGGGAGTTTGAACTCTTCATGACCAGAGTTGAGTTAGACCTAGCTCTGGTTCTGCCATTTTTGTTTTGGCTTCCTGTGGCTTCCTTCCTTCAGCTTCCTTCCTCTTGTTATTCGGCTGGCTTCCATGTCAGCCTCGCTGTCCTGAGTGTGAGATGCAGAGCTCAAGAAATATGGCCCAGAAAGGGGGAGACATGATTGGGCTGCAGAGTAGACAGATTTTCCTTTGGGTATTCCAAGTAGCATCGTCTTACAATGTTAACACAGTTTTAGACAGGAGACTGTCCCAGGATCTTTTCTTTTCCTGATTTGCCTTTAGCCATTTGTAATCACCACATCTGCCTTGTCTGCAATAGTCACAACAAGAAAAAAGCTTCCCAGTCTTTTTAATGTCAAAGTCATAAACCATGCCTGGACAAAGCAGAAAATTATATCACTACTTTATTTTTATTGTTAGCATAACTCTTAATTGCCTTCCTTATCTTCATGCCTGCCTTTTGTTGTCCAGGACGAAGTTAACAATGTTTAGAAAGTCAGTTCAGAGGTGAACTAATGATGTAGTCATAATAGCAGATATGGGCATGTTGTTGGCATTTAGCGAATGTCAAATACTAGTTTTCACGATAATAAATTTGGGGGAGGAACAAGAAATTCCTCTGTGGGAGAGGCTCTTGTCCTTCGTAGATAGCAGTATTCGTTTCTATTGCAATAGGAAATATGGCTTCCTGGCCTCAATTATTAACTTCATCATTCAGCCTGCTTATATTTGAGGAAGCTTGGCTTTTTTTCCAGTAGGGATAGTAGCCATGATATAAATCCTTTCTCTTCTTGTAATCAAAGCCCTTTGTGGCAACCTCCATGCCAGTAATCCCTGAACCCTTCGGAATCAGACCACTTGGTTGGTGTTGATCTGGTTTTTAGGCTTTCCTTCCCTCCATGCCTTCAGATGCTACCTATGCTGTATCTTCATTTGACTTTGACTTCTGTTGAGAATTCCGACTTCTGTGGTGACAGGAGCCACCCTTCATTTATTCCTGTTGGGATAATTGGACTAATGGAGGGAGGGGCTCCGGAACAGGGCTGAGTACCACTCCAAGGTGGCGGTTTCCCCAGTTCATCCTAAGACGCCTCCCCCTTTCTAGGATTCGTTGTTTGAATCTGACTTTCTTGGTCTTTTGTCTTATTTTCGCTTTGATGGCACAACATTAAAGAAGGAATTGATTCATTCAAAGTTATTGTCAGTTCTGAGAGATAGTGAAGGTATTGGAAGGTTGACTGCATTCTCCTTTATTTCCTGTGAGTGTGTGTGAAGATTTTTCTGCAGAGAGTCACCCAGAACCCTTCAAGGGAGTGACTTTCTATCACTTCACTATGAGAGGCTGAATGGGCAGCCTCAGGCCTCTGCTGCCCACTGGGCAGCCTCCAGGTAGTTTTCTAGAGGAGAAATTGCAGAGCTCCCTGGACTTCTTGCCCAGGTTTGTTTGAGGAAGAGAGTTAAACAGCATGTAAATAATTTGAATTTTTTTGGGGAAAACACAGTGAAAGATTTTTCTGAAGTCAGACTTTTTTTTTTTTTGGCCTATAGGGCAGATTTAATTTTTCTCTTTTACTTTTGGTTTTTAATCTTCTGTAGTTATTTTTTTTAAAGATTTATTTATTTATTTGATAGAGAGAGAGTGAGAGAGAATGCAAGTTGGGGGCGGGGGGGAAGAGCAGCAGAAGAAGGACAAGCAGACTCTCTGCTGAGCGTGGAGCCCGAAGCAGGGCTCAGTCCCATGACCCATGAGATCATGACCTAAGCCAAAATCAAGAGTCAGACGCCTAAATGACTGAGCCATCCAGGTGCCCCAATTCTTCTGTAGTATTTTTAAAGATAACAATGAGAAAGAATTATCCCTGGACCATTTCTCCCATTAGGTGTGACTATGAGGAAATGGTATGTGGCCTTAAGGAGAACGTATGGCAGAGTCATCCAAAATGCTGACTCTGTCCCTCAGGGCTCTGTGGGCGTGGCAAGTTTCTTAAACTCTCTGTGCCCCTACTTCATCTACATGATGGAGACAATAATCTCTTGGAGGTTGTGGTGATTAACTGAGATCATTCTTGTCAAATGCTTAGAATAGTCCCTGGTACCTAATAAGCAGTTCATGGTTATTATGTGTGATTATACACTAATTCTGTTAGGTCATGTTATTACATTATGAAAGAACTGAGTTTCTTGGTACACTGATGTGGTCTTAGAAAGTTGGAACAAATGTCCACCCAGGCAAATGTTTAATGACTACGTGGCCATTACTTGGCCGTTTGGATCAGAGAAGAAGGCCAACCTAGCAACTTGTTTTTTTTTTTTATCAAACTCAGTTTGTCACACTGATTGGGAGCCTGTAGGGCCCCTCCAAAGCTGAGTGGGCAGAGCCTGAATGGCCCTCTACATGGCTACAGTCACCTTGAGTAGCTGCTCTGGTGTAGAGGATATAAAATTTTGCAAATGGTCTTTTGTAAAACATTAGAGGAAGGATGCTGGACTATTAACCAGCCCCACCACTAACTAGCTGTGTGTCCTCTGGGTCAGACCAGCTATTCATTCATTCATTCATTCATTCATTCACTCCATTTGTAAAAAATGCTAAGATATTTTAAAGTAAATTAAAGATATTTTATTGCACAATTTCACAATAGCCAAGACATGGAAACCACCTAAGTGTCTGTCAACATATGATTGGATATATAAGGTATGGTTTGTACATTCAATGGAATATTATTCAGCCATGAGAAAGAAGGAAATCTTGCCATATGTGACCACATGGATGGACCTCTAGGGCATTATGTTAAGTGAGATAAGTCAGACAGAGAAAGACAAATAATGTATGATACAACTTACATGTGGAATCTAAAAAAGCCAAACTTGCAGAAGCAGGGTGTAGAGTGGTGGTTACCAGGGACAGAGGGTGGGAGAATTGGGGAGATCTTGGTCAAAGGGTACAAACTTACAGTGAGAAGGTGAATAAGTTCTGGGGAATCTAATGCACAGCATGGTGAATAGAGTTAACATACTGTATTATATACTTGAAAGTTCCTGAGAGACTAAATCATAAATGTTCTGAGCACAAAAAAGAAATGGTAACACCAGTGGAGGTGTTAGCTGACTCCAGGGTGGCACCAAATCAACACATTGTACACCTTAAATGTTCACAGTGTTATATGTCAATTATATCTCAACTTAAAAAAAGATATCTTGACATTCCACCCCTAGTATAATATGGCCTTCCGTCCCCTCCATTCCCCTCAAGAAAGGAAGGAAGGAAAGAAAGAAATTTCCCCAGGTACCCAAAATAACATTATCATAACTAACACAATTAATAATATGTCTTTAATATCCTCTCATATCCAGTTCATGTTCAGGCTTCCCCAGGTATGGGTAGGTCGGACACCGCATTTACTTTATGTTAGTGCAGTTGCTTTGTGTGGGGAATGAGGGGTAGTACTAAGTGGTCTCTAAGGCTCAGTGTTCATGTTTTAATACCTTTAACCAAGTGCAGCTCTGATGCTGTTCATTTCTCTCTTGTTCTTGGACAAGGAGGACACAAAATATATAGACATCAACTATGGCTCTCTAGCACGATGAGATGGAAATGTGGAAATTGCTTGGCTCATGGGATCAGTCAAGACAGGTGGGGAGGGCATGTCACACTGGGTTGGGCAGACCCAGCGTTAGGTAGGTTGTGCACTTGCCAGAAAGAGTTTTAGGCCCAAGAGTGGCTTACATTTTTTGTGCTCCATAAATGTTCAGTGCCATTAACAATTACAAGGAGGACTTGGGCAGTCCTTCTGATTTCATTTTGTTTTGTTATCTGAGACTCTGGTATTTTCTTCAGAGAGACTGAATGCTGGGTCTCTCAGGTTACCTGTCCAGGGGAAGTCCCATTGTTCCAGAACAAAAGAGTGAAAAAGTCCTATAGTGACAGCCTAGTGGATCTTGGGTCCTCCAGCCTCAGAGATCACTGGCCTGTTGGCACATTCTTGTCATCGTGCAGGTGTCCCTGTGAAGCCACTTTCCAGCCTCTTAGCCTTCCACCCACAAACCTGCCCGGGACCACCTTGTTATGTGTGTGAGGTATGAGGGCTGATTAGGAACATGCTCTTCCCACCGGTGCTCTGAACCAGTTGAGAACTAGGGTTGAGGGGTCAGGCAGGTGGAGACCAAAGTAATAACTATTTCTGATAAAAGCTAAATTGGAGGCTGTGGTATGTGACAAAACCTTAGGTGGGCTTCCAGCAGGTTTCCAAGGGACAGAGGGAGAAGGGGCTGAGCTTCCAGCCCTCCCATTCCTCCCGGCCAGCCAGGCAAGTCCCCCCTCCTGCCCTGTGGAGGAGGAGGTGGGAGGGGACACAGGGAGGAACAGCCACAGAGAAAGGGACACCAAGAGCGTGAATGATTCTTCCCCCTTACAGTAATCTTCTTCTTGGGACCTGGCATTCCCCAGCATTGTGGGTGCCTTGTGGGCTCCTTCCCTCTGTGTCAGCTTCATAGACTAATTTATTTTAGGAGAGAGAGAAATGAGATAAGTTCTGATAATAGTATTGTTCAATAAATATTGTCATTCATGAGATACACACTCCCTGAATAGATAAATATTTAAAAAAAAATTCAACTTCAAAATTTCCCCCAAACTCTGAATATTTATTGCATGAATGAATATACCAGTCACCTGTTTGCATCTGGGAGGCAGAGATTCAGGATGGATGTGTGTGCGTGCACACATGTGTGTGCGTGCGTGTGTGCGTGTTGGGGGGGGAGCAGAGAGGAAGTGGGATGGAGAGCCAAGGCTTTCTGAAATATTTATTACCTAGAGGAATTCCGGGCTTCTCTGAAAGGGTGCCCATGCCCTGAGTGTCCAGGAAGTCAGCTCCTCTGACTGACAGACCTTTTGCCCCAGAGCGTGCCAGGAACCAGGGCAGAGACATTGGGAACTTGATGTGCCAGGAACCAGGGTAGAGACATTGGGGACTTGAGGCAGAACATGTTTTGGGAGCCTCTTCCTTTCACAGGTGACCAGCAATCCCCTCATGGAGGGAGATGAGCCATCCGGGTCCTAAGAAGTGGGTGTGATCGAGAAGGAGGAACCAGGGGCTGGTAGAGCAGGTGGATTGGGTAGGCAGTGTTTACCGACCTCTTACAAAGTATGGAAACCATACTTTGCTTTCAGCTATGTTCTGAGAGCAAAGTGTGGAGCAGGACAACAACCTTTGTTCAAATCAATGGAGCGGAAGATTGCATTACATTTTTATGGACATTAAAAAAATTGTGGTGAAACAGGGGCATTTGGTGGCTCAGTTAATTAAGTGTCTGACTCTTGGTTTTGGCTTAGGTCATGATCTCGGGGTCGTGAGACGGAGCCAATGTTGGGTCCTGTGCTCAATGGGGAGTCTGATTCTCTCTCTTCCTCTCCCTCTGCCCATCCCCCTGCTCACTTGCATGCGTGCGTTCTCTCTAAATAAATAAATAAAGTCTCTTTAAAAAATTGTGGTAAAACATATGTAACATAAAATTTACTATTTTAACCACTTTCAGGTGACAGCTCAGTGGCATAGAGTCCATTCACAGTGTGCCTCCACCATCCATCTCCAGGACATTTTCATCTTCCCTGATGGAAACTCTACCCACTCACCACTGCTGCTAACCAGCCCCTGATAACCACCACTCTACTTTCTGTCTATGAATTAGACTAAATCTAGGGCTCTCAACTAAGTGGAGTCATACAGTATTTGCCTTTTTGTGTCCGGCTTATTTCACTTATCATGATGTCCCCAAGATTCATCTATGTTGTAGCAGGTGCCAGAATTTTCTTCCTTTTTAAGACTGAATAATATTCCATTGTATGGATATGTCCCATTTTTTAAAAAGATATTTATTTATTTATTAGAGAGAGAGAGACAGCACAAATAGGGGGAGGGGCAGAGGGAGAGGGAAAAGCAGACCCCTGCTGAACAGGGAGCCCAACCCCAGGACCCTGGGATCATGACCGGAGCCAAAGGCAGATGCTTAATCAATACCCAGGTGCCCCCAAGGATATGTCCCATTTTGTTTATCCAATTCATCTGTCAGTGGACCCTTAGGTTGCTTCCCGCTTTGGTTTTTGTGACTAATGCTGATATGAACATAGATGTACAAGTATCTGTTTGCATTACATCTTTTCAAAGTAAACTTTTTTTTAAAATGTAATATATGCATTACATTTTTGGTGACCATAACATACTTCCAATTCACATTGAACCTGAACTTGTTATCCAAAACCCCTAAAGTTTTAAATGTAACGAGTATAATGGATTTTGTCATTGATCCTTGTCCTTTTTGTTCTGAGTTGTTAATTTTTGTGCACCTAAATTGTATATTTAATATTGTTAGATGGAGTTTACCAAATCAGCCTGTCAAGACCTTTTAGAATTCTGAGTCTTTCATCTCGTTTAATTTTGGGTCATCCACAAATACGATCATATCTTCTATTTCTCTGTACAAGCCTCCAAGAGCTGTGGGTACTGCTGGAAACCTCCCCCTGGCTGGCATCTTTCTCTGGGTGTTGCTGTGCTGTCATATACCCATTTATACAACTTTTCTCACCTCTGGTTCCATTCTTCATTTTGTTCATAAGGAAACGTATCACCCTCCAACACGCATGTCTGCACATTTTCATGCTCTAACAGTCTCCAGACTTGCTGACAATAGGGCTAAGCCAGACTGGTCATGCATACTCTTAAGTTTTTTGGGGTAGGGGATGGTAGCCACCGGAAAGTTGTAGTTGAGCGAGGATTAGCTCTCCTCTTACAGCCTCATGACCAGCTTAAATGACAGCAAGTTTCCGAACAAATTCAGCATCAAGACACTTCTTAAACAAATGGGTATTAGCACTCAGGCAGAATCTAATCCATACGTTCCATTCTGTCACCTGAAGTTCCAGCTCTGTGTCCTCTTAGGTGCTCTGACAACCACTTAGGATGAAAGCTTCTCTTGAAGCAAAGTTGCCAATATTCCAAAAGCAGGATTCCATTTCCATTATGATAGGCATCAGGCAGCCCAGAAGTCCTCCAAACCAATGGCTGGACCATTTTGGGATCAAGTCTAAGGGTACAGGCCCTGGGCCTTGTCGGATGGAGTCTTGTACCCTGTCGGTTCAAGGATAGAGACTATCTAAACTGTTTTACCCCATTCTTAACGCTCATCGTGCTAATTAACCTCTGATTTCATCAAGAAAAAAAATCATTCCTCACATTCATTTTGCTAGTCAGCAGCGGAGCTAATATTACTCAAATATAAATAACAGGAGCTGTTCTAGTTGGCTGTTCCTGGAGTAAGGACCAGCTCAGGATGCTGAGATATAATTTATAGTAAAGATAACAAATTTCAGAATTTTTTAACCTATCTAAGGACCCCCTAGATCAAGATGTAGAACATTTCCAGCACCTTTGAAAGCTCTCTGGTACCCTTTTCCTCAGTCAGAATAATGCCCTTCCTTCTCAAAGGTAATCACCGTTCTGACCTCTGTCACCACAAATTAGTTTTGCTGGTTTGAATTTCATATAATGGAATCATACTTAAGTTTTGTGAGTTTCCTTCATGTTGTATAAATTGTTCATTTTTTCCCATTGATCTGTAGTGTTCCATTGTATGAAATTTAGATACCCATTCTATACTTGGTAGACATTTTATTATTTCCAGTTTGAGGCTATTGTGAATAAAGTAGCTAAAAACATTCTTGAACATGTCTTGGTGAATTATTGATTAAGGTAACTAACTGTCCCTAGAATTGGTTTATAGTCACAAATACAGAGAGAACATCATATTGTTCATAACACATGGTTTTGAAGTATATTAAATGGATCATACAGAACTGTATCAAACAAGGGAATAGAGTCTAGTATGTTTGTATTTAGCAAAGTATATGCTGGAACAAAAGGAGATCACTGCTTTTGTGCTCCTTGACTGTAATAAATATTCTAAGTCAGAGGGTCAGCTTCCTGAGAGCCGAGATTCTCATGTGAAAGTATGTTGTTTCCTCATGCCTTCTCTGGAAGGGTGGGAAAAAGACCTTTTCATTAATTCTGCAAATAGGCATCATTTTCTAATTTTAGGTTGTCACTGTGAAAAAAAACTCATGAATTACTAAAAAAACTCAGAATATCAACTACTTTTGGGGGTCCCTGCATTGGAATGAATAAGGTTTTTAAATATTCATTTATGTTTTTCTTTCCATGTCATTTTGGGTATTGTGATGAAAAGAAAGTATTTGCTGCTGATTTAGAATCCCTGAATACTCTTATAAAAATTTAATTCCACCATATTAACTAGGCTTTCAAGGCTTTTTTAGAGGGCCTGTTTTCCTCTAATAGGTTACTAGTGGGAAAATCTGTTAGCCTAGAAAACTGATGGATGGAAGTAGAATAGGGAAACTGAACTCCGGCTACCATTGGGATGCTGCATTGATTTAAAATTTCAAAGGGTCTGTGTTTTATGAAAGTGAAGAATCAGGTTAGCACTCCCCTTGACGAGAATGGAAAAATATTCTGGTGCCCTGTAACACACACACACATTGAAGCTATCACCACCATGGCACTTAACAATATTTCTTAACAACCGTACAGTGTAAACCAACATTACAGATGTCCTGTTCTGGGAGTCTTCCCCCCCCCCCCACACCTGCACGCATACCTAGGTGACACCTACACAAGGGCAGTGTTGAAGGTTTGCGTGTAACACCAGAGCACCAGGAGCAACCAGATGTAGGGCAGTCTGTGAGGGAGTGGTTGAATGATGCTGTCCTTGTGCAGTGGGTGCTGTGTGGTTGTTAAAAGAGGGTGATGATGTGTGTTCTGACGTGGAATGGTGTCCAGGTACATTGCCACGTGAAAGAAACAAGCTGGAGACTGGTGTATTGACTATGGTACCTTTATGTAAGAAAGGTGGGGATCTGGAGATATATAGGGGAATTTGCTTATATTTGCATAGAGAAACACTGGAAAGATAAACAAGAAACGACTACAGACGCGGATCTGTAGCAGTCAGTGGGGAACGTAGGGGTTGGGAGTAGGTGTAGGAATGGCTCCGTCTGCATGTATCTTTTTATACTGTGTTGACTTTTGGAATTCTGCCGAAGACAACCCACCGACAAAAGTGAATCTGTCTGGGCATGCCACTTGACATTGAACTAGACCAAGAGCCCATGGCAGAGGGAAGCCGGTTGAATGCATCATGAAAGGGTGAGGTCATCCACTCCATTTCCTTTCTCAAAAGCTCTCAAGTTCAGTCATTCAATCACAGGGGCTTACTGAACCAGTCTGCCTGTGTGATGTGCCAGGCACTATTTTAGGTGCTGCCCGTGGGAGCCTTAGGGTCCAAGCTTTCATGGAGCTGCTTGAAGGGACAAACAACAAGGAGATGATGAGCGAGGGGGAGAAGGCTTATGCTTTTGGACCCCGGGGAAGGAGGTGAGAGCAGTTACCGCTGAGGTCAGGAGGGAGGTTAACTGCTGATCTGTATTCCTGCGTGTCTGAGCTGAGTTTGTGCATAATATTGTCGCCATAGGATAATAAAGTGGGGTAAATTCTCACTTTCATTCTTTGGCTACAGCGATCAGGATGTCATTTTACCATAATCTCATTATCCCTTCAGTTAAGTTTCAAATAAAGAAACACATTTTAGCAGTCACTGTACCCCAATCTACTACTGTGTTGGTAGGAGACCAGAATTTAGGTGAATAAATCAAAAGTTGATTTGACCATTATAGTTTGTCTTCACAACAGTGGAGCTGGATTTGGGATCATGTTATCGCTATGATTTGTGACTATAACCATAGGTTATTAAACAGAAAAAATATTACTCTGACAAGTCTGTTATTTTTTTCCACTCAGAAAGTGGTTAAATGTAAATCATCCCTTTACTGTGACGTATTAGTTATAGCAAATTGAAACACGCACACCCCCCAACAGAGTGCTCATGTTCCACGTATCTTCAAGGCAGTTATTTTCTGAAAATACTGTAGAGATGTTCCCACGGTAGATGATGTAGATATTTGCAACATTTCTCCTCTGTTTATTTTTTTTTCTCATTCTGGTCTTTTAACTGGCAGATTTCTCTTTCACCGTTTCTGAATCAGATGAAATATTAATACGGTTATTTTTTAAAATTTCAACAATGACATGATTTTTTAAAGGGAGAGATCTTTATTTTTTCCTCTGTGCCTTTCAGTTCCATTAAGTTTTGGTGAAACTGGAGAAACAGAGATCAGAGGCCATAGGAAATTGTGACGGTCAACGTGCTTCTCGCATCTCCACTTCTCCGACGGCTTAAGTCTTGCTCAGATTTGATGGAATAAAAACACGGAGACTGGCAGCCAGAGTTGGGAGTCTGGAATTTTCCTGGCAACCAAAGACCAAAATACAGATCTATCTGGAGCCGGCATATTCACAAACAATCGTAGGTTTGTGATTTAGTGAAGAAAGCACCAGAAGTCAGTTTTAAGTAAAAAAAAAAAAAAAAAAAAAAATGCAGAGTAATGCAGATCCTTACTTTATAATCCCAATAAAGTGTTCTCTGTAGAATAGTAAGGAAACGCGCAGGGGTCCCAGGGATCCTCTGTCATCCTAGGGGATGCACAGAAATGTAATGGCCATGGAGACTTGCCAGTGTGTTTTCCTCTTGCCCACTGCTTAAGAGACTTGGGTCATCTGGGAGGACTGGCCATCTGGGGACTTTGTCAGAGCTGTTCTCTCTTGGAATCTCCGGGCAAACTCAGGAGGATGTGGTCTCTGCTTCCTGGTAGGTGAGCTCTTCCACTCTGCCCTCTGCCCTGGCCTTACAGGAATGTGTGACATCACTGGGCCTGGCTGTGGGAGTCACCGGAGCCACTCCCTGATGGTGTGACTGTTCGCAGTGTCCATTGCTAGCACAGCAAGGCTATGCGCAAGCGTGATGCAAGGAATCTGGGCACCGTGAGGGTCTACGTCCGGTGTCACGCTAGGTTGTGTTTTCTTTCTGAAGTTCATTTCCAGAGAGGAAATAAGAACCACAGGGATGCAAAGGTGAGAACGGACGATGGAGCAAATTCTCTGATGCCTTTTGCCATTTAGGGGGATGTTTGTAGAGTAAGCGTATCCAAAAGCGGTGCAGCAGCCTGTGAAATCCCTCATAATTTTGGGGGTGTTCTTCCCCTACGACTGTGGCCCCTACAGGCTTCTAATAGAAGACTAGTCACACCGGGGGGAGACTGCGTTGCTTTGCCACGGCAGCTTTGGGGGAAGAAGTTTGTTGCCTATCATAGAAACCAAAGAATTGCTTTTCTTGGAAGCAACTCCGTTTTCTAACCACACAGTAAACTGTTCTCTGGTGTCCACTTTGCGTGAATATTCTCAGCCAACACTTCTTATATCTTCTGCACACAGCATGATCCCTGGCTCCTTGCTGAGTCAGCGAAGGAAGACGAGTGTATGTTTCAAACAGTTTTAGTGTTCCGCCAAAGCCCAAATTCCTTTAATCTCATGACAAATAAATTTTTCATATTTTACCGAATTGACAATTTGTTATGTCTGGCCTGTTAAGAGGTTTTTTTTTTTTTTTTTTTTGTATTGAAGACTGGAGTTTATTTTATTTATTTATTTATTTATTTATTTGATGTAGTGTTCCATGATTCATTGTTTGTGTATAACACCCAGTGCTCCATTCAATACGTGCCCTCTTTAATAGCCATCACCAGGCTGACCCATCCAAGACATGAACAGACATTTTTCCAAAGAAGACATCCAAGTGGCCAACCAGACACATGTTAAGAGTTTTTTAAACTGCTGCTGGGCATTTGACCATATTTGTGGGAGTCCCAAGGCAGTCCGACAGAATGGGTGTAAAATACGATAGTCATGAGGACAACAAACATAGCTGATATTTGTATATTGCATTGGTGTTCACGACAGGCAATTTCTGTGTCGCGTGTGTTATTCAACAGGCGATGGATTGGAGGACAGGCCCAACAGGCCAACTTGAGTCAAGGAGCTTTTATTTCTAACCAGTTGCAGTAATAGGTTCCTTTCATGTTGGTGAGAAGACTCAGAGGGCAACACTTAGCAGCGACATGGACAAGGAACAATCTGGGTGGGCTGGGGAGAAGTGGTGTACACTACACCAAAGAAGGTGCATCTCTTGGCCAAATTCTGTTGAGCAAACAGTGGCTGAAATTTGTGGCAGGAGCAAACTTATTTCTTCCCTGATTAGGTTAGGGAAACAGAATAAGCACTAAGAGGGTTTTCGTTTTTTGTTTTTAAGATTTTATTTATTTATTTGAGAGAGAGAGAGCACAAGTGGAGGGAGGGGCAGTGGGAGAGGAAGAGTGAGAGGGAGAAGCAGACTTCCTGCTGGGAGGCGGAGGCTCCATCCCAGGACCTCCAGATCACAACCTGAGCTGAAGTCAGATGCTGAATGACTGAGCCACCCAGGTGCCCCTCTAAGAGGTTTTTAACAAAATATTATATGTATATAAATGTATCACATGTGGGTACTTATTAGTATTTATTAGTAAATTCGGTCATGTATTTATATTCAGAAGTTGCTCTTTTTAAGTAAACAAAATTCATAACCCGCCAGCACATTTTGTATATATATCAACCGATTTTCTCATGTCTGAGGTTGCTGCTGGTGTTTTCACTACCAAGTTCCTGGTGTCTTTTTTCTCCCCCCCCACCTAGGGCCCATGACTTGAAGGATGTGATATTAACGCTGAGCTGGGTTCTGAAAGCCTGGTTAAAATGTATCTCAAAACAGTAATAAAGCTCACTGGCTCTTCCCTGTCTTTTTCCCATGATTGTTGAACGACTAAGTGAGAAATTAAGATGATTGATGTGCAGACATCTAGCACAGGCCTTGGCAGATGGGTGTTCAGTAAATTGGTATTTTCCCTCAACCTCAATAGTGCTGTGTTTTCCTTCCTCCCTCCCTTTCTCCCTCTCTCACTCCTTCCTCCCTCCCTCCCTTCCTTCCTTCCTTTCAGTAGGCTCCACGCCCAACATGGGGCTTGAACTCACAGCCCTGAGATCAAGAGTTGCATGCTCTCCCACCTGAGCCAGTCAGGTGCCCCTCAATAGTGCTTTTCAGGCTTCCCCTGAGTACTCTCAAGTGCAGAGAGTGGTGAACACATGAACTCGGGCGACTCTGGGTGTCTCACGGACTCCCATTGAGGAACACCGATGTTCTAGGAAGATGTGCCATTGTAACCTTGTGACTCCACCTACTTCCAGGCCCACGTACTATGGTTTGCGAAGTTTAGTGTTAGTGGCTAGTGTTGGACAAGGCAGAAGGGAGGGGTCAATATATTCACCCCAAATATGTTTTGTCATGTTTGATATTCTTTGGAATTTGGCCACTTATGTATGGTTTATAAGGCCATTCTCTTAAGCAGGTTAGATTGAAAAACACACCTGTGCCCAGTCATTCTGGACATCGGGCGGGGAGTCATCATTCCTAAATTCTGCGTTTGCGTGTACACCTAAAATGTGGAAATCTGATGAGAACACACTTGTACTTAGTGTTCTGTGGACTTCAGTTACATGCAGAGCTTTAATGGTGGATTTCTTATTGAAGGGTAAGATAATGGGACAACATTTCTTTACTAACTCAGATAAATGAAAATAAAAAAGAAATCCTCCTACTCATCTGGGCATTTCTGTAGCAGCTACTAATTATAGATGATCCTCGATTGCCCATGAACTCAGGGATTCTTGTAGATAATATAAATTCTTTGATAATTGAAAATTTTCACTTTGGTTGTTTCTTCTTGTTTCTATGGAACCAATCTTATTTTAAAAACAACTTTTGACAGAAGAGCTAACATTGTGAGCAATCACCACATGTTCTATCGAGGTGTCTCATTTAATCACTGCTTCAGCTCTGCAATGTGGGTGTTACCCCGCTGTTCTAGATGAAGAGACAGAGGTTCAGGAAGGTTAATGCAGGGCCACCCACTGAGTCATAGAGCTGGGCTCTAACCTCACCTCTCTGACTCAAGACTCATTCTCTGTCTCTCAGACTACTACCTATCCACTGGTAGGAAGATGGTAAAATGTCCTGCAAGATAGGAGGAGGCCCAGAAAAGGCTAACATAATCATGAATCATCAATTCCTGAGTGACCAAGAATTAACAAATATTTGAGTTAGCTTTTGTTTCTTCATACAAAAGTATTGACAAGTATTATAAGGAGCAAATGAGTTAATGGATTAGAAATACTTTGGTAAGTACAACCAGCTCTAAATATACTAAGGAGGATTGTCGGTCCCTTAAACCTCTGCCCTTTGAGAAGAATCTGTGTCTGGGACTGTGCCTTTGGCCTTTCTGAGTTACAGGATGGTCACTATGATAGCTCCGAAGAAGGGAAAATTTTTCTGACAAAAATATAACACAGTATCACAACCAGGATGTTGATATTGATAGAGTCCACCCATGTCATTCCTATGATCTGCTGATTTTGTTCAAATATTTTTAAAAAGATGTATTTATTGGGGCGCCTGGGTGGCTCAGTCGTTAGGCGCCTGCCTTCGGCTCAGGTCATGATCCCAGAGTCCTGGGATGGAGCCCCGCATCGGGCTCCCTGCTCGGCGGGAAGCCTGCTTCTCCCTCTCCCACCCCCCCTGCTTGTGTTCCTTCTCTCGCTGTGTCTCTCTCTGTCAAATAAATAAATAAAATCTTTAAAAAAAAAAGATGTATTTATTTATTTTGAGAGAGAGAGAGAGAGTGCATGTGTGAGCAGGGGGGAGGTGCAGGGGTGGGGCAGAGGGAGAGGGAGAGAGAGAATCTCAAGCAGACTCCACACTGAGCGCAGAGCCCATCATGGGGCTCTATCCCATGACCCTGAGATCATGACCTGAGCCAAAACCAAGAGTTGGATGCTCAACCGACTGAGCCACCCAGGCGTCCCTCTTCAAATATTTTTTTAGAAAAGTGCTTTTAAAATGGTGAAGTAAGATTGGGGAGAAAAAACAAAAAGCTAGATTGTAGGCTCCTGTGGCAAAGGTGGACCCAGAACTTGGTGAAACTGTGTTGGGGCGAGGCTGGTGTCCAGCTGCAGAGCAGAGCTGAGTGTGGGACGACTAGGGGGTCCCCCGTGGGGGAGGAGAGGTTTCCCAGGGTGGCAGGCTTGGGGCTGAGCACAATCTGTTTGGCAGCCCAGAGGCAAGGACGGAGGGTTGTCCTGCCATTTCCAGGGCTGAGGCGGCCACTCGTGGGTGCCCTGACCACTGTGACCTCCCTGCTCCAGCCACGCGGCAAGAACACGTGCCGTGGTTTAGGCTTACAGGGGCCCTAAGTCTGGTCTGCACCCAAATCCCAGACCACACCCGCCGCCTTCCGAACCAGAATTTCCAGAAGCCTTGAGAATTAGCCTGTCTTTGTCCTTCTTTCCTTTCGTGTGGTTGTTTTTCTTATTGGATTCAGGTGAGCAAATAATGAGGCATTGGAGGGCTGGTGGTGCCCTTTTTATTCATGATTTAGCAGTCTCTTAACCAAATCTCATCGGCATTGTGCAGCCCGCACAGCGTCGTGCTGGAAAGGTGGGTCATTAATGCTGATGGAAATGAAGTCAACTTCTCCCTAGGGAGACATTTCCAGGGAATGAGGACCCGAAGCTCCCCTGATACCGAGGAGGCGGGGTGAGGAGAGGATAGTGGTGCGGAAGGCAGGAGCCCGTTATGTTTCTGGGACCCTTGAAGCCCAGGGTCCCACTGAGCCAAAGGAGCTTCTCTGAAGTGGGAACATGGCCTTGTTTCTATTTTGGGAGAGAAAAAAAACCACCCAGCGTTTTTACACTCCCGAATTGAATCCAGCCTTCTAGGTTAGAAGATAGAGGTTCCCCCCACACACACAGTCCCCCTTTTCCGACTTAAAAGCCTCTGGGTTTCAGCCTGTATAAGTAACTAACTCACAGTTAACTCTTCACTCTGAGCCAGGCCTTCCCTTAGCGATGGGCAGGCTGCTGGAATTACGTCACTGCTTTCGCTGGGCCCTCGCCAAGAAAGGCAACATTTGCATAATATTCCCTTATTTGGTTGGCCACCTTCTGCTATAGATCTGGAAAATAAAAGACACACCTTTCACAGGAATTACTAGTTCTTAAACAAATAACTACATAACAACTGCTTACGATGTGGGAACCCTGAGAACTTTTTCCAGGAAAAGCTAATATAATAAAATGCTTTGGCAAACGTGCTTATAGTATAATATTATTTAATAAGAGTTTAAGAATCCAGTTTTTAAATTTGCAGCTTCTGGAGAAAATAATGTTTTATTTTACTTGGAGAACTATTTAGTTGAAATGACCCTTTCAAGGGATTTGGAAAATGCACATGTTCAATTATTCTTTCAAGCCTTTTTATATAATCGGTTCTCACAGAACCTTGTTATTCCTGGCAGATTTTTTTTTTTCTCTGTTCTCATTTTTTTGGTTTACCAGGTTAGTCTTTTTTTTTTTTTAAGTATTGAACATTTTCTTCAGAGCATATTCTGATATTTAAGGAAATGGATGAATACCAGAAAGAAAGGGTGGTGAATTTCTGCTTCATTGCTTTGGATTTTTCTTTGGATCCAAAGATATGTCTCAATGATTCCAAATGTTCACATATTAGTAAGCAACCAGATAATTAGTTTTTTTAGATTATTGCAGAATATCCATTATTATATAAATACAGCTAGCCTCGAGGGCTACACTTGCCTCCTAGATTTCATGATGACTTTCTCGAATGCTTTTGAAAACTTTGACTCTCTATATAGTACATGGAGGCTTGCTTTGTAAATGAAAGAAAGTGTGCTTCCCCCCACCCCTTATGTGATAAAGACTTGAAGAAGAATATGAAAATTGGCTCTCATCTTCTGACATAACCACTGTTAAGTTATAAAAATATATTTTCCAGGCTTTTTCTATGCATAGTTAACACAATTACTTTCCTATTGTGTATTGTTTCTTGCAGTTGTCATTAAATGACATATCCTGGGCATTTTCTCATATTGTAAATCTTCCCCCCAATACTGTATATGCCTTTTGAATCCCAGGAAACCCAGTCCTAGCTTGAAGCGTGCACCATGACCCAGTGTGCCCCCACCTCTATACTGACTGGGGCCCCAGGGTGTGTGTGGGTCAGGGAGGGGGTCCCACTTGCCTTCCCAAAGTCAGAGTGCCATAAGCATCCTCTCATCTCTCTCTGCTCCCTCCCCCTCCTCTTTTTCCTCCATGTGTGTTTTCCTATGTTTATTTTTAGTCTTTCTCATTTGCCAGTATCGATCCAAAGCTGGGGGCTGAGTGGCCGTTCACTGATCACGGAGTCTGCTCGTGGGTAAGCCCACTGCAGGCTGTGGGGAGCAGGCTGGCTCCTCCTGGGAAGTTAGCCCCGGCCTGCATCGGTATGTTCCGTACACGGGCGGGCCAGCTGCCTTTATGATTCTCTGTCACGTTCCCTTTTGGGCCCGAGATCATGTGTTCTCCTTGTTGACTTCTAACAGGAAACAGCACCTCATTGAAGATGGCGAACCTGTATTTTAGGGGCTGGCATGGGGCTGGCTTTGCCTATCAGGTGACCGACCATGTGAAACGTGTCCTGGCTCTTTGACTAGAGCGTAGCCACCCAAAGCCTGAGGGTCCACAGGTCAGGAGCTCACCTGACTGCCAGGCTGCTGGCCAAGGCCCCTTAGCTTGCAAGTCCCTGGGAATCGGGAAGCGCAGGGCTGGAGCACTCCTCCCCACAGCCTGGGCTCCCCACCCACCTCTCCACTTGCCAGACGGGTCTCCGATTTCTTCCTTGATTGCTTGTGTAGAACAAGGACAGACACGTTGAAAAGGCATAATTTGGAGCTTGACTGCAAGTGCCCATTTAACGTGAGAGGTGTCTGCCTTTCTTATCCTCCCCGTTGTCAGGATGCAGCCTCTTTGGGCTTTTGGGCGTGTAACTCCCTTTACTGAGGTGCGAAGGCGTGTAAAGATATAGACGACATGCTGTCCATGCGCTTCCCCATCGTTGGTCTCTCTGGGTCTAAATTTGTCAAATGCATTGATGGTTTGGGCCCTGGTGAGACCCGTGAGCCTCCGTGGCCTGTACACAGCATCCCTGTGTCCTTTGATTCTTTCCCTCCTGTGATTAAAACCCTTGCTTCTCCTCCTCTCTCCTGAGTGCACCCCTTTTCCTCCACAGCTGCTCCACCTGTCTCCTTCCTTCCTCCCTTCATTCCTGGGCTCAGTCTCACACTTTGACTGCACAGCATTCGTTCACTCGTTCATTCATTCGTGAGTATGCCAGGCCCGTTGCTCGAGGCTCAGTGCACAGTGATATGCAGCACGGTTCCTGCCTCTCAGGAGCCTGATGCTCATTACCTGGGGAGTCAGGGAGGCTGGGAAGTAGCCAAGGTAGGGGTCGCAAGGGTCAACAGAAACCCAGGAAAGTGGGCATAAGTCCGTGCGGGAGTCAGGAAAGCCATCAGTGGTGAAGTGACACCCCTTAAAGCGTTTGCGAGGCCAGTGTGGGGCAGAGGGAAGGGGACGTGCAGGCAGAAGGAACAGCACATGCGGAGGCTGGAGGCATTCACAGTGTGGCGTGTTCGTGAAAATGCACCATGCGGAAAGCAAGGTCGGAAGTTGCCCTGGGAGAAAGCAGGCTGTGGCCACACCACAAAGTCCCTTGCAGAGCAGAAGGATAACAACAGCTAGGACTTCCATGGTCCTTATTAGGCGCAAGACACTGAGCATATTTACAGACATAGGTTCCTTTATCCCTTATACCAACTCTAGAGGTAGGAACTGTTACTGTCTTCATTTTACAGAGGACAGAGCTAAGATCAGAGGGGCTGGAATGGACAGAAGGTCCTCCGGACAGAGGGTGGAGCCAGGCTTCGGGCCAGGGAGTCCTCTGGGTAACTGCACGGCCAGAGCTCGCTCTCCCCGAGGCCCAGAGCTCGCTCTCCCCGAGGCCCAGTGGCCACGTCTTACACTCGAGGGCTAGACTTGTCCTGCGGGCTTCGGGCAGCGACAGGAAGGGGTTAATTGGTGGGGAAAACGATCTGAAATTTGTACAGATCATTCTTTAGAGACAGATGGAGATTTGATCTAGGAAGGCTGCTTAGAAGGCCCTGCCGTTGTTGTGTGGGAATCTGGTGGAACGTCTTATAGAATGGCTTTCTCAGAATTCTACATCCCGAAAAGGCAGCTCTGGGGCCTATTTTTAAACCAATGCTAGTTTATAACGAAGCATGCCCTATATGTTAATAGAATTGAATGTGTGAATTCAATAATCAATATGTTTATGTGATTTTGCTATACAATAAAAAGAATTTTTTTTTTATTAGAAACTTTTCTTGAGTCACTTTGGACCTTCCTTCCACTTCTAGGTCTGATGGGAGGTGGGCCGTTTTGCTAAGAGTAGCTCTGGGGAAGCCTCTAGTTCCTCTGTGATGGGGTCCCTAACTGGTACCTCTTCCAGGAGTTGTTTTTTTTTTTTAACCATTATTTAAATTGTAGTATGGTGGCGCCTGAGTGGCTCAGTTGGTTAAGTGTCCGACTCTTGGTTTTGGCTCAGCTCATGATCTTAGGGTCATGAGATCGAGCCCTGTGTTGGGCTCCACGCTTAGTGTGGAGTCTGCTTGAGATTCTCTCTCTCCCTCTCCGTCTGCCCCTCCCTCTGCTCATGCATACGCTCTCTCTTTCTCAAATAAATAAATAAATAAAATCTTAAAAAATAAATTTTAGTAAAATATACATAACATACACTTTACCATTTTAACCATTTTTATACCTACAGTTCAGTGGCATTAAGTACATTCACAGGGCTGCACAACCATCCCTACCACCCATCCCTAGAACTCTTTTTGTCTTCCAGAACTGAAACTCTGTACCAATTAAACAATAACTCCCCGTATCCCCTCACCCTCCAGCCCTTAGAACACGTAGTCTGAGTCTAATCTTTTTTTTCTGAGGTTTTTTTTTTTTTAGGATTCCACATAGAAGTGAGATCACTCAGTACCTGTCTTTCTCTGTCTGACTTATTTCACTCCACATAATGCCTTCAGGTTCCATCCATGTTGCTGCAAATGATAGGACTTCGTGTTTTTTATGGCTGAATATTTCATTGTGTACATACACGCCACAACTTCTTATTCAAAGATGGTTACGTTTCTTTACCGAAATTCTCTTGTCAGGTCAGGACTTTTTGTTTTGGGTGCCTTTTGGGAGGATTAATATTTTCTTGGTTTGTTTTGAAGGTGACAGATGGAAGTAGGCGAGTAATTGGATGTTGAATGTTGTAAGAATTTCCACCTAAATTTTTGTACCGTACTTTGAACTTGAATTTGGGGCGAGTCGTTACAACTGTTCTCTTACTAGCACCCCATTGTGTGACCTTGTCAGCCCCTTCCCATAGGCTTGCCAATCCTCGTTCCTAGCAGACCCGGCTCTTCATTTCCTCTGCTCCACGTCCCGTTACCATAGAATCGGAAGGAACCACACAGGAGGAGGAATGGACTTAGGGGAAGGCTAATGGGTTCACTTTCGCGGTGTCTTGACTTTGAGATGTTGGTGGACCATCAGGCGGAGGTATGTAGGTGGGTGGATAGGAAGATCTGGTGCTTAGGATTGACCTGAAGCTGACATAGCTCTGGACGCCATCCTAGTGCCCGGGAGGATGCGGTTGCCCGAGAGAGAGAAGGCACAGAGGGGAAGACCTTCCTCTTCTTTGTCTATTCCTGTATCCATTTTGGGTGACAGAGTGAACAATAGGCCAAGATTTAAAGGTGGCCTCCAACCCGGAGCTGTGTCCCATTCCTCTGTCTTCCTGTGCACAGACTCCAGAGAGGAAGAGTGGGGTTTCAGGAGACATGCTGGGGAGATGGGCTGAGGCGTGGCAGCTACGTGGGCCAGGGGAGAGGAGTCTGCAGAAGGGGCTGGGAAGGGGGTCAGGGGAATAACTGTGAACCAGGGCAGGTGGTGTGCTGGGAGCCAAAGGGAGGAGGTTGGGGGAGGTGGGAGGGACCACATGCTTGACAAGGGTCCACTGCCTCTGGCTGTGAGGAGGCCCTCGTCATCTCTTCCAGAATTGTTACAGGTAATGGTCGTTTATAATCCAAGATGGGATCCTTCCAGCGGGCTCTCTCCTTAGCTCTTGAATTCCAGATGCTCTGTCAGTCAGCACATGATGCTTCTTATCACCGTTCCTTACCAAAAATACCCTTCAGCAATTCAGAACACGTTCTAAACACTTCGGTGACACATTTTAAGTACCAGTATTTGAACTCAGACACATCTCGTTCTCTCTGGAGGCAACTCCTCAAAACTCATGCTACCCTTATTTTAACAATAAAATGGGGTACACTTTTATTCCCTGGGACTCCCAACCCCCAAGATACTCGAGGAGCGGGAGTTGGTAGGATCACAAGTAACATGGGATAGTGACCCCGAGACACTGGGGGACCTGGGGTAATGCACAGTAATATCTGTGGGTTTCCTTCAACTTCTCTCCTCCGACTGTCCTTTAACCCACTTCCCTGAGCCTCAGGGCTGTCATGGATTCTACGCTCGTTCTAGCTGTTTCTGAATGCGTTCCACTGACCGTTGATAATAATAGGTACAGTGTATTGAGTGCCGGCCGTGTTTGGGGCACTGTACCAAGTGCTTGACATGTATTATCTCATTTAATTCTTACACTATAGGGTAACACTATAGGGTAACACCCGATGGGGTGAGTGTTGTTACCCTCGGTTCCGAATGAGAAAATTGTGACTAGAAAATTGAGGTAAGTTTCTTGAAGCCGGTGGTTCTCAAAGTTGAGTGGACATCAGAATCCCCTGGAAGGTTTGTTAAAACACGGACTATCTGGCCCCACCCCCAGCATTTCTGATTGGGGAGGGAGCTCTGCGATGGAGCCGGAGAAGCTGCATTTCTAACAAGTTCCCAGGTGCTGCAGCTGCTGGTGTCAGGGACCACACTTTGGGAACCGCCGCTCTGAGCTGCTCATCTAAATGCAGGACAGGGATTCCCACCAGGGCCTGGCTGACTGCAGGTGTCTCTTCCCTTTACGGGAAGTACAGCTTCCCAGGAACCTTCGAGGAGGGAAGCCGGCTCACTGCCCTGGATGGACTCAGGGCTTCCTAGTAGAAGATTCAAGTGAGGGGTCGTCTCTTTCAGGTGAGCTCCTGGCATGCGTGGGCAGGTGTCCTGAGGCAAAGGGAACGGTTGGAGGCAGGAGCTATGGGAGGGCACTGTCCATACAGAACTTAGAACAATAGTAACATCAACTAAAAGTCAGTCTGCTTTATTATCACTCTCTCCTGGCAATTCTAAACAGTGCCTGTGATAAATACGCTTCTCCTCCACTCCCTTTGTATGCCTCTGCCTGGCGGCTAAAGATAAAAACACCCGAACACCCTTCCTTGTTGGGGTTCTGGGAAGCTCAGGAACCTTGTCTTCGCTTCTCTGTTTTCCATAGGAGTGAGTGCTCAGTCCACATCGAATTGGTCAATCCTTCCTCCTTCACCTCATTTTTAATACTAATAACCTACTTGAAAATACTCAAGGAAGAAATAAAAGACTACAGAGCCCTACATTTGGTAGGCAAGTTGCATAGCCGTGCCTTACTTTAGCTCTCACCGCTGACCCCCGGACAAACACGAGCCCTTTGAATTCTCACAACGACCTTGTGAGGCAGATTCTGTTGTCCCCGTGTCACGGGGTTAGTTAAGTGACTTGCCAAGGTCAGACAGCTAGTGAGTGGGCAGAGCCAGGATTCCAGCCAGGTAGCCTCGCTCAAGCCGCATGTGCTTAACCACTGCGCCCTGCTGCTCTTTGAGCTGTCAGTCGGTGCTCTGTAAGTGCACACTGGAGGGACACACTGGAATAGGCATATTAGATGCCAGTTGGGGTGGATCACTCACTCTACCAAGGTGGTTACTCTGGGTCCACTCAGGATGGCGGAAAATCCCTCCACGATGCATCCCTGTCTTTCTCACGGGCCCTGCAGTGTTCACCTCCACTGTAATGAAATGTGTTTTCCCTGGAGGGGGTGGTTGCGGGTATTTATAGAGCGTCTTATAGCTGAAGAGCTCCAGAAGCAACAATTACCTCTTTAATCCTCTTAGCAATTCTGAAAAGAGGGAAGTGAACTGGCATAGCCTGCCCCAGCTCCCTCTCCTTGTTTCCCTCCACACCTGCCCCTGTCTCCAGAATGCTTGGCAGCAAGGTGGGAAGAAGAGGGGCACGGGCGGGGTGGGGGGAGTAAGTCGTTTCTTGGAGTCCCATGAGAGCCGGGGGACGTGGGGGCTCCTGGTGGAGGGCTCAGGGCAGCTCCCCTGCATCCCACTTTCCTTTGTACTGCCTGGTAGCTAAATGGAGAAATAACCTTCTTCCTGCTAAAGAAAGCTCACCAGCCCCTTTCACTATTCTCCTTCCGCCCAAGGAAAGAAAGTTTGAATAATAGAATTTTTTTTTTTCCTTCTCAAGCAGTGAATTCTTCTGTCTTGGCAGCTACAGTGTTCAAGACAAGCTATTCAGAGGAATAGCAGAGAAAATGAAAGGGGATGAGGTTCTGGGAAACTTCTTTTCAGTGTGAGTGGGTTTTTTCCATATGCGCATATATATGACACACGTATTTGCATCTCTGCAGCCTACTGGGCATGCATGATAAATAGCCCGTGGTTGTGACTGTCTTTTGTTATGCGGATGTAATTGAATTCAGTGGCAGCACCTGAGGATATACTGTGAGGAGATAAGGCTTATTTTGATCATCTGAACCCACCAATGGGATGCCGTGATGGTGATGGAGGGTTCCCTGTTTATGCCAATATTTTCTGTTACTAAGGGTAGAATCAAGCGTGGATGAGTAAGATCTGCTCTTGCTTGGATTTGGGAGATTTTCAGACGTTAGGATCTCCTCTTTCAGGGTTGTCAATAATCATTTCCCTGGCCAGATCACGGGGCTTGCTAAGTGTGCAAAAGAGATAATGTAGTTAGAGAAATTTCACCCTTAGCTTCCTGTTCCTTTTATCTCGTGATCCTTCATTGTCATGTCTGGCTGGATCAGCTTCTCCTACCTGCCGTTAACCATCTCTTCCCGGCCACTGTGTGCGTGGAGCTGGGGGAAGCCCCCAGATTCCAGACTTTGGGAGGCTCCGATCTATCTTAGTTGAGGGAGCCATCATTCAGTCTCATGCTTTGTTTTAAAATTGTTTTTGTATTTTTAATGAGGTGATTTCATACCTGAGTAACAGTGATGGCTCCAAGTTCAGGCCGGTGCAACGTCCTAACCGGAAAAGGGCAGGGCACAGAGTCAGCATTCTGAATGCTTCCCTCTGTGCTCATCCATGCACCTGTCACCCATGAGTTTGGCCATTGGAAAGACATAAATATTGCACCAGCTGTGTGCTGAGCTCTGGCTTGCCCCCCAAGACTCCCACCTCCTCCCCGGTCTGGCCCGAGCCCTGCCGTCCCTTCTCCTCTCCTCTCCTCACGTGCCTTCCTTCCCTGCAGCCAACAGTACCCAGTCACTGGATAAAACAGGAAGAAGGATGAATGAATTAAGGCCTTTGAAATTGGTCATATGGTACTTCTACCTCCTTCCCTCCAGGAAGGCAAAGATCAGAGACTGGAGAGCTGTCATTATCCTCCACATAATTATACGAGAGAGCCAAAGTTCTTGGAAACGCCAGGAAAGGCAGGGAGCTCTTCCAAGACGGCCGAGGGAAGCCAGCAGGGACATTAGCTCCGGGGGGTGGGGGGGTGGGGGAGGATGAGCTCATACAAGGGGACCACTGTGCAGCGGAAATAATGACTTCCCCGGGCTGCGGACTCAGAAAACAGCTTCCAAGGGCTGGCTCGTGGAGTTCAGCCTGGTTTGTGGCTTTCTTTAGATGTTCTCCAAGTTTCTTACTAGTGTTATGAGGCCACTCTGCAACTGCTTCTGGGGCGACAGTGACTCTGGGGCTCGGGGCTGCGTGTGTGCTCACGGAGGGCAGGTGTGCCAAGAAGGGACCGCCGGCTCCACTGTGTGCCCAGCTGAGTCTCTTCTTGGCTTCTTCCTTCCTCCTCTGATGCAGCCTTTTTCTTTTATTTCACTAATTCCCATCTGCTGAGGAAAGGTTTCATACCCAGTTCCCGTCCAGCGAGGAAAGGTTTGCTTTTCCGATTCGTGGGCTGAGCACAGCAGAGCAGAGGGGAACGAACCCTCCTCAAGGAAAAGCTATAGCATTCTGCATGTTTTCGCTGCTACCCATGCGGGTAGTTCTAAGTAAGAATGCAAACAGGCCTGAAATAGAATGTATTAGTAAGTGTAACAAGGGAGCGAGGTGTATTTTTAGCAAATGTGGCTAAAGCCGATGATGGCGGTGAGAAATGGATATGAGGGAAGGGTGGGAGCTGGGGCTGAGGATCGTGGCTGCCTCTGGCCCTCCCCCTGCGTAGAAAGACTGATGGGGCCTGAGGACACCCGGGCTCCTGGTGGACGGGGCTTCTTGAGGGTACTGTGCTGGTTCTAGAGCCCCTTATGCTCCTGCTTCCGCCTGTCATGGCAGTGTGACTGTGGTGAACCCAGGGACGGGAGTCCAGAAGGACCAGGGCAGCAAACCAGCACGTTGGGGGGAAGCTCGCCCACTGAGACATGGCTGCCGCCAGCCACCTCTCTTGGTGGAGGACAGGGAAGGTCTGGTCAGACGAAGCCTCGAAAGCTGGAGAAAGTCAAGGCCCTGGTTGGCGGGCTGTGAGCACTGCAGGAATCCTGGGAGGGAAGGCGGGGACTCCGATGGTGAGGGCCACACCTCCCCAAACTCTCTCTAATTCAGTGTTTTTATCTGTGAACAGAGAGTGTTAATACTTTCTCAGGGAGTCATGAGTCCAAGGTCACAGAGAAGGGAAGGTTAGAACTTTGAGAAGAAAATCGCTTGAAATGCCAAGATGTGATCTTATTTGTTTCCCTGCAGATTAGCTAGGGTTTAACACCTGATAGCAATAGGAGTCTGTGAATCCCTCTTGCAAGGGCACTATTTGCGGTAGAACAAAGTTTAACCCCAGCTGAGTCTTCCTGGTGTCCATCTGACGCTCTGGCTACAAGATTGCCCAGAAAACCTGGTGCTAAAGCAGTTTCCCACCCGGGGGTCCCATGGCTGGGCTCCATTTCTGCAGTCTGGTCTCTCCGTGTCGGCCACGTTCACTCTGGGATCCTCAGATTCATGTGGGGCCTGTTCACCTACTCCTGTATTCTCCCTTGCAGAAGATGGGCATCACCGTTGTAATGGTGTCAGTTTGACTGGGCCACAGGGTGCCCAGACATTTGGTCAAACATTATTCTGGGTGTTTCTGTGAGTTGTGTTTTTGGATCAGATTAACCTTTAAATCAGCAGACTGAGTAAAGCAGATTGCCCTCCCTAATGAAATGGGCCTTATTCAATCAGTTGAAGGCCTGAATAGAATAAAAGGCTGAACTGCTCCCAAATAAAAGGGAATTCCTCCTGCCTGACAGCCTTTTAACTGGGACATTGACCTCTTCCTGCTTTTGGGTTCCAGTTGCAACATTGGCTCTTCTGGGGGCTTGAGCCTGCAAGCCTTCAGAATGAACTGCACCATCGGCTCCCCTGGGTCTCCAGCTTGCTGACTCATACTCTAGATCTTGGGACTTGTCTGCCTCCATAATCACGTGCACCAATTATAACTATAATAAATCTCTTTATTTATTGGTTCTGTTTCTGGTTCTATGCTTTGGTTTCTCTGTAGAACCCTAGCTAGTACAACCATCTGCCAAATTAAAGCATACTTTGTGGCCCAAAGGCCCTCTTATCTAGGATAGGATTTCATGAGAAGGCAGGGAGTGAGCAGAGCAGACAAATTTGAGATCTCATCATTTAGTCTTTGTGTAGCAGGCAGTGGGGCAGAGACTTATAGCTATAGGGGCCTTGCTTTTTTTTAATCAATTTTTTATTTAAATTTTATTTAGTTAACATAGTGTATTATTAGTTTCAGAGGCAGAGTTTAGTGATTCATCAGTTGCATACAACACCCAGTGCTCATTACTTCAAGTGCCCTTCTTAATGTCCATCACCCAGTTACCCCATTGCCTCACCACCCCCCTCCAGCAACCCTCAGTTGTTCAGTTTGTTCCCTATAGCTAAGAGTCTCTTATGCTTTGCCTCTCTCTCTGTTTTTATCTTATTTTATTTTCCTTCCCTTCCCCTAGGTTCATTTGTTTTGTTTCTTAAATTTCACATATGAGTGAAATCATATGGTATTTGTCTTTCTCTGACTGACTTATTTCGCTTAGCATAACACCCTCTAGTTCTATCCACGTCTTTGTAAATAGCAAGATTTCATTCTTTTTGATGGCCCAGTAATATTCCATTGTATATATATATATATATATATATATATATATATATATACACCACATCTTCTTTATCCATTCTTCTGTTGATGGACATCTAGGCTCTTCCCATAGTTTGGCTATTATAGACATTGCTGCTATAAACACTGGGGTGCAGGTGCCCCTTTGAATCACTATGTATCCTTTGGGTAAATACCTAGTAGGGTAGTTGCTGGGTCATAGGGTAGTTCTATTTCTAAATTTTTGAGGAACCTCCATACTGTTTTCCAGAGTGGCTGCACCAGCTTGCATTCCCACCAACAGTGTAGGAGGGTTCCCCTTTCTCCGCATCCTCGCCAACATCTGTCGTTTCCTGACTTGTTAATTTTAGCCATTCTGATTGGTGTGAGGTGGTATCTCATTGTGGTTTTGATTTGTGTTTCCCTGATGCCGAGTGACGTGGGAGCATTTTTTCATATGTCTGTCGGCCATTTGAATGTCTTCTTTGCAGAAATGTCTGTTCATGTCTTCTGCCCATTTCTTGGCTGGATTATTTATTTTTTGGGTGTTGAGTTTGATAAGTTGTTTGTAGATTTTGGATACTAGCCCTTTATCTGATATGTCATTTGCAAATATCTTCTCCCATTCTGTAGGCTGCCTTTTCGTTTTGTTGACTGTTTCCTTTGCTGTGCAGAAGCTTTTTATCTTGATGAAGTCCCAGTAGTTCATTTTTGCTTTTGTTTCCCTTGCCTCTGGAGATGTGACTGGGAAGAAGTTGCTGCGGCTGAGGTAAAAGAGGTTGCTGCCTGTGTTCTCCTCAGGATTTTGATGGATTGCTGTCTCACATTTAGGTCTTTCATCCATTTTGAGTTTATTTTTGTGTATGGTGTAAGAAAGTGGTCCATTTTCACTCTTCTGCATGTGGCTGTCACAGGGGCCCTGCTTTTAGGAAACTCAATGCACAAAAATTTAAACCTGTGCAAAAGGACAAAGGGAGAAATTAGGAGCTATCTTTTCACATTGAAATAGGATTCTTCTGAGGTCCCTTTAATGAACAAGTTCTCTGTTTTATTTGGAAAATTCTGATTTGTGCATAGATTACCTCAAATGAAGTACCCCTCTGGCGCCCTTCATGCCCTACTGGACCTCCCAGATATGTCACTGATGTGGCCTTTAATTCCATGGGATACATCCGCTACCTTTGGCTCACACAGATCTTACCAAGACATCCTTGGCCCCTGCTATTTTCTGCTCTCCAAGTTTTATTATGATGATGTTATCGATGGACGCCTGGGTGGCTCCGTCGGTTGGGGCATCTGACTTCAGCTCAGGTCATGATCCTGGGGTCCTGGGATCGAGCCCCACGTAGGGCTCCCTGCTCAGAGGGGAGCCTGCTTCTACCTCTTCTCCCTTCTCGTGCTCTCTCTCTTTCTGTCTCAAATAAATAAAATCTTAAAAAAAAGCTTTTATGATGTTATCAATGCAGTAGATTGGTGTGATATCTTTTGGGAAAGAGCGATGACCAGTGACCCTTTGGCACAGCCCTGAAGCAAGATGATGAAGAGTTACGAGAGACTGCTGCCCAACCAGGCAAAAACAAACGTCTGCTGTTCTCCATTTGTGGTGGTGCAGAAAAAAGTACGCACATTTTTTTTTTTTAAGATTTTATTTATTTATTTCAGACAGAGAGAGAGAATGCGCAGGGGAGAAGGGCAGAAAGAGAAGCAGGCTCCCGGCTGAGCAGGGAGCCCGATGCTGGGCTCGACCCAGGACCCTGGGATCATGACCTGAACCGAAGGCTGATGCTTAACCGACCGAGCCACCCAGGTGCCCAAAAGTACACACTTTTTAAAGTCGGTGCCGGCATTGAAAGTACCAGGGGCCGTGTTGATTTATTTCAGGAGAGAGACCCCATCTGGAAGAGCAGTGGCAATTAGAACAACTACCTTAGGGGTGCCTGGGTGGGTCAGTTGGTTAAGCGACTGCCTTCGGCTCAGGTCATGATCCTGGAGTCTCAGAATCGAGTCCCACATTGGGCTCCCTGCTCAGTGTGGGGGTCTGCTTCTCCCCCGACCCTCCCCCTTCTCGTGCTCTCTCTCTCAGTCTCTCTCTCAAATAAATAAATAATAATAATAAATATTAAAAAAAAAAGATTTAGGGGCGCCTGGGTGGCTCAGTCGTTAAGCGTCTGCCTTCAGCTCAGGTGGTCCTGGGATCGAGCCCGCATCGGGCTCCCTGCTCTGTGCGAAGCCTGCTTCTCCCTCTCCCGGTCCCCCTCCTTGTGTTCTCTCTCTCTTTCCCAAGTCCCCTCCCTTCACAGATGTTGTCTGCTTTCATTCTTACCACATCATTCACTCGAAGGTAGAAGTGACTGATAACAGCCTAGTATCATACCTGTGCTTCATAGAGTGGCAAGTCTGAGGTGAGGTTTTCAAGGTTAACTCTTTCAAGGGTGCAGATTTTTTTTTCTGAGGTTGGAGAGCTTCCGAGGTCCCTGAAACCACAGAGGCGGGTGCCCAAATCACGTACGTGATGGTAGCAAAATACACCTGGGGATGCTTCCTGTGCCCTGGACGCGTATCCTATGGGAAAATGCCTTTGTCTTCAGAGTCCCCTACTGAGCCCCAAATGAAGGGTTGACTTATCAGACCACAGCAGTAAGCAATAGTGACTGTGATGTGGGTGCCAGAGTCCATTTTTAAATATAGACCGTCTACGTGACCTAAATGAATGGAATGCTTTCCCCCCGTCCCCTTCCAGGGTAGTTATCATAGTGTGTAGCTGCCTGTGTTCTTGGGACCCATCCACGCTCTCTTCTGCACTATTACCTTGCGTGGCCTTGGGTTGACCATCTGCCCCAGCGGCTGTTTATAGGCGAAGGCCGGCTCAGCAGAGAGCCGTGTGCGGCCAGGAGTTCGGCGCCCTCAGCACGAGGGGAATGTGTTGCTGGACACCGTGTTGCCCTGCTCCAGAAAGCGCGGGACAGCTGTGGAGGGGACCGCCACACTTGCAGGCGCCTCCAGGCGCTAAAAGTGTTGGTGTCACATGGCCAGGCCACGGGAGGGAATAGGCGGGTGCCACTCCGGTGTGTCTCCGGCTTTCTCTGGGTGCAATCCCTAGCAGCCCCCTGCGTGCCAGCAGCGTGCCCTGCACCCTGCACCAGAGCCATTGCTGGGAAGCCTTAACTGGCCTGGGAAGCCTTAACTGGCCCGGGAAGCCACTTGAGGGTTGTCCCCTCCCTGCCTGGTGCGCGGGGGCACAGGACTCGAGAGACATTGTTTTGAAATTAATTACAGTGTGATAAGTGTTGTGAAACAGCAATACTGCCCTTGGAGCTGTCATCAAAGCCAGCTGCTAGCAGGGCGCTGGGACACTGTGACTTGCTAGATTCTTCTACCACCCGCGGCTGTTCGGCTCCCGCGGTGTGGAAAGGGCACCCGGGGACCTGGCTCAGCTTAATCAGAGGACAGGGAAGGGGTGGGGGAGGGGGAAGGTTTACAGACAGAGGGAGGAGACAGGACGGTGTCGAAGGAAAATGCCAGGATGCCAGCCCCACTGCCCCTCGGTTAACGTGCCCAGCATGATGGAGTCAGGCTGGGCTCACCGGCTTCATTCGCTAGGTAACGGAAAGGAAAATAATGCCTTGTGGACACCAGGGATTTGACAAATGTTTATTGAGTTGGACACATCACATTTCCATGGCCCATTTCCTTGCCTTTCCCAGAACCCTCCTGCTCCGTGTGCATTTGGTTGTAACTATGGGTCACTGGAGGGTATGAGCGTGCGTGTGTTATCAGCTGAATGTTTGTGTCCCCCCAAAAGTCGAATGTTGAAACCTAACCCCCAGTGTGATGGTGTCTGTAGGTGGGGCTTTGGGGAGGTGATTAGGTCATAGGGTGGAACCCTCACGATGGTGCTAGTGCCCTTATGAATGAGACCCCAGCGAGTTTTCTCCCTGTTTCTGCCACGTGAGGACACAGTCTGTGAACCAGGAAGGGGGCTCTCAGCAGACCTTGATCTTGGGCTTCCCACCTTCAGACCTGTAAGAAGTAAATGCCCGTTGTTTAGAAGCCAGCCAGTCTGTAGTATTTTGTTATAGCAGCCTGAACGGGCTAAGACAGTGTGCCAGGAGTCTGAAGACAGAATCTCAAGCTTTGAAAAAAATATCTGGGGATGTCTGGGCTGCACTGTTCTGGTATATAACTGACGGTGGTTAATTGAGCTCATCAGGCTGGACAGAGTAGTCGCCAGACGTAGGGCAGAGGTTAAATCGAGTGATACTGCTTTTGTCGGGAATACTTATATTTATCTTATTAACTTGTTTTTTGCTATAAAATTAATCCAGCCTCATGGGGAAAGGTCACTTTAAATTTACGTTTTGAGTGATGCAAGGATAAGGAGGTGCATTTTTTTTTTTTCCTGTGTTGGGGTCGGGGGAAGAAATTCCTGTGTCTACAAGAAAATTCTGCCAGAATAAAAGATCCCCAAATGCACCATGGGAGACAGAGTGGAGGGTGGCTGGAGCCTCTCTCCGTCATTTACCAGCTCTGAGAACCAGGCAGGTCATCCTTCATCGTCACATGTGAAGTATGTCACAGGCTTAACTGAGATAAAATACTGTGGATTTTGTGACTGCAGTCCCAGGGGCTGTTCTCTCCAAGGTGGGAGGTTCATAGCAGAGAGCCTAGAACACCTTCACCATGGATCTTATTCACCAGCAAGCTGGAGTGACAGGAATACACACACAGGGGCGCCTGGGTGGCTCAGTCGGTTAAGTGGCCGACTCTTGATTTCGGCTCAGGTCATGATCTTGGGGTCCTGGGAATGAGCCTGGAGTTGGAGTCGGGCTCCGAGCTCAGCAGGGAGTCTGTTTGAGGATTCTCTCCCTCTCCCTCTGCCCCTCCCCCCACTTGTGCACTCTCTCTCTCAACTAAATAAATCTAAAAAAAAAAAAAAAATGCACACACAGCTGCCCTCATTTGCAGCCATAATTGTTCATTCAAGGGACCTGTGGCAAGAGGGGAGACCTTCCCAATCCAGGGAGCTGGCTGCTCTCCTCCCATAGTTGCCTATGGGTCTCCAGCCTGCCCACCTGGTATGCATGAGTGACCAGCAGGGGTGGAGCTTGGGGCTCCCTGAGCTGGATGTAAGGGCCTGCCTGCTCCTGGCTCTGCAGTTGACCCCAGATTGTTCATCTCTTTAGGGTGATTTCGTAGCCCCACTCTCTGGCTGGGCACAGATTATTAGCTCCCATGGCTCCAATTCTGTGCCAGCTTTGGCAGGTGAAACAGGTTTTATTAATGGGTGAAACTCTTGAACACTTGCTTTATATATTCTTACTAATAAGAGGGCATTGTAATATGGTTTTTTGTTTTGTTTTGTTTTGCCATGTAGGCAAATATTCTTATGACACAAGCTCTATAAACAATGTTTGCAGTCTCCGGTCTGTTCCTTGGCTGTCCAGAAAACAGGTCTTGCCTGTGTCTCTTAGAAGGCAAGTGGCGGGGCTCCTGAGTGGCTCAGTCGGTTAAGCGTCTGCCTTCGGCTCAGGTCATGATCTCGGGGTTCTGGGATCGAGCCCCGCATTGGGCTCTCTGATCGGCAGGGAGCCTACTTCTTCCTCTCCCTCTGCCTCCCCCCCGCCCCCATGCTTTATTCACTGCTGGAAAGATGATGGCTAGACTCATTTCCCATCACCTAGCTGATCAGTGGCAAAGCCAGGGTCGAGAGCTTATGGAGTGTGCCTAGACTCTTGACCCAGCGCTCTTTCTATAACCCTATGATGCTTTCACCTGAACCTCTCTCCTTACTGCTCTCAGTGACATTCACATGAAAATGACTTGTCTTCTTGCATTTCAGCCTCGACTGTTTATTTAAGTTGTTTTGCCAACCCAGCTATGTGGAGGGGAGCCTTGCGTGTCTTGACTGCTTGCTCCCCCCACCCTCCAATCTGAGAATGTAAAGCTAGTTCTGGGAAGGAGAGTTTGTGACATCAGTGCTGGCTGCAGGGGCTTCTGTCCCACTTTACCTGGCGTTCCTCTTAAAGCAGTAGTTTGGATGTAGAGAATAAGGTCATCTTAGAACACAAGGTGTATCAGTGTGCTAGGACCACCGTAACAAAGGACCACCAACCAGGGAGCTGAATGACAGAAATGTATTATGTCGAAGCTCTGGAGGCTGCAAGTCCCGATTAAATCAAGGTGCTGGTAGCACAGTTCTTTCTGAGGGCTGTGAGCGAGGGATCTGTTCCAGGCCTCTCTCTTTGGCTCCAGGTGTCTCTCTTTTCCCTGTGTCTCTTGGCATCATCTCCCCTCTATGTGTTGTCTGTTTGTCCAAATTTTCCTTTTATAAAAGGATATTAGACATGCAGGATTAGGGCCCCCCCTAACTTGATTACCTCAATAAAGACCTCGTCTCCAAATAAGGTTACATTCTAAAATACTGGGGGTTAGGACTTCAGCATATGCGTTTTGAAGGCACACAATTCAACTCATAATGGAAGGCATTTCCTGATTGGCAGGTCTTGGTAAGGCACCTCAGTGGCCCAAGCTTGACCTGGTCCAATATGCTTTCCATAACATTGTACTCTCTGATTTATTGAGACTCCATTTAGATACAGTTTCTGTAAAAAGTGACAAGACAAATCTTTGAAATGTTGGGGAAAAATCTGGATTTTACTGGACCACTTGGCAAGTATGCTGACCACCTAACGATGCATCAGTAACATTTGCTTGGGGGTCAGGGTGGAGGGAAGTAAACACATTCATTGGGTGGTTATGATTTTCATGCTTGAGCCAATGGGGTTTGGAAGAATCTCCTATCTTGTTTTTAAGTGTCTCACCTGCTCAGACCTAATCCCAGTTGTTCTATGGTCATTGATAGTGAACTTACCATTGGAATGGTATTTTTATAAATGGTGTCAATTAAATTTCTTAGGTAGTGAAGAAATCACACTCTCAGGGAATGAATGCAGAATCAGATTAAAGAAACCACTACCAACATAAATCGACGAGGAATTTATAAGTACATCCAAATCCTCATGGAGGAAAGATTAGTTATGTGTTGTAGTCTAGAATAGTGCCCCTGACACCAACCTGTTTGTATACCTGTCTTAAGTTACTCATTTTATATGGGATGGGTTCAAGTGGATTGAGGCTATACTTGTCTTTTGCTAGAAGCCCCTCTCCACCCCTGAGCCCTTGAAGGACAAATGGAAAATGCATGTTGTTTTAAAATGTGGGAATTGCAATTTGGGGACAGTGAGGGGAAATATGGTGGTGAGAATAATTGAAGGGATATTATAGGGGATTTAACCTTGGACTTGAGACCTGGGTTAAGGTTATTACCTTCAGCACAGTGCTTGTGGAGAGGGAAATACAGGCTTGCTGGTGGTCTCCAGGGAGAGCTATAAAGTGCCCAGCAAGATGGAGGTATCTCAGGACTGGCAGGTGTCAAGTCAGTACTGACAAGACAAATCTCAGCCATTTATAGTACAGTACCTCAGATGAAGGTAAATACTAGAAGCAGCTTGCAGCTTAAATTCTGTTAAAGAACCAGATTATCTAGGGTGGATTATCTATGGGGAATGTTGCATCCTGGGCTAGCTTCGCTCGGTATATTTTTGGCATGCAGCTTATTTTTGAACCATTTTTTCTTCTTAGCTGGTTTGTGTTAGGGAATACATGCTAATTTCTAACAGGAGAGCCTCTCTCTTTCTCTCTCTCACATACATTATATTGGAAAGTCACAGACAGGAAGGGAAGTCTGCTGCCTCCTTGCCCTCCCTCCCCCCCCCCCCCCCGCCCACCGACGCCTAGTGTGTCACAAAGCCAGATATTTTTGTGTTCACTTTCGTATTCACTGTTGCCTTGGATTTTCTTGTGACTCTTCATTGGTTTGGTTGGGTCAGAACTGACTATCTCACTGTTTTGAATTTGAGATCCAGTAATAAAACCAACTGTAAACATAAACTAGAAATCTGTCAGGTAAGAGGAGCTTGGAGGTAGAATTGCTATTTCAGGTGAAAATCTTCTTACTTAGAATTAAAAGAACCACTGTCAAAATCCTTCAGTGGGAAAAAAAAAAAGTCAACTATGCCATTTATAAGAAAGGAAAATGCCTTTGACTTGTTTGCTGCCACAGGGTTCCCAGATGCGGACCAATAGTTGTTTCTTCTTCGATCTGTACATAAGACCTTCTAATAGGGCAGGACATAACAATGACATTAATTTTAGTGACTGTGTAGAATGAGCTAAATGTTATCAAGGAATATTTCTGATTAGTTCAAACAATAATATGCCTTTTTTTTTTTTTTTAAAGATTTTATTTATTTGAGAGAGAGAGAATGAGAGAGAGCACATGAGAGGGGTTAGGGTAAGAGGGAGAAGCAGACTCCCTGCCGAGCAGGGAGCCCGATGCGGGACTCGATCCAGGGACTCCAGGATCATGACCTGAGCCGAAGGCAGTTGCTTAGCCAACTGAGCCACCCAGGTGCCCAATAATATGCCTTTTTCAATTTCCAAGATACTTCTCCTTTTTTTTTAGATTTATTTATTTATTTCAGAGAGAGAGGGTGCAAGTGGGGGGAGGGGCAGGGAGAGAGGGAGACAAGCAGACTCCCCGCTGGGCTCAGAGTCCAACTTCGGGCTCCATCTCAGGACCCTCAGATCATGACCTGAGCTAAAATCAAGAGTCAGATGCTCAACTGAGCCACCCAGGTGACCCCCAAGGTACTTCTTTTAATGGGTCCGTTCTTCCCAGTTTAAAAAAAATTACTTATCTTAATTTTGAAACTCAAAGACATTTTTTCCAGTGAAGGCAGCAAAATATTTCGCTCTCTAAGATATGCAGAATGCCAGAATGGTTCATTTGGGTATATTGCTCATTCAAGGTTTTATGTCCTTGGGAAAGCTGAGGAACAAACACTTACACAATTTTGAAAGGATGAAAACATTCCAATGTGTTATGCTAGTAGAATAAAGAAAGAATGCACAAGGGGATTTATTGTATTATCTGCAAAGGATTTAATGATGTGAAATGTTTAAAAATTGGAAATATATACTTACCTACTGTAGGAAAAACTTTTTTTTCCTGAAACATTCTTTTAAATGTATGTTTTCTTAAATATCCCTTTGTTCTCTAAGGGATGTGGACAAGTGTCTTAGTAAATTACTTTGGTTGTTAATGTCTTTATGAAGTTCATGTCCAGTTTTAAAACTTTAGATTCTTACCCTTTAATGATTGTATCAGTTATGAGTAAGATTGGCTGCAAGTCATAGAAAGCTATAGATAACTATGAGTCAAACAGGATAAGGGCTGTTCCTCTTGCACAAGTCCTGGTGGGTGGTCTAGGGCTCACGTGGTTCTTCCTGGTGTCAGGGACCCAGGCTCCGTCTAGCTTGTTGCTCCGCATTGTGTGGCCTTAATCTCAGGGTATGAAATTGGGACGGCCTTACTCCAGGCAGTGGAATGGAAGAAGGGACAGAGAGATAGGGGCAAAAGGCATGTGTGAACTGTCCAGAGTTGAGACAGTGGTCATGCCTAATTGCAAAGGAGGATGGGAAATGGAGTCTCCAATGTGTGGTGTGTGGGTCTAGCTGGAAATCAGGGGCTTTCTCCCCAAAGAAGAAAGAGAGCATAGCTAGTGGGGAATGGTTAGCAGTCTCTGCTGCAGTCACAGACTTTAGCTACATTATAGTGGAATCAATCCATTAATGACACTTGAAAACAAGTTGAATTTCTTTTTACGGTTGTTATGGGCTTACATTCTTTTAGCTCTAAGATTTGGTTTGCCCCCATGTATCAAGACCTGAGGTAAACATTGTTTGTTTAAAATGACAAAATGCACTTATTCACACTTTATTTATTTTTATTTATTTATTTATTTATTTATTTATTTAAAAAAGATTTTATTTATTTATTTGACAGAGAGAGACAGTGAGAGAGGGAACACAAGCAGGGGGAGTGGGAGAGGGAGAAGCAGGCTTCCCACTGAGCAGGGAGCCCGATGCGGGGCTTGATCCCAGGACCCTGGGATCATGACCTGAGCCGAAGGCAGACACTTAACGACTGAGCCACCCAGACACCCCTATTTATTTTTATTTTAAAGATTTTATTTATGTATTTGACAGAGAGAGACACAGCGAGAAAGGGAACACAAGCAGGAGGAGTGGGAGAGGGAGAAGCAGACTCTCCGCTGAGCAGGGAGTCTGATGTAGGACTCGATCCCAGGACCCTGGGATCATGACCTGAGCTGAAGGCAAATTCTTAACAATTGAGCCACCCAGGCGCCCCTTATTCACACTTTAATACATTTTATTTAAAATTTTTATTACCTGTACCTCAAATGACTGGGGCTGAAAAGTACACAATAATTCACAAAAGCCTAGTTTATGAAAATCGATTAAACTTAAGCCTACAAATTGGTAAGGAAGTACGAGTTAGGTGATTGGAGTGGAAAGTACCAAGGCCAGAAGCAAGTGATGAAGGACATGGCATTATTTGAGTGGGGGTGGGGAAGGGCTGGAGGCAAGAAAGAGGATGGGGTAAGAGGAGGCGGTGATGGTGGAGGAAAGCCAGACAGATGTGATGCCTTGAGAACCTAGGCCTCAGTGCCATGACAGCCCAGACAGACTGGTGGAACTGATGTGCCCCATGGCCCAAATCTTAGAGTGTTGGTATCTGGTGCCAATAGGACAAAAGAAAAGAAGACTTCTGAGTTATCCAGGTGGGGAAGGCCTTATGTAGGCCAGGGTAGGTGGGTTTGGGTAACAGAGTTCTCCAGGAGCTCCTTGGCTGAGATATGACTAAACTCCAGAACCACTGATGTACCCAATTTCCAATTGGCATAAAACCTGGCTTCTGAAACAAGGGACCATTTCCAGAAGCATTGAGTTAATGCCCATGTTTGGATGTCTCCAAAAGAGGCTTGGCAACAGAAAAGAGACTCTGGCTTCCAGATTGGAGATGGGTGGTGAGGAACGAGGGGGAAGGTGTCCTTCAAGGTGGACAGGGGATGATGGGAAACTGGCTGATCTTAAGACTACGAGCTGATCTTGGGATTTAGAGAACATCAAAATCATTGTCGTCTGAACATCCTTTTTCACTCTACAACTTGTTGGGGTGCCTTCAGTCCTGGGCAGTCCCATGTTCAGGAAAGCCTTGAAGAGGAGCAATGATGGTGTTGCCTGGGCGTTTATGCCGAAGCCTTTTCTTCCATGGAATGTCATCTAAGTTAAGAATTTCTGCCAGTTTTCACAATAGAATTCAGGTGGCAGATATTCACACACACTTCTAGCAGTGGATACGTTAATACATTGATTGTGCATGACTTGCCTTGGGTCCTACCTGAAATCTACTTTTTTGGCCTCCGGACCTGTGTTTTTTTTTGTGTGTGTCCATATCAAACTTAGTGCTTTAATACCATTTATCTTATTGATTAGTGAGCCATGAGGGATGGAAAGGGTATGGGGTAAGTAAAAGCTTCCTGGGTGGTTTTTCCTTATATTGTCTTTTTTATCAGTCTCAGTCCTTAGAGCTTCCCGGATGAGGCCACTTAGGGTGACCAGGATCTTGGCTAAGATGTGGATGGATGATTCCGGGTCTTGTTTCATGGCCCAGAGACTATATCTTTTTTCTCGTTCTGATAAGCACTGTTCTGCTTTATCTTTCCTGCCCACAATCCATATCTGCATGCATATTTCATGATTTTCTTACCTTCCAGTTGCTTCTGAGAAAAAAATCAAATGAAAAAAGAAGGACATGGGAGTGCCAAAGCAGAAGTAAACACTTTCATGTAGCTGGCCCTGGGCCATTAGGATCAATTTTCCCCCCCAAATCTGAATCCCTCCCCAGGAGACTCTGCCTAGGGGGTGGCACACATAGGGTTTTATGACAGGATTTGTCTGAAACAACACAAATAAGGGCTGTTTTTCTCCTCTCTTCAACAGATGGGCTTGAAATGGGGAGATTTTCACCTTAGAGCAGACCAAGAAGAGCAGAGCATAGAATCATTGGTGGATCATCTGCTACTTAGCTGTGAGGTTTTGAGAAAGCTCTTTTATGGGGTGTTGATGCGAGTCAGCAGCCCCATTACCTGCCAGGGTGTCTCTGCCAAAACCTTGTGTACAGTTCCAGAACCCCTAACAGATGTACTGGAACGGACTGACCTTGTCCCCGGTCCAGTGGAGGAGAAGGAATCATAGGAAGAAGAACCCTCTGTGGGTCATTTGATGAGGCCATGGCAGAAGTGGGATGCCCAGAGAGGGTGTGGTTTTGGCTGTGCGGATGATCAAGAAGGGGAAGAAAGCTCTGCACCTTCTTCCTTGCCCTCCTGGGGCAGAATCATTCGGTGCGTGTACCTGTCCCAGGCTGGACTTACCTGCTTTTAGACCTCGCTGGGGACAGAGACACACGAGGCCCAGTGTGAATCTGCTCTGGAGGGGACAGGAACCAGCAGCGGGAGCCTTCTTCTTGTAGGACTGGAGGAACCTTTGCTGTCACCATCCCTGTTGGGGTGACCGGTCTTTCTAGTGATGGAGAATATACCTAGGATATAGCAGAAAAGACTGGGCTTTGAGGTCTGGTACCACCCTTCGCCTTGTGACTTCAGGCAATTCATTGTATTTTCTGGACCTCCATTTGGAGAGGATCATCTGTCAAAAGTGGCTTTGACATTCTGCTACTTTATCAGCTCAGCGATGTTTCTTTTAGAAGACATCAAGGTCTGAAGGGACTTAGCATGAAGTACAGTGCTGTACTTTGCACCTAACATCTGGTTGATGAGCAACCACATTGTCGAATTCTCTGGCTCCTACAAAGACGAGGAATTTGTACTGTTATTGAAAGCCTACTACGTAAAGACTTTCACACAGTTGCCTCCGTTAAGCCTCACATAACCTTCTGTGGTTGGCAGTCTGTTTCTCCTTTTACAGATGAGGAAAGTGGAGCTCCCAGAGGCAGCTCGCCAGCAACGTCTGGGCTCATAATGGATGTATCTGGCATCCAGATCTGTGCCCACCTGCTTGCCAAGCCCTTCTCTCTTTGCCGCCATGGTTTCTCAGCTCACAGCCATTCTGCTTATGCAGCAATGAAGGAAAGTGCAGGGAAAATGGAAATATGGCCGTCCCACCTTACCTGGGTAGTAGCAATTTCCTGTTTATTTTAGTTCATAATTTTTTCTATAAATAGTGCTCGGGGTGGGGGGGATTACTCATTCTTCAAACTTTTGCTGAGCCCTACTAATTCAAATCACTATCTCCTGGCTGAAATTCACTAAGGGGAGCAGTGATTCAGAAATCTGGTTCTCGTCTATAATATAGTAAAGGACATGGGGGACTTTCTGTATGTTCAGCTGTTGGTTTACCTGGAGATACAGGTTCCCCTGTGCTAAATGCTTTCCTGTGCCCTTGTCCTGCTGTGTGCCAACTTGTGTATTCATTCATGTATTTGTTTATGCCAGCAGGAATTTACCGTCCTGTACTTGGTGCTGGGAAGGAAATAAAAATCAATAAATAACGTGGACCCTGTTCTCCAGGAGCTCATGGTTTATTTAAAGAGATAAGTGTATTTTGGGGCACCTGGGTGGCTCAGTTGGTTGAGTGTCCAACTCTTGGTTTTGACTCGGGTCACGATCTTGGGGTCCTGGGATTGAGCCCCGCATCGGACTCCAGGCTTGGTGGGGAGTCTGCCTGGGGACTCTAGCTCTCCCTCTGCCCCTCCCCCCTAAAATAAATAAATAGATCTTTAAAAAAAAGGAGAGATAAGTGTATCCAGTCATTCTCAACTGGGGGAGATTTTGCACCCCACCCCAGGGACATTTAGCAATGTCTGGAGACATTTGGGGGTTGCCCAGGCTTCTCCTGGTGTCTAGTGGGTAGAGACCAGGGATGCTGCTAAGCATCCTACAGTGCACAGGCGGGCCCCCACAACAAGGAACGGTCCAACCCAAATGTCAGTGGTGCTGAGATCGAGAAACCCTGGTGTCCCAAGGGTGCATTCCCAAAGCCGTGTGGTGCTATGGGGGCAGCGTGTGATCTTTGCTGAGGTGAGTGATACCGATATGACCCCTGTGGCAGAGAGCCACCTGCACTGAAGGCACTGGGGACGACTCCAGGGAGGCTGCACTGACCTGGAAGTGGAACAGCATTTAGGCTGCTGGAAGAAGGAAGGGCAGCAGGAGTGACCAGGGCTCAGAGGCAGGGGTGAGTGTGCAGTAAGGAGGACAGTAGGAAGACCTGTGTGGGTAGAGGCTCCGTGTCGGGGGCGGGGGGAGTGGAGAGTGGGACTATAAAGTGATGAGGTGCAGGGGGGGTGTGGGCCAGAGTACCGCCCTGGTGGACAAGGGAGGTTTTTCTGACAGTGGTGGGTGAAACTCGTGGCAGAAAGGCTCGTCTGAAGGAAGGAGACTCTGAAAGGGAGAAAGGAGTGCATTGCAGCAGATGGAAAAACAGATGGTAATATGCTCTGAAAGTTGGAAGGAACACTGGCCTGGTCCTCAGTTTACCCTAAGAGCACTGGGTGCAGGCAGATTAACGTCTTGGGTCACGGGCTCAGCAGAGGTGATCTTTCTTGGGAGGCCTTGTCCTAAGCATTATTGCAGCCACCGCATTCCGTCCTCTGGATGCCGTCATGAGCGGCACCGTCCTGCAGCTGCCTTGCACAGAGGAGGAGGTCGACCCCGAGAAGTTCAGCAGGAGCCCAAGGAAGGGGCCGAGCAGGCTTTAATCTGAGCAGGCTGACGCCAGGACACTTGCCCTGTAGCAGTAGCCTCGGCCTCAGTCCCACATGGCGGCAGCCTGTGCTACCAGAGGCCAACCAGCAAATCAGAGGGCGTCGTGAAGGAGGAACGTGCAGGACTGCAGGCCTGGCTGACGCTTGGAGATCTGTGCGTGCCTGAGGTCCCGTGAGGGCGGTGCGTTTCCTCCTTTCCTCCTTGGAGCCCATCTTTACTGCAGGAGGGAATGGGCTTTGCCAGCCTTTTATTCTTCCATAATGTGAGCATCTCCGCCTTCCCGCCCTCGGTGCAGGCTTCGTCAGTCCTGCACGGTTGCCCATCCTGCCGTCCTGTGTGTGTATTAATGCGCATGCGGGGGTGTGTGTGTGTGCGCCTATGTGTATGTGTTTGCGTATGAATGTGTATGTGTGGGTGTGCATGCATATACGTGTGTATGTGTGTGTGCCCGTGTGGGCATGCATGTATGCATGTGTGCGCACACATGTGGGTATGCATGTGTGTATGAGTGCGCATGTGTATGTGTGCATTTGTGCCCATGTGAGTATGCATATGTATCTGTGTGCGGGTGTGCCCATACCTGTCTGTGCACACGTGTGTGCGTGCATGTGTGTGTGCATGTGCTGTTGGGGTCACGGGAGGGGCTCTTGCTTCTCTCCCTGCCTGTGTAGCCAGGTGGCTGCATATAATATATTTAAATACATTCAATGAGATGCGTGAACCAAAAACAACTCCTGAGAGCTGGTTTACAGCAGAGTAGCAGGTCCCTCTCGGCGTGTGTCACCACCGTCTGGCAGCCTGGGCTACTTTTAACAATGGAGGAGGGGCGGGCAAGGGAAGGCGGCTGGGCAGAAGGGAGAGGAGAGAAAGGGGCATCGGGGGGAGAGAAGGGGCGTTGGCAGCAGTGGGCTGATGGGGAGGCGGGCGTGTGTGTGCATGCTTGTGCGTGCGTGCGTGCATGCATGTCTGTGCATATATGTGCGCACACACGTGCATGCGTGCATGTGTGTGGGCCCGTTTGTGAGTGGAGGTCTTACTGTGAGACAGGAAGCTCAAGCAAGGCCAGGCTGGCTCCGCCCTTGGTGAGTAGATGCATTTGATGGAGGATTAACTGAGAGAGATGTTTTCGTTTTGTGCTTCCTAACCAGTCTTACCTCCTTTCCTCTGCTGGTGGGCCAGCCTTTCAGAGTTGGGTCTGGGGACTCCTGCAGGGTAGTCTGTAGGATGGAAGCTTGTATTAGAATATTTTCTCTTGGAGTCCTGCTTTGGAGAGATGTTAGAGTCACCAGGTTTAAAAGGCCTGGTTCCTAAGCAGGCAAGACACGGACCTGAGAATCGACGGTGTTTCTCAAGGAGCCTTGGACTTGCTGTCTGAGGGTTTCCGGCTGGCTCTGCTATGGAAAAATATCCCACAGGTGTCCCTGGTTTCCTGTGTTCGCTGAGGCCTGTCTCTCTGGCAGAGGCCTGGAGTGTATCAACCGGAGTCAGAAAGGCTGGGTGTGCGGTCCTCTGGGAATAAGTCCTGTCAAAGGGCCTGGTGGCCACTCTGTCCCCTTCTCCTAATCCCTCCCAGGAGGTGGCTGCTGTCCTAGCTTTTCCTCCGAGTTCTGCCGTGCACAGCCTTGGGTTACCGCTGACCCTGTCCTGAGGAGTGGGCCCCGTTTCTTGGAGGCAGGACGGCAGCGACCCTGGGCAGGACATTTCTGTCGAGGGCAGCGAAGGGGCATGTGGGGAGCCCGGGCTTTCACCTCCTTCTGCTTCCGACGGGCGCCAGGGCAGCCGTGGACCCTTAGTCTCGGTGTGTTGCTGCTCCTCTGGACAGATGTTTATTTTCAAGGTGTTTTATGATCATTATTACTTCCATCCTGTCCCGATGGGCGCAAAAGCGGTGAGAGTGTAGCAAGGCCTAGTGGAAAGAGGTGTATGGTGGCCATGGAAACTTGACGGCAGTGTTGGCCGCCTGCAGGGCGTGTCTCTGGGCGTAAGAGCAGGTGGACTCCTCAGAGTCTTCAGGCAATGAACATGTTTGCAAGGACAGAGCTTCTGAACCTCTTTTCTCTCAAGGGTGCTAGGGAAATGGACATTCTTCTGTACAACCCAGGGTGGGTCAGGCCTACGGAGACCCTTAGGTCTGCTCTGGAATGTTAAAGGCAATAAAAGTGGGGTGTAGAAAGCTTCTGGAAGGTGGATCAGAAGCTTCCAAATGTTGCAGTGCCAGTGAAGAGTAACCTCTGCTTCCTGGAGGGGACTCCCTGACCGAGTGGTCCATCCGGCCACTTCCCTTCCACTGAAGGAGTTTAAGCTCTGTTCTTCACAAGCTCTGTCCATCGTTTATTGCTTATTCAGCATGATTGCACAACCAAGAATAAATAATAGTGAGAGCAAATGGGCCAGCTCTAGTGTCTGTTTTATGAGAATTTAATTGCGCTTCTCCTGGCAAAGTTGGATCTCGTCTTTGCTTTGTGGTTTTATCACTGTTTGGTCTTCATTAAAGGGCTGCTCAGATGGAACCAGTGATTTCAGACAGGTGCCTACCTCTTCCTCCTTCTCCGCTCTAGCCCCCGACACATCACATGTATGTGAAAATCTGTCATTTCTCCCCAAAGCAGGGGCACCCCAGAATTCATTCTTTTGTAGGAGAGTCATAGGTTAGAAGAATGGGGAATCTAGGAGGGTTCCAGGCTCTACCACATGCTAAATGAGTGAGGACTGGCAAGTCACTTCACTCCCCAAACCTTTATTTTCTCCTCTGTATGATGGGTGTAGTATGCTTGTCTGGCTTGCTTCCGGAGGCTTCTGTGAGCATCAGAAGAGATAATGTGTGAGTCAGTGTTGGGAAGCATGATTCTCGACAGACTGTGAAAGAGTAAATGGAAGGACTCAGGCTCTTTCTCTCATGCTCACCCAGTGCTTGGTACCACTGAGCACTAGGGTGGGACCCTGTCTCCTTCGGGTCACATTATATCCTTAGTTCCTAGCAACAGTGCTCATGGAATGTTTTGGGGGCAAGACAACAGTCTTTTTAATATTCCTTATACAAATGCAGAGCTGGGAACATTTTTCAAATTAACTACACTAATTAATAGAGGAGTTGATTTATTGGGTTGTTACAATGCTGAGCGCCTCACTAAAAATTTTAAGGGTAGCAAAAGAATTGAAACTGGGATCTCAAAGAGTTAGCTGCACCCCATGTTTAGCTGCACCCCATGTTTAGCTGCGATATTCACAATAGCCAAGATGTGGAAACAATCCAAATGTCCATCAGCAGATGAACAGGTCAAGAAAAATGTGGTAGACACATACAACGGAATATGATTCAGCCTTAATAAAGAAGGAAATCCTGCCATTTGTGACAACCTGGATGAACCTAGAGGACATTATGCTAAGCCAGTCACAGATAGACAAATACTGCACGATTCTACTTTGCATGAGGTATTCAAAATAGTCAAACTCACAGAATCTGAGAATAGGATGGTGGTTGCCGGGGCCTGGGGGGAGGGGGAGATGGGAATTGTTTCTCGGTGGGCATAGAGTTTTAGTTATGCAGATGAAGAAGTGCTAGAGATCCACAGTGCAGCTGAGTTCCTGTAGTTCACCATATGGTACTGAACATTTTCATTATGTTAAAAGGATGGATCTCATGTGAAGTGTGCTTACAAAAAAACAAAACAAAACCAAAAAAAAAAAAAAAAAAGCCAACCACCCCAAAACACAAGGGGAGGAAAAGTCTTTCCATCATACCAATCTGGCCCAATAATGTGATACTAAATATGCTCCTTGTATTATTTGTAAAAAAAATTTTTTTTAAAAGAAAAACTGTTTTCTGAAGGATGAGTTTCTGAAGGATTTTGAAAACTTTACAACTCCTGCTTGAATACACCTTACTGTCTACGAGAAGGCTACAACCTGGATTTTTCTGGCAACCCTACTTCCCCATGATTCTTCCTTCTGATGGGTAGTGTGTGTAATCCATTCCTGAAGCTGGCAAACACAGGAGAGAAAACAAGGAGGCTGAGAAAGCCCCAGAAGGAGCAGACCAGGGGAAGGAAATAGGGTTTCCTAGATCAGCTCAGCTGCTATCTGTCTGCTACGGGTGGTAGCTTTGAGGATTCTGGCCTTAGCAACCAGGGATGCCCAGCCTCTGTGAGGTGCCTCTTCTCTTCTGAATTTCTATTAATCAGATGGGGAGTGCTTAAGCTCGCTGAGATAAGAGGTATCTCAACTTCCGGTTTCTGTGGCTGGAGTGATTTCCCACTAAAATCAGGAAATCTAGGAGGGACAGGGGAGCGGGCACTAGAGGAGATGGATTCAAGCCCCCCAGCTGCTTTGATTTCTGTAGCTTGCTGGCCAAGGGGCACCCATAGGAAAGGAAGCTTTTTCAAATTTATACCAAGGTATTCTGTGTAGGCTGGTGACACCCTGAGAATCCACTTTCTAGAAAGTGGCTGACCAGGTCCCCCTTGACTCACGTTGTTTACTCTCAACTGGGCCTTTATTGCAATTCCTGATTCTTTTCTTTATCTCTTATTGATTCCCTTCTGCATCTCCACATAACTAATTCATCTGTCCTGTCTCCAGTGGTGGCTCATTTTGATCCTTCCTTCCTGTGAATGTAGATGCTTCTTAAGATTGTGTTCTAGAAGTGCACCGCCCCCCTTTATACCATCCGTCTTCACCTCTTCTGTTCCCCAGGGTTCACCCATAATGTCGAGGCTGAATTGTTCTTAGGCCTCAGAATTTCCTAGGGAGCTTGCAAAATGCAGAGTCCTGGGTCCTGTGTCCAGCTTGTCTGATTCAGTAGGCCTGGGGTAGGATTGAGACATTTGCATTTTTAATGTGCATCCCAAGACACTTGGAGAAATAGCCCTAGGATGATGAATCCCAGACTCCAGTCTCTGGTTTGCTGCCCACTCTCAGTGAGAAATCCTCATTTCCTGCTCTATGCTGGCTATTGCCCTCTGTAGGTTTCTTTGATACCTCAGACTGATCCTTCCAAAAGTAAACACATCATTATTTGCGATAGCCAAAAGATGGAAACACCCCAGATGTCCCCTGACAGATGAATGGATGAGCAAAGCGTGGTAATCCATACAGGGGAATATTATTCAGTCTTAAAAAGGAAGGGAATTCTGATCCACGGTATGACATGGATGAACCTTGAGGATGTTATGCAGAATGAAAGAAATCAGCCAGACACAGAAGGACAAATACTGTGTGATTCTGCTGAGAGGAGGTATCTGGAGCAGTCAAATTCACGGAGACAGAAAGTACAGTGGTGGCTGTCAGGGGAGGCAGGGAGGAGGGAAGTGGGGAGTTAGTGTGTAATGGGGACAGAGTTTCCGTTTGGGGGGATGAGAAAGTTCTGGAGATGGATGGTGGTGACGGGTGCACAGCACTGTGAGTGTCCTCAATGCCACTGACCTGAACACTTAAAAATGGGTATGATGATAGCTTTTATGTCATATTTATATATATTTTACCACAGTGGAAAAAAGCAAACACATCAATCCCCTTCTCTTCTACCTTCCCTCCTCAACTCTCATCTTGAGGTCCATATTTGGTTGATAGAACTTTAATAAAGCTGGGAGGATTGGCTTGGGGAACCCACTTGACTTAGTTTCTGTGTTTAAGCCAAAGCAATGAAAAAAAAAAAGGGAATGTCCTCTGTCCTTTGACTCTCCTTAAGATTGTGAAGGAAAATGAGTTTATAAGCAACATCAGCACCTCTGGAAAACTGCTTCCCCCGACCTGGAGGATGGGGCAGGCAAGTTCTCATGATGTAGGAAATCATCTGCGCGGGGAGGGGGGGGGGGGGACACACACAGGCTGTGACCATCACCTCTTATTAAATCTTCTGAGATACAGGAAGGCATCTCAGAAGAGGAAGCGGCACGTGCCAAAATTCAGAGGCTGGAGAGAGCCTTCATTTGGGTAATTGCACATCTTTCCTTTTAGCAGCTAATCATGGGAAGGGCCCCAGGCCAGACGCATCACCTGCCTTTAGTGAGTGTGCCCTCGTGACCTGAGCTCTGGTACACCACAGCCATTTCCTGACCTGGAATCCTGCTCTTGGAGGAAAAATGATTAGAGACCAGTATTTGACCAAACCAGTGTTGTGTTTTCATCACATGAGTGAGCCGTGGATCCTCAGCTTCCTTTCGATGTGAATTTGCATGTTTTGACATGGATGGGGCGATGGGTCTTTCAGAACTTTGAGGTTTTAGAGTGTGACATCTCAGTGATCCTTGTTTAAAAACAGGATCTAGCAAAGGGAGGGAGGACATGCTCTTAGACTTTCAAATGGATTCCAAGTTGTGGGCAAATAAAAACCTGAAGGTAAATTCAAACTCTAGCCCGCAGCACCCGTGTGCCCTGGGGGCCTTAGCTCACAGGGCTGCGCTTCTCAGTTCTAGATAGTTTGGGAAGCTGTGTCGGCTTTTTGAAACCTTTTCCAAAGCTGTCTGAAGATCTAATGTAATCATTTCTTCCCCACCCACCCACCCCCGCCCCAAAGTACTCCTTCATTGACAAGCATGTCTGAGAATCTCGAATGTTCTGTCACTAAGGTGGCCACACACAGGGGTGCAGCAGAATCGGACCCTTTGCCAAGAAGAGTGTGGTCCTGGTTCTTATGCTCGTGCAGCCTCGGGGACCACGCAGTAAATTCAGTCCTTCTCCAGAGTCACCAATGACATGAAATTTCATTCTGGTCACCCCTGAATGAATCAGAGGAGTGCCTTCCGCAGAATGCAGTGGGGACACAAATGTACAAGCGTGGCATTTTCTGGCTTTCTCTGCATCCCTTCTGCAGGGAAGATGGTGGAAATGAATGCAAATGAATGCAGACTGGTGGCCCTGATGTGTACACCACTGATTTCTCATTCTTGAAGGCAGTCCCTGCACTCTGATGAGAAACGGGGTGCAGAGGAGGTAAGGGGTCTGGCAGTTAGGCTTTGCAAAAGAGCTGGCTTCTGAAGCAGAAGGGTTTGACCTTCACTTTTCATCTCTTCAACACTTCCAGTGTGCGTGATTTTAGCGTGCAGCCGGTGGTCTGCTTTGTCACACATAGGCTCAAGTTTCTCTTCACCGGTATCTGCCCTGTCTCCCAAATTCAGTGCTGTAGGTGGTAGCGGATCTAGGTTTTGGAATTGAGCATCTCCTTTCCTTGGGTTTTATGGATCATTGCTGCAATGCTGTATATAGGCAGCTCAGGTATTTATTACCTAGTAGGGCCTAAAGACTAGTGGTTTTCATTTGTGGATGCAAATTGGAATCTCCTGGGGGGAACTTTTCAAAAAATACACATCCCTGGGCCCTATTCCAATCCAGCTGGATCGGAATCTCTGGGTGGTGCCTAGACATCCGTATTTTTATTTTATTTATTTTTTAAATTTTATTTATTTTTTGGACAGAGAGAGAGAGAACACAAACAGGGGGAGTGGCAGGCAGAGGGAGAGGGAGAAGCAGGCTTCCCGCTGAGCAGGGAGCCTAATGTGGGGCTCGATCCCAGGACCCTGGGATCATGACCTGAGCCGAAGGTAGATGCTTAACCGACTGAGCCACCCAGGCGCCCCGACATCGGTATTTTTAAAAAGCAACTTTTTGGCTGATTCACATGTGCGACAGAATCCAGACCCTGGGGCCATACAGAAGGATGGACACAGAGACTTGATCCCACCACACAGATCGTAAGAATGGGCTGTCCATAATTTCTCACCAAGCCAGCAGCATCTCTGAGCAGTGGGGGGCAGCATATGCAACCTACGAGTGTGGAGATCCCCAGTCCGTGCTATTCACAAGCTGCAGGAGTTCACTCCAGGTATATGTGTTATTTCTCAGTTTCCTCATCTGTGAGATGGGTATAATGGTCCCTACCCTGTGTTCCTCACTGGGCTGTTGGAAAGGAGCTAAATGAAATCATTCATGTATGGGAAAGCACACTGAGAAATATAAGGAAGCACTTTGCTAGAGGAAGCTATCATTATTCCCTGGCATATTTCAGTGTAATAAAAAGCCCAACACACTGTAACTCTGTCTAAAGCCTTAGCATATGGCTTGAGTGCAAATAAGTATCAATATATGTCCACTCATCAAAATGTTTATAACAACCCTTTCTAAAAGATGCACAGGGATGGATAGAGCCGGATACCTTGGTGGTTCAGCTGGGATCAGTCAGGTCTCAAAAAGGCAGTGCCTTAACCTGTCTGGTTTCAGACCACCTGCTCTACCAAAAGCCCACTGTTTTGGCACCTGCGCATAGGGAGCTCTGGTGCTCGTTACTGGAGGTGTAATTAAATAGAGCATGCATTTATTTTGACAAATACAGCTTCATTTTGGCTTCCTGGATTTAGACTCCTTGGTTGCCACTGTGGTTTTGTTTTTCTCCTTTCCAGTTGCCCCTTTGTTGATGTCTTTGAGTCTGGAAGTGGGTGTGATGCAGTGGACAGACCATCTCTGTGTTTTGTTAAACCCGGGAGAAAGGTTGTGTTTATGAAAGCACACTAAAGCTCATCTGGGCCTTTGCTTGTTTCTGAGGGAAAATTTTTCATGGTTCAGGTGATTTCAGTGTGCTCAAAGAGCGCAGGGGAAAAACAAGCAAACCGTGTGTGTCTGATGTTGACAATTCCCATAATAGAAGGACCAAGGTGAACACACTTTAACTGCTTCGTCTCTTTTCTTCTCAATGGAGTCAACAGCACTGACCTCAGAGCGTACAGTTAGGATTGTGTTAACCCCATCACGAGTAGCAAGGGTTTGGATTTACTGCCCGGTCCAGTCCCAGACCAGAACAGGAAATTCTGATGGGGACTCATGATCATCTGTGCCCCAATCGAGTGTTTCTGTTTCTTTTGCTGGCTTCATTGACTGGCCTTTAATTTTTTTTTTTTTTTGTCTCTCCAAGGTCTTTTTCCCGGCCTTTCCGAATGCTCTCTTGTATACAAGAGGACAGCGAGTGGAATAACTGGACTCGGGCAGCCTCCGGGAAGGCATTATGTCAGGCTTTGGAGTTCTTGGGATGGGACAGACATAAATCATGTGAGCCTCTGCAGAAGGAGGCAACATTATTGCAAATGCGTGGGCCTTCTGGCTTTCAGCGCTAACCCGCTAGTTAATCAAGTCATTATGAGATACAACAGGCCCAGCAAGGAAGGCCTATTAGGAAGATGTGAGCTTCTTGAAGGCAGGGCCTGGGGCCTCTTCATAGAAAGTGGCTCATAAATGTTTGGTGAACTGACCACGCCTTGTTCTCTATTTAAAGTGAAATCTCAGAGTATGAAAGCCCAAGTGATGGATGGGGCCGGATCTCCACATTTGTCTCTGTGTTTAAATCAAACATTTGTTCATCTCTTAGTGTACCCGACTGCAGTGCTGGGCTGTGCTTGATTCTAATAGCGTTATAAATTACACCTTCCCCACAAAGGCGTTTGTCACGGTGCTGTCCTAGAGAGAACAGTTTCCCTGGCTTATTACAGTGGGGTAAGGACATAATGGATCCCAAAGTGCTTTTTAGCTGGAGAGCGGTACAGAAATACTAGGGTTTCACTAATGCTGATACTCATTACAGTTATTTGATCAGACTGTTCTCATTAGGAGGCAAGAGGGGGATATAACACATTATGGTTTATTAGCACAGGGGTAACCCTACACACACATATGTTGCTTACGTTCAGCACACTGTTCATGATTATGCAAATTTTGCAATAATTTAGGTCCACCTTGGGCCACACCTGGAGCGTTTGCATCAATAAACAAAAACTTATGAAAAAAATTAATAACTTCCCTTCAATTCTCGTCTGCCATATGCTAGATGCTGAGCTGCGGGCTCCCACTATCTCATTTAATTCCCACACTGACACAGTGAGGTAAGGGTGTCGTTTCCTTTTTACAGATAAGAAAACTGAAGCGACTTACTTCAAGTCCTGTAGGAAGTATGTGGGGCAGGCAGGATTTCAAGTCATAGGTCGGTCTTGCTTTCAAGTCTGTACTATTAGTAATTATGTTTTAATAATAATTTAGTTCAGTTGGCTCCCTAGCATGGAATGAACAAAGAGTACTAGACCAAGCTGGGCTTCAGTCAAAGCAGGCTTGTAACTTGAGGGAAGAAGCTTCATTATTTATTTTTCCCACCCAGTAGGAGGTGCCTAATACAGGGCCTGGTGCATAGCCAGTGCTATGCATTTATCCCTGTACGTTTATACACCCTTTTAAAAAAATGCTTTTTTTGACTTTTATACGGTAAAAATCACCGTTTTGGTGTATAGTTCTATGAGTTTTGACACGTGCAGAGAATCATTTAATTAGCACCACAATCAAGATGCAGAACATTTCCATAACACCCCCCCCCCCAAATTCCCTTGTGCTGCCCCTTTGTAGTCAGATACCCCCCTCCGGCCCTAATCCTTGGCAACCGAGTTCTCTTTCTCTGTAGGTTTTCTTTGTCATAATGTAATACAAATGGGATCCTACAGTATGTAGCCTTCGGAGTCTGGCTTCTTTCTCTCAGCACAATGCATTTGAGAATCATAGGGGTTGTTGCATGTATTAGTAATTTGCTAGTTTTTATTTCTGAGTATCATGCTGTTGTATGATGTCCAATAGTCTGAGCCATCCAACAGTGGAAGGACTTTTGGGTTGTTTCCAGTTTAGGCGACTATGAATATGGCTGTTATAAGCATTTGCATGTAGGTTTTTGTGTCAATATATGTTTTAATTTATCTTGGGCAAATAGCTGAGAGTGGATTGCTGGGTGATAAGGTAAGTATATGTTTAACTTTATCAGAAACCGCTAAGCTGTTTTCCAAAGTGTCTGTACCATTTCGTAGTTCAAGTGTATGATGCTTCTAATTGCTCTGTCTTCTTGGTATCTCTTGGTATTGCCAGGTTTAAAAAAAATTAGCCATCCTCATAGTCATGTAGAGGTATCTCGCTGTACTTTACAGTTCCCTAATAACTAATGATTTTGAGCATCTTTTCATGTGCTCATTTGCTAGCTGTCATGTTTGTAAATCTTTTACTCATTTCCAAAAAAATTGGGTTGTTTTTCTTATCATTGATCTTTAAGAGTTCTTTATATATTTTGGATACAATCTTTTTGCCAGTTTTATTTCCGAGTATTTTCTCTCAGTCTGTGGGTTTTCTTTTCACCCTCTTTTTTTGTTTTAAAGATTTTATTTACTTATTTGACAGAGAGAGAGAGAGCACAAGCAAGGGGAGTGGCAGGCAGAGGGAGAGGGAGAAACAGGCTCCCCGTGGAGTAGGGAGCCCAATGTGGGGCTCGATCCCAGGACCCTGGGATCATGACCAGAGCCGAAGGCAGTTGCTTAACCAACTGAGTCACCCAGGCGCCCCATCTTTTCACCCTCTTAAGAGCAGAAGTTTTTAATTTTGATGAAGTCCAATATTCCAGTGTTTTCTTTTCTGGGATTGTGCTCCTACTGTCATAGCTAAGAACTCTTGGACTAAACCAAGATCACAAAGATTTTCTTGTACAGTTTTATAGTTTTGTGGTTCACTTCAACATAGATGATCCATTTTGAATTAATTTTTGTTTAAGGTAGGAGTTGTGTGTTGCCGTTTTTCTTTCTGCATAGGGCTTATCCTGATAATATTTGTTCAAAAGACTATTCTTTCTGCCTTGCACCTTCGTCGAAAGTTAACTGACCATATTTGTGTGGGTCTATTGATAGACTAAGTATCTGTGTCACTGATTTTTGTGTTAATCCTTTTGCCGGGACCACACCACACTGTCTTGATTATTGTGGTTTTATACTAAATCTTGAAATCAGGTAGTGAGTCCTCCAATTTTTTTTGTTTATTGTTCAGAATGTTTTTAGTTATTATATTTCCTTTACCTTTCCATATACATTTTAGAATTATTTTGTCAATTTCCACAAAAAACCTACTGGTATTTGGATTGGGATTGCATTGAATCTGTAGATCAATTTGGGAAAAAACTAAATTCTAAATAATGTTAATCTTCCAATCTATGAACATCATCTGCCTCTGCGTCTATTTAGATTTTCTCAATTCTTTCATCAATGTTTTGTATTTTTCAGTATACAGATCTTACACAATTTTGTTGTCTTTGTACCTAAGTGTTTCATTTTTTAGGCAGCTATTGTAAATGGTATTATTTTTAATTTTTTTATTGTCAATTTTTCATTGTTAATATGTAGAAATATAGTTGCTTTTTTACATATTGAGCTTGAATCCTGTGATCTTGGCTAAATTCATTTAGTAGTTCCAGATACTTTTTTTGTAATAGATTCTATGGGATTTTCTACCTGAACAATCATGTCATCTACAAATGGAGGTAGATATATTTCTTTCTTTTCAATCTGTGCCCCTTTGTCTTGCTTTATTGCACTTGCTTGGGTGTTCAGTATGATGTTTAATAGGAGATAGGAGTGGTGAGATCTGACGTCCTTGACTTGGTTCTGACCTTAGGGGAAAAACGTTCAGGCTTCCACCTTTAAGTATGATATTAGCTATAGGGTTTTTATAGATGCTCTTTATTGGGTTAAGGAAGTTCTATTTTAAGTTTGCTGAAGTTGTTATTGTTACTCTTTTAAATCATGAATGGATATTTGGATTTTGCCACTTTTTCTGCATCTATTGAGATGATCATGTAGTTTTCCTGCTTTAGTCTGTTAAAATGTGGATTAAATTGATTTTCAAAAGTTGAAACAGCTTTGTATTCTTGGAATATATACCACTTGATTATGGTATATTATGCTTGGTATATATGGCTAGATTCAATTTGCTAATAGTTTGTTGAGGATTTTTGTGTCTGTGCTCATGAAATTTATTGTTACCATTTTATAACATTGTATAACTGGTTTTGATACCAGAGAAACCCTTGACTCATAAAATGAGTTGGAAAGTGTTTCCTTCTCTTCATTTTTCTGGAAAGGATTATGTAGAATTGGTATTATTTCTTCCTTAGGTATTTGGTAGAAATCACCAGTGAAACTGGTCCTTCAATTTTGTTTTTTGGAAGGATTTTAACTATGAATTCAATTTTCTTATAGCTATAGGAGTATGTTCAGGTTCTCTGTTTCTTCTTGAGTGATAGTTTTTATTTAAAGGAATTGGTCAATTCCATCTAAGCCAGTCATCAATAAAATAAGGCCCACAGGCCAGCCATTTATTCTTGTAAATGAAGTTCTATTAGAATATAGCCTATTTATTTACTTAATGTCCATGGCTACTTTGCCCTATAATAGCAGAGTAGAGTAATTATGACAGAGACCAAATGGCCAACAAGCTTTAAATATTTACTGACTGTCCATTTACAAAAAAGTTTGCTCACACCTAGTCTGAGTTGTCACATACACAGGCTGGATTGTTTATAATATTCTTTTATTAGCCCATTAATGTTTATAGGGTCTGTAGTGTTATCTCTTCATTCATTCTCGATATTAGTAATTTGTATTCTCTCTTTTTTCCCCTTGGCCAGCCTGGCTAGAAATTTATCAATTTTATAGATCTTTTTAAAGAACCAGCTTTTGGTTCAACTGATTTTTCTCTTTTGTTTTTCTGTTTTCAATTTCATCAATTCTTGCTCTTATCCTTATATATTCCTTCCTTATGCCAAATTTGGGTTTAATTTGCTCTTATTTTTCTAGTTTCTTGAAGTGAAATCTTAGATTATTGCCTTGAAATCTTATTTCTTTTTAAAAATTTTTTAAGAGATTTATTTATTTATTTTAGAAAGAGAGCATGTGAGCAGGGGGAGGGACAGATGGAGAGGGAGAGAAGCAGACTCCCCACTGAGCGCAGAGCCTGACTTGGGTCTGATCCCATGACCTTGAGATCATGACCTGAGCCGAAACCAAGAGTTGAATGTCTAACCAATTGAACCACCCAGGCACCCTGAGATCTTTCTTATTTCTAATACAAGTGTTTAATAGTATATATTACTCTCTAATCCGTATGTCACAAATTTTCGGTATGTTGTATTTTTGTGTTAATCAGTTCATTTTCTAATTTGTCTCTTTTTGACTCCTGGGTTATTTAGAAGCATGTTCTTTACTTTCTAAGTATTTGGGAATTTTCTATATAATCTGATATTGATTTCTGATTGAATTCCTTTATAGCTGGATCATATACTTTGTATGATTTTAATTCTTTAAAAACTTTAGGGTTGGGCACCTGGGTGGCTCAGTCGTTAAGCGTCTGCCTTCGGCTCAGGTCATGATCCCAGGGTCCTGGGATCGAGCCCCGCATCGGGCTCCCCGCTCCGTGGGAAGCCTGCTTCTCCCTCTCCCACTCCCCCGCTTGTGTTCCCTCTGTTGCTATGTCTCTCTGTCGAATAAATAAATAGAAAAATCTTTTAAAAACTTTAGGGTTTGTTTCATGATCCACAATGTAGTGTATTTTGGTGAATATTGCATGTGCACTTGAAAAGACTGTGTGTTCTGCTGTTGGTGGGTACAGTGTTCTATAAATGACAATTGGTCAAAAAATTTGATAGTATTATTCAGGACTTCTATATCCTTGCTGATTTTCTGTGTACTTGTTCTGTTGATTACTTAGAGAGGACTGTTTATGTACCTATCCTAGTATAACATTGAATTTGTTCTATTTTTTCCTTTCAGTTTTAAAATTTTTCTTCATGTAGTGTGAAGCCCTGTTTTTAGATACATACACATTTAATATTGTTATTTCTTCTTAGTGAGTTTATTCTTTTACCCTTATGTAACAATCCTCTTTGTTCCTTATTGTCCTTGTTCTGAAGTTTATTTTGTCTGGTGTTAATAAACAGCTTTCTTTTGGTTGGTGTTTCCATAGTACATCTTTTCCCATCCCTTTAATTTGACCCTATCTATATCTTTATCTTTATATTTTTAGGTGTTTCCTGTAGACAGCATATACTTAGGTCTTGGTTTTTTATACAGTCTTACCATCTCTGTCTTTTAATTGGTTTGTTTGGATCATTAACATTTAATGTAATTATTCATATAGTTGGATTTGGGTCTACCATTTTATTATTTGCTTTCTGTTTGTCTTTTCTTCTTTTGGTACCCCTCATTACTACTTCTTCCCTTTTTTGGGATTATTGGATATTTTGAAGCGTCCATTAAAATCTCTCATTTGGACTTTTGGTCATATATCTTTTGTGTGTGTGTGAGTGTGTGTGTGTAGGTGAGCATGTGTGTGTGTGTGTGTGTGTGTGTTTGTTTGCTCGGGGGATTACAATATATATGCCTACCTTTTCATAATCTACTTTGAGATAGTATTTCATTGATTGAATAAAATTTACAAGCTCTACAACCAAATAAATTTCTTTACTGTGTCCTTTTTATAGTACAGTTGCCTACATACATTAAAAACTCAATTTTTGCTTTCAGCAGTCATCCTAATTATAAAGAACTTAAGCAGAGACAAATAATCTATCATATTTACACAGATGTTTACCATTCTTTAGCTTTCCCTTTATTCTTAAAGTTCTAAGTTATTTTAATATTATTTTCCTTCAGTTTGAAGAGCTTTCTTTAGCATTTGTTTTAGGCCACATCTTTGGGTGATGATTTTTCTCTTTTTTTAAACGTCACTGAGGATGTCTTTATTGCACTTTTATTCCTAAATGGTATTTTATTGGATATTGACTTTCACTGGATATAGAATTTTAAAATCTTTAAAGATTTTTTCCATTGTCTTCTAGTTTCCATCATTTCTAATGAGATTGCTATTTTCTCTGTATGTGATGTGTTGATTTTCTTTGACTGCTTTCAAGATTTTTTCTTTATTTTTGCTTTTCAGCAATTTGATTATTGAATGTGTATTCTTTTCTTTGAATTTATTTTGTTTAGGGTTTGACAGACTTTCTCAATCTGTAAATTTATGTCTTTTACTGTATTTAATACATCTTTAGCATTTTTTCTTCTTCTTCTTCTTCTTTTTTTTTTTTTTTCTGTACCAGTCACTTTCTTTTCTTATTTTGGGACTGCAGTGACATGACTATTAGATCTTTTGATATTGCTCCACAAGTTCCTAAGGCTCTGATCACTTTTTTTCTCAATTTGTTTTTCTCTACCCTTGAGATTCAGTAATTTTTATTGTTCAGTTTTCAAGTTTATTGACCCTTTCCTGCACCTGTTATTTAATGCATCTAGTGAATTTTCAAAAGAATTCAATTATTGTATTTTTCAAGTCTAAAATTTCCATTTAGTTCTTTTCAATATTTTTAATTTTCTCCTGAAAACTTATGTCTTTCCATTAATTTCAACAATATTCACACTTACTCCTAGAGCATAAATATAATAAGTGCTTTAAAGTTTTTGTCTGGTAATTCCAATATCTTGATCATCTTGGGGTTAGCATCTCTGGATTGTATTTTTCCCTTTTTTGGCATGTTGAATAATTTTAGATTGTATCCTGGATATTTTGAATACTATGTTGTGAGACTCTGGGCCCTAATTAAAATTTGCTGGAGAATGATGGTTTTGTTGTTTGTTGTTGTTGTTCTCCTTCTTCTTCTTTCTTCTTTCTTCTTTTCCTTCTCCTTCTTCTCTGCCTCCTCCTTCTCCTCCTCCTCCCTCTCCTCCTTCTTCGTCTCTTCCTCCATCTCCTCCTCCTTCTTTATTTTATTTATTTTTTTTTAAGAGAGCCAACCAGATTAGGCTCAGATGACAAGTCTGTCTCACCTTTCATGGTAACAATGTCCATTCAGTTTTCAAAGCCCTTGCTATATTTTTTGTATGTGTTGTTCTGGATTAGTTTGGGATTTGTGTGGTTCTTTATGTCATAATTTACTTCTCGAAGCCATTGCTTCTTTGGGTGTGTTTCACACATGCACATTTCATGAGTAGTCTGGAACTTGTTTTGATTCATACACAGTTTTTCAAGATTTCTTTCTCCAACTCTCCCCTCTCTGGGATTTTCTTCACACTCTCTCTCAGGGGTCCCTTTTCCCAGTTCTTCTTGTCAGAAAGGTGGATATGTCTCAGAGTTTTATCCTCACACCACAAACACTTTTGTGCCACTCTGTGGACTGAGGATGTCCAGAGGGTAAAGCAGTGAGAGGAGAAAGAGAACAAAAATAACCAGCATCTCTTTCTACTCTTCAGACCACAGGATTCCCCTTTTCCAGTCCCTTTGGCCAGAGAGATGGGTTATTTCTTGGGGTCTTAGGTGCTCATGATGCCCAGGGCTGGCCTTAGATCAGGGCAGAGAGAAGAGAAAAAATACCAGGGATATCCTGTCACATTCTTGGGTTTTCAGGAGCTCTTTTTCCTAGTTCTCTGGGCAGAAAGGTGAGATTTTTCTTGGAGTTCTCATGTCTTCCCACTGTACGGTTCTTTGATTTGACCCATCTTTGGATCAAAGCCAAGAATTAAAAGAGGAAAATTTAATTCAGGAAATTTACCAATCTATATTTCTTCAAGTTTCAATTTCCCTCTAAATCTGTCTGGTACTGTTGGCTTCTCAGAGTCGTCAGGAAGTTTGTTTTTGTGTTCTATGCAGACACTTCACTTGTATCAGTGGGAGACATAGGCTTTTCTGGGCTTACTCCAGTCCTGCAAGTGTTACATCCTCCTTTTTAAAAATAAACAGTAGCACATCATTTAACATTCTGTTTAGCACTTGCTTCTTTTTTTTTTACTTAATAATACATTTTGGAGATTTTAATAATGCTATTAATAGTGACAATAAAACAACAGTTACTGAACACGTTATGTTCTAGGCACTGTAAACACTATACGTGTATTAACTCATTAAATCCTTACAGCAACCCTATTAGATAGATAGATAGTATTATTCCCATTTTACAGATGATGATACCTCATGAGAGAAATTAAGAAACTTGCCCAAGGTCACATAGCTAGTCAGTGGAGGAGCTACCTAGGTTGTCTGGTTCAAAAGTCCATACATATAACAAAAATTATGTAATAATAACAAAAGTGATAATAACATCCAATACATAACTATCACATACCAGCACATGCTAGCTAGAAAACTGCTATAGAGATAAATGTACAAATCATCTTCTGCATGAAGTGTTTTTGTTAGCACATCACATGTATCATTCTCAGGTAGCAAGTATATTCATTCTGCATGTAGGAAATTTGAGAAAAGTCAGGTGACTTGCCAGAGAGATGGCAGTAGGATTCTCTAGCACAGATAAGAGGTCTTTTCAATGACTATTGCTGTCCCTCTGGATGGTGCAGTACATTTCTAGCCAGTGTATTTTGGAATAATAGAATCATAGGTGGTTAGATTTGGAAGAGACTCACAAGGTCTAAATTTACCTCCAAATGTTATAAATCGCATACCGTGATGTATTGGAAAGCATCTTGTAAAAGGTAAAGTGATATACGACTGTTAGTTGTTATAGATAGGAAACAGTTCTAGAGAGCAAAAGTGATGAAATCCTCATCTTCATTACCATCTTCGTAGCTGCATTTGTAGAACACAGATGCCCCAGGTACTCTGCAGGACCCATCTCTGATGTTTAAAATAAACCTTCCAAATAGCTGTTATAATCCCCATGTCTTTTGTATGAGGAAATGGATGCTCAGAGATGATAGGTAACTTGCCCAAGCACAGTGACACACTTGGGTCAAGAGTCATTCACATTTCTTTACTGAGGACTTCCTACCTATGAGTATTTACCATATACTAATCACACATGTAATTACCATGTAATGTTTTGTCCCAGTTGGGACACTTTTTCTGAGTGAAGGGAGGTGGGTACTAGTAGTAATTATACTGGGACTGTCCTGGGCAAACTGAGACAAAGGATCACCTTAGTTATGTGCCTTTGTTTCCTGATTGCATAATTTATGTTTGCCATAGTTTGTTTGATTTAGATGATATAAAATGTTCTAGAGGGCCAGTGTTCATGAGTATTTATTTTAATGGATCTGCTGGTCTGTTTTCCAGGTTTGTGAGAGATGAACGACAGAGAGCTAGGTATTCCTTAATGTGGTGGACAGAGGTCACTTATAAATTTTGCTCATTGTTGCTGAGCAAGAAAGGACATCCTTTTAGCAAACGCAATTTTAAAATATGAGTGCCGTGCAAAGTCATGAAGAAAGCCCTTAAACCAATATATATTTTATAGATTTTCCTCTAGGGCTGGGTACTCATGAGCCTTTCAGGATGAGTATGATTAAATATGGACAGGAATAGATATGTTTTCCCCTCTATTACACTGAAGATGAAGGAAGATCCATCGTCATGTGCCTCATGGAGGTAGGGCTTGGGAAATGGGAACGACGTGAATGTGAATTTTCTCTTGCACACTTATGAAAAAGATATCTAGCCAACTGGTCATGATCTGTCAAGCTGGGTAGTGTACCTTAATATACATAAGCACATACTGCTGATCGCAATTCCAAGGAAGGGAATGATCTCCCTCTTACACAGGCTTTAAAGGACCCCAAATGTGAGGCTTCCTCTGTGGCAAATAAAATGGGTGGAAGCTACATGAAGTTGACATCAACATCAGCATTCTTGCTTTGGACATTAGTGGTGAGACCATCACGATTTGATGATGAACCGCTGGTACTTGTTTTGGTTTTGGTTTTCAGAAGTATGTACATTAGGGACCCGGTCAGGCACAAAACAAGGCTTTACCCAGAAACCTGCCCCGGGTGCATTCATTCTCCTTTCTGCCTTGTGGTTGTCGGAGACATGGAAATTACCAACATCAGAAGGTTCCTCGTGCCCTGGCCCTTCCTCATCTATATGCGTCACATTTGTTTAAACGTATTATCTGTGGGCAAAGTCCAATTATTTAGAACCAGGTTACTAATGATAAACATAATGACTACAGTGTCTATCATTTTGCACCGCCATGGAGCGGGGAGTTGGTGGGGGGGGGGAGCTACAGGGAATCGTCAGAATTGAGAAAACAAAACAAAACACGTCTTGCACAGAATAGCATGGCGGGGGGCACTTGTTCAAGATTCATCTTCCATGCTGAAGTGATAAATTAGAGAATGCAGAGTAATTATAAATGAGAAACAAGACTCAAAATTGCTGTCACCTGACATTGCTTTCCCTTTCTCTGTTTCCTAGCAATAATATTCTCATAATGTTCTATCTGGGTCTGTCACAAACTGAAAAATGACTTTTGCTGTTTTCCTCATGGGGTGGTTGATGCAGCAAATAACTGTTAAATGATGAATTTGGGTATTGTTACAGAGGCCAGGGGATTGCTAATCAAGTAATGGAGATTTTCCGTCTCTAGTTACAAAGATTTATAATCTAGGAATCTGAGCACACTCTCAGTTCAATTCCAACAGGGACCTAATCCAACTCTTCCCAATAAAGGATATTCCAAATACTACCTGGTGGAGAGCTTTGGCCAGGCTAGCTGGCCACTTCCACTTGACCATGCTCTCCCTGGGAAGGTTATTGAGCAATTAAATCATTCCTAGGATGGAAAAAAAAAATCTTTGTTTTCCATTCATAATTGGGTTTCCTTTTCTTAATTTGATCGGGCACCTTGCCCTTTTTCTTTTGTTTTTTAGGCTTTTAAAAACTACATGTTGTCTCCATTCATTCATTCGTTCTATAGCTAAAGATTGATCACTTGGCCCAAAGAGTCATGTTTAATTCTTCTCATTTTATTTTCATGACTGGTCTTTTTGAATGCATCACTGTTCTGAACCATCTCCCTCTTGCATTGTTTGTCTGGTTGTGAGATCATTTGGATGGAAGGAAGTGTCTCAGGCACCGCTCCTCATGCCATCTCCTGGTCATCATTCTATAATGGCATGCACAATGCCCTCATAGACTGACTAATTATGAGTTTATCTTTTTAAAGCCTGATTTTCATGTCATAAACTTCCAGTTGTGTTTACTCTATGACCACCATGTTCTTTTTTTGTGCTCTGCTTTCTGGATATGGGTTTCCATGCTTCTTTAGTCTACGTTATCATTATTTTAATGGCTCTGGATCATTGTCGTGATCCACCTTTCCTGCCACTGACTCTTCAGTGTGACAGAGAACCTCCACTCTAACTGGGTGGTTCTTATGGCCATCTTATTAATAAGGAAGAGAATTTGGCTAATAGTAATGGAGTTTGTATTAACATGGCACGAACAGGTCATGCATTTGTTATCTCAGGTAAAAGAATTTAAAAAATAGATAATCCAGGGCTGATATGGTGGTTCTATGAAGACATGAGGAGCCTAGGTTCTTTCAATTTTTCTATGCCATAACCACAAGCAAGGAACTTCTATCCTCACAGTCACAAGCTGACCACCGGAGATTCAGCCATCATGACCTTATTCTAGAAGAAAAGAAAGAGCAAGGGACAAATCAGTTTTCTTTTAAAAGAGTTCCTTTGTAAGCCTCACACAGTGACTTTGGCTTTAATCTCGGCCACCTCTAGCTGAAAGGGAAGTTCAGAAATGTAACTTTGCAGTCTGGTGTATGAGGGTAAGGTTAGCTGTTGTAACAAATAAACCTCTGAATGTAGTGCCTTCCCATGATAGGCCTTCGTTTTTCTCTTATTGGAGAAAAATAAAGTTGTCCCTTGTTTCCAGTAGGCCTCCCACCTGGGGACTGAGAGACCCAGGCTCCCTGCCTCTCCTCTAGGACCTGAGTCCTTGCACTGAATGGACATGTGGTGAGCAAGAATGGAGGGTCATGTGTGGGAGGTGTTTCTGGGCCAACCTGGAAGGGCCCACATCATCCGCTCATGCTCTGTTGGCCAGAGCTCAGTCACATGGCCACACATCCCTGAAAGGCTAATACCTAGCATCTCGTTCTGTGCCTGTGATCAGAGGGAAATGGATTCAGGGAACAGCCAGCCGCTGGGCAGAGTGCTGCCCCAGTACTGCCAGGACTCTGTTACTGGGAAAGACATTGAGACACACTGAGTCCCGTGGAATGAGGAACAGTCTCAGCTGCAGCTCCCACTCATTTTTCCCATGGGTATTCTTCCTGTTCCTGTTCCCCCAGGTCGGGCCTCATCCCTTCCGAGTCTGTGTGGTGACACCAGCCTTCGCCATGTTCTCCATTCTCCAACTTCTTGTCCATCCTGCCAGATTTAGCTCTGGATTCTACAGTGACTTGTTTCTCTTTGTTCAATGCTTCCCGGGTCTTGGTTTTTGTTCTCTAACCACGTGAAAGCAGGGACTTTATTCTCCTCTTCCATCATTAGTAATGGTTAACTCTGCCCTAGTAAGTGATGTATCCTCATGGGAATGGCCAAGAAGTCCTCAATGAAGTCAGTTCAAAGAAATAATGAGGCCAGGAGTTAAATAGTTCAAGCTGACACTGTCCAGCCAACATCCAGAGGCCATTCGAAGGACCACCTGACTTCCGTGGTTGTGTGCTAACGGTGTCCATTGTGTGATCTGAATCTGGACAGGGCCCTCTCTTTCCTAGGTTGAAGTTCACTCTAGAAAATTCCTACTCCTATAAGGTTACTCACATGCCCTTGCTTTGCAAAGGTTCAGTGCTCGGTTTTGGCCAGGCAAGTTTTGGTCTTTTCTCCAAGTTCTTATAATGTTTTGTGAATATTTTTGTTTTAGGGCCTGTTGCCTCATAAAATAATTAGTATTTCCTGATCACACTAAGGAGTGAGTATGTAATCTTTCTATTTAATCCTTACAACAGCCCCATTGAGGTATATATATGGTCTCACTTACCCCCACTGTGCTGTTCTGCCTTGGGTTAAATTTTTTAAAAATCATGAAATCTTCAAATTTACCAAGAAGTAGAGAGAAATAAATGAACAGATTACTATGTAGCCACCACCCAGATTGAGCAAATGTTGATTAACATTTTGCCGTATTTGCTTCAGTTTTCTCCCTCAAAAATGTTACAGCTATAGCAACCAGTTATGGATACACATCCCATTCTCTTCCTCTCCAGAGTCAACCTATACCTGAAGCTGCTGTGCATTCTTATTATGTGTCTTCAGACTTTTACTACATATGTCTATACCATATGTCTTAGCAGTGTAGGGCCTTAAGATTATCGGTGTGTATGTGTGTGCGTTTTATAGAGAGACCTAAGTGGAATCGATCCTGTAGGTCTCTCTTAGTAACCTGCTTTTGCTCACCTATTATTATGTTTTGGAGATTTATCCCTGTTGATTCATGTAGATCTCATCATTTAATTTAACTGCTAGAGTATTCCGCTGAATGGCTATAACATAGCTTACTTTTCTCGTTTGGGATAGTTACCTCCCTCTAGATTAATTGGGATATTGCATCCCTTTAGATAAATACATGTAGCTCTAACTCTTTTCATTAGCCATGTAATATTCCATGGTATGGATGAACTATTCCACCATTACTGGCCATTCATAATGTTTTCCTTATTTTCCATTTCTAATAGCGCTGCAATAGCATTTTTACACATACACTGTTATATCATGTGTTTATTTCTATAGATTAGGTTTCCTAAGATGCAGGTGAACAGGCACAGCCAGATCCGTTTCCAAAAATGTTATGGTGATTTCCAGGCAGCAAATTTCCCATGTAAATTGACCTTTTTTTCCAACCTGATGGGAAGGAAGGAGTCCTGTTGAGATTTTATGTAGCATTTCTGGGGCTACTAGTAAGGTTGGGCATCAGTTCGTATGTTCATTGGCCATCCTGTGAACTGTGTGATTGTATCCTTGCCCACACTGAACTGTGGGACCGGGGCATCTCTGCTGGGCACGGTTTCTGTGAACAGTACCCCCTGGAGTTGTGTGTGTGTGTGTGGCAGCCTCAGTGGGAAGCAAGCCCTTGTTGTCACTGGGATATTAACTCTGTGTCCTCCTGGTTGCAATTATCCCTCCACCCCCATCCCAGCCTGTTAGTCATTATACTTTGCTTACAGTATCTTTTGCTATGCCCCAATTTCTTATTTGAAAGACTTGACTATTTTCTCTTTTCCAACATAATTTTTGGGCTTGGTGTCCTTAACTTAGGACATTTGCATCTTTAACTTGTGGCGTTAACTTATGCATACCTTTTAATTCTTGTCTCCTAAAACATTTCCAGCATTTTTATTGTAGCTTTTACTTGGAAATTTCAGCAACGTCTGTAGAGAACCCAGATTTTCTAGGTATGTTATTACGGCATGGCGAAGGCATCCAAACTCATTTACCAAATATCATTTGCCTAGGTGCTGTATCAAATGCTCTGCTGAGGAACAAGGATGCGACATGTGTTCTCATCTTTTCCATTTAAAAATTTCCACTTTGATCTCTTCTGTTCAAAGTACTGTGAAGCTCACAGAGAGAGAGGGTGGCCAGCTGGTGGCTGCTCACACTTGGTAGGGAGACCTGGACTGGTATTTTTGTTTAAAAACCAAATAAAGAAACAAGGCCATTGTAATTGTCCCTGATATTTACCCTCAGGAAAGATGCCAGGACTGGAGCATCCTGGAGACTGACCGATGATCTCTTCAGCTCCTGCCATTTGCGAGGGTTGAGACACAGTGATTTTTTTTTTCCTTAGAGGAGAAGGCAGATTTTTTTTTTCCTTAGAGGAGAAGCAGTGAGAAAGGGGTTCATTTTGCTGCTGCTGGGGAGGTGGATCTGATTTAATGGTGAAGACAATTTGTGGCTCCAGTGTCTATTTTTAAGCGTACTTTTCAGAAGCATTAAAGTGTGCGGCAAATGAAAAAAAGAAGTTAAATCATTTTAGTGTTATATTTGTGTGTTTGTGTGTGTGTGTGTGTGTGTGTGTGGTTTCGATAAATTTCCATAGCCTCCTTTTGTTGCTAGGTATGTGAAATGACTTTTGCCATTATGAGGATGAAGTGCCAGTTCCAGGAAGGGCCCGAGGAGGTGCAGAGCAGTTGCTAGGCGTCCGGCAGATTAGTGATGAGATGCAGAATAGCATTATAATTCTCCAGGCAGCCAGCGCAGAGCAGAAGACGCACACAGACGAGTGTGGGAGGCGGAGCCCCTGGGGTTCGAGCCTGCGCTCACCGTGGGTGGGAGAACCTGCCTGGCATGCTCCTTTGCAGCTCTCGCCTGGGGCGGAAGGCGGGGCACCGTCTCCGTCTTGCAGGTGGCAAAATGGAGGCAAAAAGAGGGTGCATTTCCGCAGCTTCCTGAGATCACTCAGGCTAGAACAGAGGGCCTTCTCAGCTTCTTGAGGAACTTCCACTACATCGGTCTCAATTCTACTTTTTAGGGAGCATGAGAATAGGAGTTACTTTGGCTAAAATGATGCTTGGCCTGAGTCTTGGTGCTTTTTTAAAGCTCTCACAGGGAACAAAAATGTGTCCCACAACCAGTGGATTGAAATCTTTCAGGAAAGATACTCCAAACCCCACCAAACCCTTGCTGTGGCCCACGGGCGCAAATGCTGTTCCTGGATCTCATGATCCCGCCTGCTCGCCCCTTCACACAGCTGTGTGCAGCCTGGCCGCCTGCTCTTCTTCCATCTGGTGGGGCCCCTTGTGTGCGCTTCCCCATCCTGGAAGTCTTCTGGATGTGCCCGTGATCCCTTCCTTGTGCTGTTCCATTCTCAGCACAGAGGCCTGCCCTGGCCACCCGGTCCGTGAATGCACACTCTGTCTTTTTCTCCCCCTGCTTTATCTTTGTTTCTAGTTCTTACCAACACCAGGCACGTATATGTTTACAGGCTGCTTCCCTCTCCCTGGTGTGGGAGCTTCCTGGGGGCAGGACATGCGTTCCATCCCCCTCCGTCTCCCCAGGACCTGCCATCTCAGAGTGCTCTGTACTCCCTGCCAGCTCACGGACGCGTCACCTGCTCCCCAAGGCGGCGGCAGGGTCAGCGGACCTTCCCACTGTGCCTCACCACTGCAGGAAGCGGTGCAAGGGGACCGTGCCACATATCGTGGTTGGCACCAGCTTGTCATCCAGGTTTCTGTGAAAGGGGAGTCTGTCTTCCCGGGGCCGGAGCTAACTAGTGGTTAAACTACAGATCGTTGTCACTGTCATTAAGGCTTATTGCTGAACCAATGCTCATGTGGCTCCCAGGAAACACACTTGGGCTTTGGGGGGAGATGTCCCTAGGTAGGTCCCTTAACCCAGAGAAGTGGCTCAAGCTCCTCAGTGGGCCAGTGTGGGGAGATGTCTCTGGGCAAGCAAGCCTTTTGGAACCCCTCAAATCACCTGCCCCGGGGAAGCTCATAAATCTCAGAGCAACGCGACCCTCAACGGGTGTAGGGTCAAGGAAGGAGAGCCAGGGAGTTTTGAATGGGTGCCTTCTGCCTGGCACGGGGAGAGAGACAGATGAACAGCTATGCCTGCATGTTTCTCTGCCCTAACTGAAGAAGCCAAGCAGCCTCTGCCTGGGGCTGGTGGCCTCTGCAGGGGTCAGAGCATTCAGGGCACTATTCTTACCACTTGAGACTTGCCAAGGGCTGGTAGAGGTGGATCAGCCCGTGCATTCATTTCCATCATCTCTGTGATGTGTCGTAACATCCATGGCCAGGTCAGGAGAAAAGCCCAGAGAACAATATCCCTACACGTCTGGCCTCCATTTTGTGTGCAGTGGTATCTCGGGGAATGATCTTTAGTTTTTGTGGGTGGCCACTAGGCAGACTTATTCTTATTTTCATCTAGAAGTAGTGTCGTAATCAGCACCTCACAACAAACTGGTTGGTAGTTTGTGTTGTGCGGGATTGAATGGTGAATAAATCTTTGTACCAAGTCACTAATGCCTGTGGACGAATGAACTTTTCTTTCAGCTGGGACAGTGTTAATGGGATCGTGTTTTAGGACATGGGAGAACTTGTCAATTGTGCTTGAAGATTAAATCCGCTCTATTAATCAGGAGATGCATAATGAAATGTGTGGGCAGTTTAGAAAGAGGACTTAGCAGGTGGGGAAATATAAGGGTCAATCTTGAGTCTACTGAGTTTTTGTATTTTTGAAAAGAATAAAAATTATTGGGCGCCTGGGTGGCTCAGATGGTTAAGCGTCTGCCTTCGGCTCAGGTCATGATCTCAGGGTCCTGGGATCGAGTCCCACATCGGGCTCCCTGCTCCTTGGGAGCCTGCTTCTCCCTCTGCCTCTCTCTCTCTCTCATGAATAAATAAATGAAATCTTTAAAAAAAAAAAAAAAGAATAAAAATTATTACGTAGCATTTTAAGATGTAAAGGCAATAAGGAGGGGGCCTCGTTTTAAAACAGTGAGGAGTGGATTAGGAACATGAACAGAAAGTTGAAATTGAAAATTCTTCCACTCTCCTTTAATGAAGAGCGTGGGTACCTGGAAATCAGAGGCAAGAGAACCTTCTGTCTTCAGTCCTTGGGGTTGAAATGGACAAACACTGTCAGAAACTTAGAAAGAAGCCAAAGTTATTAGCCAGAGGGTTCTCTGGTTAAGAAAATTTCAATTATTTTACCCATCAGAGCCCAGATTGCTGTTGACATAGTGTGGGCGAGAATTTGGACATTCTTTTTGGGTGCAAAATATAGCAAAAAACCCCCCTCTGCACCCTATTCACTCATTACTTTTGCTGAATTATGAAATTAACTATACCTGAAGAGGTGGCATGGTTTAAAAATGAAAAAGCATGATTCTCACAACAAGCCAGGGTTAGAACATCAGCTTATTATCTCATTAGTAAAATTTTTAACCTCTTTGAGAACTTAGGTTTTCTCAGGTGTAAAGTAGGCATAATGTTATCATGCAGGGTTATTGGTAGAATTAGAAAATTATTGGCATATAGTTTTCAAAATAGGCTTCTAATAAGGCTTTAATAAACAGTATAGATATTGATGATGGTGGTGGTCATGGTGGTGATAACGATGATGGTGATGGTGGTGTTGATGGTGATGATGATGGGGATGATGATGATGATGGTGGTGGTGGTGGTGATGATAGGGATGATGATGATGATGGTGATGGTGGTGGTGGTGATGGTGGTGGTGGTGGTGATGATGAGGATGATGATGATGGTGGTGGTGGTGGTGGTGGTGGTGATTATCTAGATTAGGGAAGCTTCATTCTTTGCACAATAACCTATCTTCCTGACAAAGGGAATTGTTCCCCATGGTGCAACTCTATACATACAAGGAAAGGACAGAATAACTTGCATCTTGACCAAGTTCTGTCTACAACCTTGTTTATGGAACTGTCCAAAATATAGCTCAGTTTTGAAAAGATGTGCAGGGCATTTCATCGGTTAGTGTAGGGAGATTTCAGCCAATTATGGAGTAATCACTTCCTTTTTTTTTTTTTTTTTTTAAGATTTTATTTATTTGACAGAGAGAGACACAGCGAGAGAGGGAACACAAGCCGAGGGAGTGGGAGAGGGAGAAGCAGGCTTCCCGCAGATCAGGGAGCCCGATGCGGGGCTCGATCCCAGGACTCTGGGATCATGACCTGAGCCGAAGGCAGACGCTTAACGGCTGAGCCACCCAGGCGCCCCTGGAGTAATCACTTCCTAAAGTAAGAAGAAAGAGAAGAGAATTTTCATGTCGAAAATCCAGAAAGCATGTTTTATATTACTCAGCGGAAGTAGAGACAGTGTTTGCCATAAATGAATTTCTTACACAGCAAAGCCATATCACTTTGTTAGGGAGGACACTTACCTCTTTCTGTTCAAATGATGTAAAAGATCACAGTGGCCTCCGACATGTTTGAGAATACCACATCTTAGCTCTGTTCATTTCCTTCATTTGTCCCAAACCTCATGCCTTGTTACTACCTGCTGTGCTAAGTGACACTCTCCCATCTGATTTTTGTCCCTGGTGTGTCTCAAGCTACTTTTCCAAGGGCAGCATTCCATCAACCCCTCACACCTGGGTTTGAGTCCTGGTACCTCCAGGCACCGGCTTTGAGATTTGGACAAGTTCTTGAACCTTGATGAGGTCAGTTTCCTCATCTGTAGAATAAGGATAAATACTAATAATACAGATATGTATTTGTATTAGTTCCTTATTGCTGCTGTAACAAATTGCCACAGACCTGGTGGACTAAGACTACACAAATTTATCTTATGGTTCCAAGCAGAAGTCCAGAAGTGGGTCTTACAGGCTAAAGTAAACATGTTGACAGGACTGTGTCCCTTCTAGGGGGTCTAGGGAGAACCTGTTCTTAACCTTTTTAAGCTTCTAGAAATTGCCAGCATTCCTTCACTCACATCCTCCTGCAACAGCATCACTCCGACTACTGCTTCCAGCATCCCATCTCCTCTGATTCTGATCTTCCGGCCTCCCTCTTGTAAGGACCCTTGTGATTACATTGGGCCACCTGGCTTATCCAGTATCATAGCCCCATTTTAAGACCCTTCATCTAATCACAGCTGCAGAGTCCCTTTTGCCATGTAAGCTAACATTCACAGATCCCAGGGATTAGGACATGGATATGTTTAGGGGGCCATTATTCTGTCTGAGTCTGTGAACACCAATGATATGTTTTATAGTTTTACACATGCACACATACAGTTTGTTCCTAGCAATATGCTCTGCATAAAAAAACATTGCTCAATCCCACAATCCCCTCGTGTGTTTATGATCTGCCCTATTGAGGACACTGGCTCTGGATTATGTTCTCCTTCTGTCAACCCACCTTTCTTGACTTCCTTCTTCTTCCCTGATGTTTTTCCCTGTTGAAACATAGTCATCCTTCAGGGCCCGAGTCAAGTTACCCCTTCCCCACGAATGAGTTCCCTGATGTTGTATATGAATGATCTCTATGAAGAAAAGTTCCTTGACACCCCCCCACCTTTTTAAAAAATATTTTCATTGGTGAAGGTGTTCAGGCTAATTGTGAACCAAGTATACAAGGCTGATTCATACCAGTGAATACCAGTCCTATTTAGATATCCAGATATCACAAAGGGTAAACTTCACCATATAATGGGGACATTTCATCAGTAGGGTATAACTAGTTGGACCTAAGAGGCTTTAATTAGCTGGATAGTCATTTTGCATAGATGATTATTGATAGCTCTCACTGTCCTTTTCTAAAATTTTCTGTACTTCATTAAATAACTTTTAATGGAAAAATAGTGCACGTACATAGTAAAATGGATAAAAAGTAACTCTCCTCATTCTTAAGCCTCTTCCTAGAGGCAAGTATAACTTGCTTCGTCTCTTTCTAGAGATTGTGTGTGTGTGTGTGTTTGTGTGGTGTGGGTGCAAAGGGGAACATAATGGACGCTTTGCTCTACACCTTCATTTTTTTTCACTTAACAATATATCTTAGGGATAATTCTATATCAGCACACATCAATCTATTTAATTATTTTAAATGGCTGCATAGTACTTCATTGTATTTTTAGATTGTAATTTACTTAACCAGTCCCCTATTATAGATATTTTGAATATTTCCAATGATTTGCTATTTCAAACTTTTGATTTTTTAAAAGATTTTATTTTATTTATTATTATTATTTTTAAAGATTTTTATTTATTTGACAGAGAGAGTGAGAGAGAGAGAGCACAAGCAGGGGGAGAGGGAGATGCAGAGTATCCACTGAGCAGGGAGCCCCTTGTGGGGCTCAATCTGAGGACCCTGGGATCATGACCTGAGCTGAATACAGATGCTTAACCAACTGAGCCCCCAGGTGCCCCTTAAGATTTTATTTTTAAGTAATCTCTGCACCCAGTATGGGGCTGGAACTCTCATGCCCCTAGGGATCAAGAGTCACATGCTCCACCCAACTGAGCCAGCCAGGCGCCCCTGAAACTTTTGATTTTTTTTTTAACAGATTATTGATAGACCTCCTATTTTTTATGTAGATATAACCAAATGTCCCTTTAATGTAGTAATTGTTATTATTATTATTTTTTGGAGCCCAATGTGGGGCTTGAACTCATGACCATGAGATCAAGACCTGAGCTGAGATCAAGAGTCAGATGCTTAACCAACTGAACCACCCAGGCGCCCCTAATGTAGTAATTATTATACTAATAAGACTCTTTTTTTTTAATGTGGGATCTTGAAAAACTAATTAGAAAGGATATTGATATGTGAGTTTGGCTGGCATGGAACTTGAAAGACTTTTCCTTCAAGTTACCTGTTGATCCATCTGCCCTTAACCAGCATTAAAATAGATATAAAAGAGTGCTTAAAATCAGAGCTTTCCAGAGGGTCCCAAGGAGTAGGAATGGCCATGTGAGGGTGGGCCAGATGGGATTATCTTAAAATAGCTCCCCCAGCTTAGCTGTTAAGGTATTGCCCACCATTTGATGATGATGTCCTCCGGCCCCTATAAAGAAATATGTATTTGGCATTAGGAGGACATTGGATCTTTGTAGCGGTCACGGGAGGAGGACACGAATACCTTCTAGTTCTGATCTCCTTACCATAATGGATGGGAGTGAGAAAGAGGGCCACTCTGAAGAGCCACTTCTGTAGGGAGAATCTTTGTCAAACGGGAGATCCGTGTAGACACAAGGAGATATACCACCTGACAGGTCTGCACAGTTGACAAAGAAAGATGGAGAATATAATGGGAGTTCCAGTTTCATCCAAGTCCTTACCTCGTTGAGGAACAAGATTTCCTGTCCCCTCAAAGGCCCTTCTAGCTGGACTAAGAATCAGATTAATATGAGACAGAGTAATAGGAGAGAATAATATTTTTTTTCACTGCAAAAATCAAATTTAATAGGTGTACATACAGAGAATCCACATAGACATGGGAATTCCAAAGACAGGCAAAATGAGGTGCGTATGTCATTCTGAACTTAGGAGAAGGGGGTAGGGGCCCGGGACCTCAGAGGAAAAGGACGCACTTCCCGGGGCAATAAGAGGAGAAGGTGTTTGGTAAGTAGATGTTTGCCCTGCCATATAGATGGGTAACTCAGATCAAATTTATCTCTGTTAATAAACTTCATTCTGGGAAAGACCCCCAATTTAGATTCTTCCATGTGGTTAAGGGAGGGACAGAAGTTTCTCTTGAGCCTGCAGGGTGTGAAGTGCCTTCAGCTCAAAATAATCCGCATGCCAAAGTGGCACATTTTGGGTGGGGTGGGGGGCCTGTCCTGAACCCCTTTAACCCGTATCATGCAAGTGAAGTATACCCTTGCAACAAATGCATATATGGCCCACACGGACACTTTCTATGCCTTTCAGTGTTGCTAGCTTTTTAGCTGTGGCTATAGGAGACTTTAATCCCAGAAGAACTGAATCTTTTGTCCTGTCCCCGCCTCCCCGAACCAGGCCTCCCATTAATGCTCCCTGTTGGTGAGCTAAGGAAAAATGACTGACATAGTCAGGCTCCATATCAACCTTTCACAAGTGACTAGAAAAGGACAGAGATAAAATGTGAGGCCCTGTCAGAGAAGCCAAGGGGGAAAAGTTGGGTTATTAAATGAAGCTGGTGCCTTCAAATATGGCAATATGCATTCATTTGGAATTTATTTATCTTCTGCATTTGGATCAGTGAAGCAGTTAACAGTATAGATTTAGTGCCACAGAAAAACCTCAAGAAACCAGAGATGTCACACGCAATGACTATTGCTGGCATTTTGATGCCTTCCCCCATGACAAGCATTGTCATAACCCCAACAGTTCCAGTGGCTTTAGACACAGGGACGTATTCAGAATGGGAATTGATCTGGGCAGAAATCAGGCTAATGGTCTGAATATTTAAGAACGTTTCATCATGGTTCTTGAAGCTATTAGGGAAACTTGCTAGTCATTGTAGGATTTACCAAGTTGAAGAGGAAAATGGGATTTTGGAGTGAAAAAGAAGAGCTATTTTCAGTAGGAGCCTCCCTATTTGTATGCATAACCTCCTAAAGTTAAGGATAGGTCTCTAATTTGAACTGGTTGGTGAGGCATGGGTCCAAATTAATAAGGGCCTGACTTATGGATTATTTTTTTAAGAAATGGAATTTTGATACTTTTAGCTCAAGCATTAACATAAACTAACATATGGCTTTCAGTGTAATTGCCAAGTAGAGCTTTTAGAAGGCATACTTTAATGAATAGATGTTCTGTCTAAATGGGATACCAATTTTCATGTGTGCATATTTATTCTTGAAGCGTGTGAAGGCAAAACTTTTCTTTTTGCCTTTTTTTTTTTTTTGCTTTGTTTGCTGTGTTTTTCCGCCTGGGCATGGATTTCTTGAGGTCAGTGGGCTGAATTAGCCCTACAAAATGTCATCAGTGGCGTGTGAGTTAGTCGAGATTTTAGACCGAAGATCTGACCAGAAAGAGTTAATGCCACTTCTGAAATTGTCTCATTTCTGTCTGGAGAGTTGCTTAGACCATCTGACTCCACTACTGTTTTTATCTGTTTGGATCCTCTGGGGTCAGTAAGATTATTGTTAGAGTTAGCAGACAGGTTTTCTTATTTTAAGAATTGATTCTGGTCTGGAACAATAGGTCTAAGAGGCACCCGTCTAGTGCTTAGATGCTCTAAAGCCAAGGATCACCAACTTCATTTTTCACTGGGAAGTTTTTTTTTTTCCCCATTTTTTTCCCCCTTCAGCCCTTAATATTGTCCTGGCCTAACACTGGGGAAAGAGTATGCTTAGTGGAAAAGAACATTTTAATTTATGGCCCAAGGCCTGGGGGTAACGTCTCTCTGCCCAGTTGCCCGGCAGTCATGGTCATAGGCCAGAGATGATGGTGTTAATACAGTTAATAACACAATCAATCTGATTTGTATGTAGAATGACTAAAAAGAATGAGAAGGCAATGATCCAGTAATAGCTGACTCTAAGCTAATAGGGCAGATCATTTCAGCACCATCTGATTATTTCTTGGTCTAATTTGGGATGGATATAATTTTACCGAACGATTGGTTTCGTGTACTGTTGTGAATCAAAGAGACAGCTCTGGAATTCCTGATTCTTGGTGAAAATCAGAGGCATCTGTCTCTTTAAGGTGTCACCAGTTCAATTTGATGGACGTTGGTAGAACATCTAAAATGTGCAAGTCACTGTAGGTTGTTGGAGGTTAAATGTTTGTCCCTCTTGTGATTAAATTGCTTTTGTATGAGAAAAGGATTTATTTTGAAATTATATGCACTTAAAGCAGCCAGCACATGAAGTACCCTTTTTAAATACTATCTGGTATGTGTTCTTAACGACTTCAGGTTAAAGATCATTGGAAATTGGGAAAGCAGAATTCATAGATTCTTATTTTTGCTTTTTATGGTAATAATTGGTAGTGAGTAGGTAGATTAGCCAGCATAGCTCTGGGCGTGGCTTAGCTCTGAGTTCTGGTCCCCCTTATCCATGGGGGCCCCCCAGTGGATGCCTGAAATCACAGGTAATACTGAATGTCCAAATACTATGTTTTTTCCTATACATGCATACCTGTGATAAAGTTAATTTATAAATTAGGCACAGTAAGGGATTAGTCAACAGGAACAATAAAATAGAACAATTATAACAATATATTGTAATGAAAGTTACGAGTATAGTCTCTCTCAAAATATCTTCTTGTGCTATACTCACCCTTCTTCTTGTGATGGAGCGAGATGATAAAATGCCTCCGTGATGCGATGAAGTAGGTGAATGATGTAGGCATTGTGACAAAGCATGAGGCTACATATCGTCAGAAGGAGAATCATCTGCTTCCAGGCCTTGGTTGACTGTGGGAAGTGAACCTGGGGATAGGGGGTCTACTGTATATAGAAGCAGATCTGGAGGTAAGGTGCTCTGAATGGCTCTAGGAATTTTTTTTTTTTCACAAAGGGCAGGTGAATGTCTATCTGTAGTTCACAAAACCATTAAATGCTGATTTTCAGTAAACTCAGGAATGTAAGGAATTCCCAGAGCCCAGCCCCCTTAATGTTGTTGCCCTTCCCTTGGTCAGTTGGAGTTGGAATCATTTCCCTCCAGGAGGACTGGGTACATCCCCTCAGGGGGGCACTTTCTAGCATGCATAGTCTAGGGCATGGATGATCCACCATTAAAACATTGGGATTGCCTTCTCACAGCTGACTAGATAAAGCAAAAAGAAACAGTCTTTTTCAGAGCCATTGTTTATGAAGTTAAAAGCAGAAGCAGTTGTTTAGAATTCTTTAGTCAATATAGAAAATGTGACATTTCCCCGAGTCTTAGAAATTCAGCTAGCAAAACATTGTTTATTTCCTCCTGGGTGCCTGGCTTACAATCAGAGTAAGCTGCCTCCAGGTGATGAGATTTGATTTTCTTTGAAATGTGGAAGAGAAAGGGGAAGGATTCAATTTTTGTAATTTGTACAGCTTATCTTCAGGAGCTGAAAATATGTAGCATTTCAAGAATAACTTTTTGTTTGACCTTTCAATAATTTGTCACAGAGATTTAATTTAGATGGAAAATGGGTGTTTTTTTTTAATGGAATGTTAGTGTTCTTTAAAAATCAAATAAATATGTTGTTACAACTCGAAGAAATGCGACCTTTAAAACACTGGGATTTTTATTTCTCCCATGAACATGCTTTTCCAAAGTCCTTTCAACCATCTAAAAATCTGCCCTCTCCTCTTTCCTACCAAATTTGGCTTATTTAACCAGGATGAAGGTTTATGGGGAGAAATGTCATATCACAATGTCACAAATTTAATATTTTTACTAGTCAGGACAAACCATGATCTCAGGATTCTTCACCTGGAGAATATTACTTATGTGTTCAGGCACACAAATGTGTGGTTTAAAATATATCCAGGAAGACTCAAAGAGTTTTTATGCTTTAAGAGAAACCTTTGAGGTTCTTTCTGCCTACACTTGCATAGAAATGTGGAGGAACACTTTGTGAAGGAGGAAACGGACCATATCATTTTCTTTTTTTTTTTAAAGATTTTATTTATTTATTTGAGAGAGCGAGAATGAGAGAGCACATGAGAGGGGGAAGGTCAGAGGGAGAAGCAGACTCCCTGCTGAGCAGGGAGCCTGAGTGGGACTCGATCCCGGGACTCCAGGATCATGACCTGAGCTGAAGGCAGTCGCTTAACCGACTGAGCCACCCAGGCGCCCAGGGACCGTATCATTTTCTTCAACATGGAGTGGAAGGTCATTTATTTTGTGGGTCTACAGCACCGGGGAGATGTAGAAAGCTAGATGGAGAAAGAGAGTAGAGCCTCAAGTGATGGTGATCAGCAGAACTGCCTTGGGCACCAGTTGGTGCTGGGATTGTTAGGTATGGAGACACAGAAAGAGAGTGGCTTGGGATGCTTGCTGTCACGTAGGCAAGCACATAAAGGACCACAGTGGAAGGTGTCAGTGGGGTGATGTAGGTATGTATAAGCCAAGCGTACAAGTCTCAGAATGAGGGCCTCATTCTGTCTGGGTGGGAAAGCAATTGAGAAAGCCTTCAAAGAGAGGGAAATATACCAGCTGAGGCCTTTAGAATATAAATGGAATTTTGCCAAGCAGAAAGAGAAAGGAATGGTGTTGAAGGAAGTGGGAAGGTGGGCAAGACTTGAAGCAAGGCCAGGAGTACAGCCAGTTGACTGATGTGGTGGGGTGGAGGTGATGTGTATGTGGCAGGCGTATGTTTGTGTTGGGGAAGTTGGCTCTAGAGTGGATGAGTCTGCAAAGCTGGGGTCAGGTTGAGGAGAGCTTTGAGCGCCAGAGATCCCTTGTGAAGGAGTTTCCACTTTATCTCGGAGACATGAAACCTCAGGGTTTTAGATAGGGCAGCAACATAACTAGATCTTTTCTTTAGAAAAGTAATGCTGGGAGCAGGTAGAAGAAAGCAGGTGGGGGCCAGGCTTGCTGGGGGCGGAGGGGCCAGGACAGAGTCCTGGAAATAGTCCAGAGTGAAATGACCAGAACTTGAGCCAGTGCAGTGGTATAGGGTTGGAACAGATGGGCATCTGGGAGTCTTTAGGGGAGACCCGAGCATACTTGGTAAAGGAGATGAGACAGGGAGGAGTGAAGTAGACAGGTTTCTAGGCTGTGTTATTGAATTGGTAGAAATGAGAGAGAGAACAGAGGAGGAACTTTGGGGATAAAAATACTGTTTTTTACACAATTCATAGCGCTTACCACCCAGCCACCCCATCCCTCCCACCCCCCCCACCACTCCAGCAACCCTCAGTTTGTTTCCTGAGATTAAGAATTCCTCATATCAGTGAGATCATATGATAATTGTCTTTCTCTGATTGACTTATTTCACTTAGCATAATACCCTCTAGTTCCATCCACCTCGTTGCAAATGGCAAGATTTCGGGGTTTTTTTGATGGCTGCATAATATTCCATTGTATACATACACAACATCTTTATCCATCCATCTGTTGATGGACATCTTGGCTCTTTCCATAGTTTGGCTATTGTGGACATTGCTGCTATAAACATCAGGGTGCACGTACCCCTTTGGATCACTACATTTGTATCTTTGGGATAAATACCCAGTAGTGCAATTGCTGGGTCATAGGGTAGCTCTATTTTCAACTTTTTGAGGAACCTCCATACTGTTTTCCAGAGTGACTGCACCAGCTTGCATTCCCACCAACAGTGTAGGAGGGTTCTCCTTTCTCCGCATCCTCGCCAACATCTGTCGTTTCCTGACTTGTTAATTTTAGCCACATAACATAATAAAATAAAATTTAAAAAAATTAATAAAAAAATACTGTTTTTTACTTTGTTTATGGGGCTCTTCAGAGGCTGGTTGGGAGATTCAGCCAGAAGGCCCTCGTAAGCAGCTGGAAAGATGAGATTGCACATGAACGAGATTAAAATTTAGATGAAGGTTAGGGGGCCATGAGGAGTTGGGGGGTGGAAACTGGAGACAACTGATTTTCCAGGGGGCAGGTGCGGAATAGGATGAAGGGAGAGCCGAGGATGCAGCCTGGGGGAGCATTGACTTTTGATGGGGGGGAAGAGGAGCAGGTGGAGGTGGAGACACAATGGACAGGAGGTAGAAGGTGAGAACTGTGTTGTAGATCCAAGAAGAAGTGAGTTTTAGGAAGGAGGGCACACAAGAAACCAGTAGGATGAGCAGCAAGAAGGAGCCATTGATTGAGCTGTTGGGAGACGGCCCCTCCCCCAGGGTCCAGACCACCTGGTTCCAGGCAAACGGTGGCGGTTGGGGTTGGGGGAGTCAGATTGCAGAGAGCCGGCGGGGGGGCCTGGGTGCCAGGCAGAAGCAGACTGCATTCCAAGACGCAGGTGTGCACGGTCTGGCTGGAAGTCTCTACTGTTCCGTTTTAAATGGGCAGCTGATGGAGGGCAACCTCCTTTGACCTCTGTATTTCTAAAACTCTGTAACTCTCTGTCCCTGCTTGTGTTCCTAGGAATTTATTTCATTGGGTTGTCTGAAACCTTTATGGACTCTCAGATCATTGTTCTTGCCATCTTCCTTCCTGCTACCAGCCGCCTCCCAGCCTGCCTCCCCCTCTCTCCTTCCCCCCCTCCCCCCCCCCTGCCCCAGCCCAGACACACACTTCTCTTTGTTGTGTAATTACATTGAAAGTGCCCAAACTCTTCATTCATGTGTTTCTGCTTCTGATGTTTTTAATTAGCTTTCCTGCAATGGGGGGAAGTGCCTTCAAGTGATTTCTGCTTATTGCAGGAACAATAACCATTTATGCTAATCTTGTATCGCCTAAGAAGACCAGAGAGCTTTGTCTTTGGAAAGCTTGAAGAAGGTAAATGCACATTGTTTGGCTAAATAAGGAGGCGAGGAGGTGGATTTGCACGCTTGGGGAGGGTTGGCAGCTCACCCAGAGGCACGGCGACCCTCCACGGCTGTCACCTTCCGTGTTTGAGAGCCAGGCTCCCTGCCAACAGCGTGCTTCAGCCCAGCGTAGTGTGTGGGAAAGGACCTCGGAGGGGTTAGGAAACCTAAACTTCCTTTTCTGAACCTTACTACCTGTGTGACTGAGCCCCGGCTTCTTTATCTGCAAAACGGAGGTGACAGTCACACGCCCTGTACACTTTCTGGGGTTGCGGCCAGAATTGGATTAGCTGATAAACACCAAAGTGCTTTGTGAGTGCCAAGTGGTATACAACCCCTGCTGTTACTCATTTCTTTCTCCTTCAGGAAGGTAGTGAGAGAAAAGGTTTATTGAATTTTTTCAGCACGTCCATCCCCAGGTAATGCCAGTGAGTAGAACCAGGCAGACTTTTAATTTTTTCTTACGGTAAAACATACATAATATAAAATGTATCCCTTTAACCATTTGTAAGCATGTAGTTCAGTGGCATTAAGTCAATTCACACTCTTGTGTAACCATCACCACCAGCCATCTGCAGACGTTGTTTATCTTCCCATATAGAAACCCTGTCCCCATTAAACACTGACTCCCCATTCTCTGCTCCCCCAAATCTGGCAACCACCATTCCTCTTTCTATGTATGCATTTGACCACCCTGGGTACTTCGTATAAGTGGAATCGTACAGTATTTGTCCTTTTGATTCTGGCCTATTTCATTTCGTGTCATGTCTTCAGGGTTCATCCGTCTTGTAGCAGGTGCCAAAATTCCATTCTCTGGTATGGCTGAATAATAGTCCATTATATGGATAGGCCACATTTTGTTTATCCATTCATCCATTGATGCATATCTGGGTCGTTCCCACCTTTCGGCTGCTGTGAATAATGCAGCTATGAGCATGGGTGCACAAATATCTGTTTGAGTCCCTGCTATCGATTCTTTTGGTAGCATGCCCAGACATGGGATTGCAGACTGAATTTCAGCCTGAGAGAATGGGACTGTAGCCTTGGCTTTGTGACTCCACGGGGGAACTGTGGATGGAGACTCCTGGAGTCATGGCGGGCATCCTTGGCCATCAGGGGCCTGCCTTGTGTCCTTTCACAGGTAACTTGTGGTCAAGCTTAGCTTGTGAAGCCCCTTACGTATTTATGTCCCACTGTCCCGCCCTCACCCAGGGTTGCAGATAAGTCCATCCCTCCTGAAGTCAGGGACAAAGACAGAGAGCCCTCGATCCAGGAGCATTACGGCCTCACCTTGCTCTCAGCTTCCTGCAGCAGCCCACCAGCACTGGCTCCCATGGAGACCTTAGTCCCCTCCTTCTGTCATGGGTCCAGGTCAATTCATACACAGAAACCTCACTTCCCACTCTGTTTTCCAGGGGGGGAATGATCCACAGAATAAGGAGGTGTTTTGTCTTACAAGCTCTTGATAGCTAGTACCTCTTCCGTATTGGCCGTAGTCTGTTACTCTCCATGCAGATTCTGAAGAGGAAGGAGCATGGTGGGTGCAGAGCAGGGCAGGGGGCAGCCGAGAAGTCTAGCAGGTCTCAGACCAAACTCTGGCAGCTTGGTCACTGCCACTAAAGGGCTTCTCTCCTCTCTGGAAAATAGATGCGCTCAGCCCAACAGACTCAGGAGAGAAACCACTGTGGTGTCATCAGCACCAAGGACTCAAATGGCACACAGGGAAACCGAAAACAAATGCATGGAATCCCTGGTTTAAGATCACCCGTGGTGCTAGAATCCTGGTCTTTCCTCCCTGATTTTTCTCATCTCTAACATAGTTCTTGTTCTACCTTCTGGAGGGTAGGGAAAGGGAGCAGAGCATAATTGTCCCGGTTTTGTCCACCTAAGAGCCCTTGCTGTAAAGTGGATCCCTGTCAGTCGATCCCAGAGACAGGGGTGAGGAGGAGAGACAGCTGGGTTCAGGGGATTCCCTCAAGTTGCCAAGAATTGGTTTCACTGGGCGAAATCTGTTGGCCGTGAATGTCTGATTCCATTTATCCCTCTGCGAGAAATCTGTTGTAGGTTTTTTGTATTTATGTTTCATAATTGTTGTTCTGGTTGGTTCTAGAAGGTTTCTGTGTCTGTGAGGCACGCAAGGCACGCGACCAGTGATTTGTGGATTTGGGCAGAAGATCTTTGTTCTGATATTTTCCATTTGGTTCTTTGGTGGAAAGCCGATCTTCTGCCCCTCAGGTTTATATAATTAGATATAGACATGAAGGTAGCTGAACTTTTTCTCTCGGGTTTATGTTCCAGAAGGAGCGTTGTCTGAAGACTCACAGTTAATTGCACTAAGCAGAGTGAATTCCTCTCACTGGAAGGGATTTTAAAATATATATATTTGTATTTTCTTTGGTCTGTGACAGAGATGTACCCTTGTCACATGGGAAAAGAGAGGAAGAGAAAAGTATGTTTTCCTTGCTTGAGCATCTCTTTGATGTTGACTGAAGAACAGAGACCCTGAGGCTCCGGTATTGGGATGACCTTGGTCCTTCTAGTGGTTTCTTTTGATGCAGGAGGGTTTGTCTCTAATTATAACTGTGTAGAAGCCATGTGTAGTATCTCTCTGAGGAAAAAAGAGTTGCTCCTTGAGGTCTAGAGACAGGGAATGACTCAGTGGACCGTGGATTTTCCTTAGCCCGTGTGCACAGAGCCCAAGTTCCTGGGGCCTGGAGTGGGCAATGGAGGACCCTACTTCTGTTTCAGTCCTTAGGGACGTTCTGCCCCCCAGGCCGAGCATGGGACCCAGGCCCTGCCTGCTGGCAGATAGAAGGGGTGACGGGGTGGGGAACATGGCGGCCACTGAGGCGCTGGCTCTGGGGCTTGCTGACCACAGGGGTCTTCTCTGGAGAAATGAGCTCTCTGACCCCAAATGTCCTGGTTGTATTTTCAGTGTGTTGTTCTGCCTTTGCAGAGTTCAATTCACATTTTCAGGCAGAATAGTCTCCCCCACTCAGGGCATCGTGTATGCCTTTGTTTGTATTGAAAAACAACTTGCGTGTCCTGACCAATAAATTAGCCCCATGTCGATTCCATGTGTCGCACCAACTCGCATTTCAGTTACACCCTTACCTGTCGGTGAGAATTAATTAACGTTTGCAACGGGCTCCAAAATTTTCTTGGAATGAAGGGACCTGTGAGGAATCTAGAAATTCGAGCATTACTTTCTCATTGACTTGGGGGTGGGGTGCTGGCTACTGAGATGGACGCGAGCTTTCTCTGCAGGAACCATTCTGGGAGCTTCCCTGTGCGTTGTTCTGCAGGGTGGCAGGTGGTGGTGGGAGCGGCTCCAACCCAAGTGGACATCCCCGTGGCCCTTTGCACGAGGGCATCTTTGCGTGTGTGTACTTGTTTGCATGAAGAAGTCCAGTAGGGAGTGATGGGGGCTAAAAAAGTAACAGTAATGCTGGCCATTGTTGTTATTATTCCTTCAACCTTGGTAACAGGATTGGAGGAGCCACCAGGGAACGCTGTGGAACTCCTGAATCTAAGCCGCTTCTTTTTCTCCTTCTTTGTTCACAGCGGGGCATTTTCTGAAGTGGTCTTGGCCGAAGAGAAGGCCAGTGGAAGACTCTTTGCGGTGAAGTGCATCCCTAAGAAGGCGCTGAAGGGCAAGGAGAGCAGCATAGAGAACGAGATAGCTGTTCTGAGAAAGTAAGTGCCCCCGGGGGATGGCCTCTTTCCCCACCACCTTTGGATTGTTGGGTCCCCATCTGGGGGAAGGAGAGGCCGCCAGGAGCTGGGTGCCCAGAGGTCAACGAGGCCAATCCGAATGCTGGAAGGGACGGGCATTACCAATGACTGATGTTCTTGTGGTGCATTCAGAGCATTTTGCATATATATGTGTGTATATATATATATATATACCTATCATCTCATACCTTTTGTGGCAGTCGTTGGAGTTACGATCTCCAATGAACACACTGGTCAGAAAGACTTGGTTTTGAACTCACTCTAGCTCGGTGACCTTGGGCTGGTCACTGAACCCTGAGCCTTCTCCATGAACTGGAGTTAAGCATCTCTCCCTCGAAGGGGTCCTCAGGAGTAAGGGAGATGGTGCTTAACAAGTGTTTATAGGGTGCTTTCTACGGCACCTGCTACGTTGTGAGTCGTGAATGCTCAGTAGAGGGTAGCCGGTGTTGCCCTGCTGCTCGTACTGTTTCTGTTTTCTCGTTGTCATGGCTTTATTTTACAAGCAGGAGATGAAGCTCAGAATAAAGTCACTTATCCAGGGCCTTGTGGCTCCTAGATGGCAGAGCCTGGAGTGCCAACGCCACCAGAGTCGTTTACATACTCTTTAATCGGTCTTCTGCTTCCTGCCGCACACATGGCCCCTGGCATCCAGCAAGTTCCGCAGAGCGCACCGTTCAAGTGCTTCGCCTCTTTGTTGGTTTTAATTTCGTTCGCCATGTGTGATAGAACCGAATCAAAATCCTGCCTCCAGCATGCTGGCGCACACAGAGCCATTCTGATGTGGCTGGATCCCCCCAAAAGATGATGTCTTAATGGTGTGCCGTCCAGCCTGCTCCCCATGTTGACATGATCCCCTGTGTCTCACAGGGTTGGGGGAACAAACCCTTACAGGGTACCTGCTTTTGCATGTTTGGAGAGTGTATCTGAGCATTATGCTCTGAAATTCTTAAGAGCTTCTATTAATAAAGGATGTTAGAAATATCCTTGAAATTTTTGGGGTTTGGAGTCAGCACACAGCAAGAACCCATGTACAGATAAGCAAAGCAGAGTGGGAACAAGCCTTCTAGGGGCTCAAAACAAAATGTTACATACTCACATTCTTCCTGCATAACCCACCTCTCCCACTTGTCTCTCTGGGACCCGTAGTGCCTGCTGAAGGATGCCGTGTTGCCATTGCTACAAACCCAGGGCCACCAACGTGGTCAGGATGGTCTGTCCTGTTCTGCGTTGTATGTGATCTGTGTTCCAGAACAAATGGGTCTCGACAGCTTTTCAGCGGAAGGGTTTTTGCTTATTTGTTTAGTGGTTTGGTTGTTTGGTTGGTTTCTAGGTTCTCTGGATTGTCTGTTAGGGACACAAAGAGTTTCAGATTGTCCTGGGGAGGATTGCATGAAATGATCCTATGGAAGAGAACCTGGAAAAATAAATTACTCTAAGTACATTAGCATCAAGCAGGAAAACACCACATTAATGAAACATTTATTTAAATTGTTCATTTTCCAATATGAAATCAGCACTTGGGGAAGAGGGTGTTTGCTGGGTCTTGCAGCCACATTGCAGATATTTGACATTTCAGATGGAATTCTGAGTGGGCCCAGAACCTTCCAGAGCTTTGGCCGTGGGCACAGGGGCTGCCCACCGCTGAATTGAGAATGGCACCTTTATTTTTAGGTGACTCCCTCATAGGCTTAGAAGCCACAAAACCAGGGAAGTCAGTTTTTATTCTTATAGTTATTCTGCATCTACGTGGGCAGGGGGCACAGATATAGATTTCAGAAGCCAGTCTTGGTTTATGCCATGGTCATTCTGCTTTAATTAGTGTCTCAACCTGGTGCCTACATCAATAATCACTTTCAGGGAGAGGACATTGAACTGCAGGTAGGGCAGGAATTTGGAATAACTCATTCTGGTCATTTCTTATTATCAGCTCTTAAAGTGCCTTGAAGTGTGACCCTTCTTTCAGGAATAAAGAAAAAAGAAATGATTTCTCAAGGGGAATAAGAAGGTGATAAATCTCCTGTGCTGATTTTTTTTTTTTTTTGGATCTCTGCAAATGATTTACAAGAGGCAGTTCTGCATCATAAGCAGCCAAAAGCAAAGCGTATGAATGGTAAAGAAAAACAGTTTTGGAACTGTTAGAATGCCATCATCGCAACATTCAAACATTTAACCAATATTTATTAAATTCCTGTGTGTCAGGTGGCACTGCTAGGCACGAAGGTTGGAAAGATAAGATGCAATTCTGGCCTTCCAGGAGCTTACAGCTGGGTTATAAATAAGTGTGATAATGTAGATTCCTTGAGAGAAAGTCTGACCAGGGGCTCCAGGTGCAAGCTGCCCAGTTCTTCCTTCGGGGAGGGGTGAGAGCAAAGGTTTTGTGGAGGAGGTGGGTCCAGACAGAGAGCATATTTTGCTGGGGGCAGAAAGACGGGGTTATTCCAACCAGGAGGGAGCTGCCCCAGCAGAGGTCAGGGGATGGGAGACAGGCTGGTGTGCTGGGAAGTGGCTCATTTGACTGGGGCAGATGGTTCAAGGTGAGGCACGGAGACCTGAGGTTGGAGAGGTTGCACTGGGGGGGATCGCATATCCTGCTTTGGACTTTGAACATCATTCCGTAGACAGTCAGCCACTGAAGGGTTTTAATGGATGAGCGACGTGATCAGGATTGTTTCATTAAGATTATTGTGGCGGAATGCAGGAGGGATTGGAGAGGGAGAGACTTAGTGCAGGGGAACTGTTAGGAGGCTGTCGGAGGAGTCTGGGAAGCAACATGTAGAAACAGGAGCTGTGAGCTGGGATGGGAGAGACAAAGATGACGGTGTGTACAACATGGAATGTCCAGGACTTAGGGATTTGGAAGAAGTGGGGAGAGGGTTGAGAAGAGATAATGTTCTAAGATAACCATCAAGTTTCTGATTGGATAACCGGGGTAGATACCAACTCCTTAACTGAGATCAGGAATGCAAGCACTGGAGGGCAGGTGCTGAGTTCTGATTTAGACACACTGAGTTTGAGGGTCTTGGGAGGGCCAGGTGGGGATGGCCAATTGCCTGGCTAGGTCTGGAACATGGTTGTGATCTGGGCTTGCTGGATGTTAAAACTTTCTGAAACAACAAAGAACAAAAAAACTTCGTGGTACTTTCCATAGCTAAATCATTGTAGATGAGGTCCCAAAGAGACCTGCTTTATTCCATGTTCTGCTATATACCCCAGTCATTTGTGTATTTCTGTGCCATTTTTCATCTAAGCAGGCCCGTCTGAGGATGGCTTGTCCTCCGATGTGCTGAGCTCATTACAGGGTGAGAGATTTATGTCTTTCATTGAATCGAAGTAATGTAGCTAATTTATCCTTAAGGATGTCTTCATACTTGCTCTGAAAATAGTTCTAAAATGAATTTTCTACTTGATAAGTAGATAGGAAACCAGGCTCTGAGGAATAACAAGTGACAAGCATCATGGTGGACAGTCACTATGTAACGGAAAGCTGCTGGTCTGACTCTGGCATTCAGGGGGCAGGATCTCTCTGATTCCATGTGAGTTTCCCCAGCAGAATGGCTGGTTTTTGTCCCTCAAATGGAGTCTTTTGTGCCTTATGGAATATCATATCATTAGTGTTGCATCCCCTGATTGCATTATAGAGCTTATAGTTTTTGTGCTGTTATTTACTTAGAGGGCAGGCACTGCCCAAATCTCATTTCAAGGCAACACATAAAGCATTTCCTGGAGAAGCAGAAAGGCAAGTATATAACCAGGGCTGCATTTAAATGAGAGATGAAGAGGGGAGGAGATGGAAAACAAATATATCTAGAGGATCCCTTTCCCTAATAGGGGGTTCCGAGGCTTAGGCGGGTTGCAGAGGCACCATCTAAATGAAGTGTGGCCCCAGAGTTCAACATGCTGTTCCAATGAATACTTTGTAGGCTGCAGAGATTATCTTGCGGTGGGGGGTGGGGGTGGGCAGGGGGCAGGGATCTGGGTAGGCCCGGCTTTTAAATTGGATGTTCTCCATCTGGGTACACTGGGGAGTCTCGGCTGAACGTCTTTGCCATTTTCTCCCTAAATCAGGGGCTTTCCACCCACACTAAAGTCACCGGGGATGCTTTTCAGAACATCAGATGCTCAGGATCCATCCTAGACTAACTGCGTTGGAGGTTATTGTGGGCGTTTCCCCTGCTCCCCACCTAGCGATTCGGACACGCAGCCGACTCAGTGTTGAGAAGAGCTGCATGGGGCCCTTGCCTCCTACTCTCACTGCCCAGGGGGTGAAAATGCTCTTCTGTGTTCAGCTGTGTGGAGAGATGTGCCCACGCACAAACACGCCAGACAGTGCTTCCTTTAGGTGAGAGGTTTCACTTAGAGGAGGGAACTCAAATATGGTCCCTTTCAAAGAGCTGGATCTCATCGTAAGCGAGGGAAATTGACTTGAGCCCGCCATCCTGTTAGTGGGGAGCAGGCACCAGCCGCTGGCTGGGTTCAAGGGAAGCAGCTGGTTCTTTGAGGGGGGCCAAAGAAGGAGGGTAGTAACAGCCATTCCTGGACTGAAGAAGCTGGAGTCGGGGTTGGTCAAGTCAGCACGACTCAGCGATAGGTGCACTATCGGAAGGGGATCAAGGCCGCTAAAGGTGGCAGACGCCAAAGCCCAGGATTCCCTTCTGGCCAAGTCAGGATGGGTTGCAGGAAGCGTGATGAGCCTGTGCCTTCTGGAGAGTGAATGGACACTTAGCCAGGCACCTGCAGAACTCCAGAGGCCTGAGCGCTCCTTGCAGTAGCTTGATTCTCTGGTTTTCTTAGACCAGACACATTTCTCTCAGTGCAGACTAACTCGGGGGAAGGCAGCTTGAGCACCCAAAGGCGAGGACAGCTGGTTTTGTATTAAGTAATAGCCTTCAGAGGAAGGTTTCCCCATAGATGAACTCATTGAAATCTGGCTTGCTTCTGTTCCTGCAGCTTTGTTCTCATGGCAGGCTGGCCCTGTTCACGTGCTGAAATCACTGCCAAATGCCAGCTTATTGTGTGTATTAGAGAAACATACGCTTCAGTAGAAATTCATTGATTCGGGGTGAACAAAACCACTTTTCCAGTGGCTGGAAATGGCTAAGCTGGTAAAGCTGATACTCAGAGTTTCTCAGGCACCAAGATAGCTTTTTAAGGATCTATCTGATCTGTTTCGAAGACGATATTCTAACAAAGGGAGACCTTTTCTTTGGAAAAGTAGTTTTGGAATTAAGGACACAGGCAGGAAATATGAAAAGTAATGGCAAAGGCCATGTGATAACCAGCAGAGAAGGAGGTATATCGTTTATGATCCTAGAACCCTTGACTACCCCCAGAAAACCCTTAGTGCAAGTTCCTTAATGTAGAAAAAACATGTCATTCAATTAAAACAGAGGTGAGGGAGACGCGGTTCGTGATTTGGTGGGTGTTATTGTGTGATTGAAGTCACAATCTTGCCAAGCTTGGAGTAGGCACATGTCGGTGCGTCTGCTGAATGACCCCATGCCTGCCAGAAACTGGACACAACCCAGCCGGGACCTATTCAAACCAGGCTCTGTGAAAGCATCGAATCCCAAAGAAGAGCTGACTCTCTTCCCTATGGCCCTAGGAGAGACCTGACCTCAATCTTGCCTTGCCACCATTTGGTACTCATTGTTTTATTTCAGCTTAACATTGTGTGTGTGGATAAGAAATCAATATGGTTATTGCCAGCCCAACTCTACAGTCAGAGAAGCTACATTTGTGCTTCCTAGTGGTCTTCACCTGGTACTTTGTCCATAGCAGATAATCTAGGAACATTTTTTTTATTTGATTTGAGATCCAGAATCAATGTATTATTATTGTAATTGCATTATTATTGGGATATGTTATTTTATTATCAATTTCTTGGGCACTGCTTACAGAACTCCATTCTAGAAGAGGAGGCAGGTTTGAGGGGAAGGTGATTTTCCTATGGCAACAGAGCCAACTTAAATCCAGTCTGGCTGCTCTTACCACCTTTTATACTATATATATGACTCTGCAGATATTTCGAGTAGTTGAAGAAACAGTGTGTTTTATCACACTTTACAAGGTAGTGTCAGTTATTTGCAGGCTTGTTTCCATGCGCGATCTCCCTGCCACCTAATGTGGTGCTGGGGGAGTCAAACTTGTGTGGGCTGGTTGGCTGTTTAAATTCCTCTAATAATATAGCTTGGCAAATGTTTTCCTCCTTCCTCTGTGAACTTACTTAGCTAATGATTTATACGGATATCACTTAAATGGTTCCAACAGAAATGTATATGTATTCTGTGACCTAATATTCCTAAAAATTCAGAAGAGCTTGTATTGGAGGATCACACAGCAGGAACAAGTAAGTACAGGAGTGCTGAGATAGAGGATGATGGCAAATGCAGAAAAAGAAATAAATATACACCAACGGTTTGCTGTTACTCTTCTGTTTAACGTTACGTTTTATAAAATCTGTCCTCTGCATGGTTTTGGCATTATTTATATGGGCAGAGAAATGGTTTTAGTGAGGTTTTATTTATGATTGATCATCTAGTTTAAACTATGCATAATTTGGTGAATAAATTTTATTCTACATACCTGAAGTCCAAGGTTATCATTGGAGTGGTTTAAACAGTCACCATCTTAAAGTTGTATGACTGACTGACTTCTCGAAGTCATCTTAAAATTGAGGCCAGAGTCTTAGGTGACTGGTCTAAAGTTTTTAGGAAGTATGTAACTAAAGAAATCATTTCTAAAATAGTAGTTGCATGGAATTTGATAAATGGGATTCATTATCCAATTTTTAACCATTTGCACTTTCTTTTAGAAATACTTTAAAAATAGTGTTGACTATAGTATTCAGACATGTGGTAGGTCTCACTGGGGAATCCAAACACATGCAAGGATATTTCTGAACAAATGCTGTGGTACGTTAGATATGCTGTCTTCATTCTTGCTGAAGGCTGCGGAATTAATGTGCTAAATACATGCATGTGTACATGTCTCTGTGCATATATACATGCATGTGTGTGGATATGCATATACATATATGCACATATTCACACATGTACATATGCACCTATATGCACATTTTAAATACATTTCAGTGTTTTTATATCTTTCTAGTGAAGAGCAGAAAATTCTTTTCGCCAAATTTAGTAAATATACCCCTCAAGGCTGTTAAAAATCTGCTGTCTAGGTACCTAAGTAAGATAATAAGACATACAAAAAGCTTTTTGAAACTTTGAAATGTTCAGGTGTTAGGGAGGATGCAGTGTTAGGCATTACTACTCTCATTGTACTATGGTAAGAGCTCGGAATATCTCTGTGGAAGAGACGAGGGCGGAAACTGTTGTATCCACTTCACGAAAGGAGAACCTGAGGTGCAGAGTGTATAGTTTGAGCAAATGATGGAGCTGGGGAGGCAGCAGAGAGCTTCTCACTTGTGCGGCTTCCTTCCGTGTTTTAGGATACCCAGCCCTCCCTTCTGTTAGGAAACCACCACTGGAACTTTGGATGAAACAACTAGAAACAACTGGTTGGAATCCTAGTGCTTGTAAGAAAGAAATATCGATAGATTTCAATAGATGATAGATGTCAATAGATTAATTGAAATAGATGTGAATTAATTCAATTAAGAGACTGAGAACTCTAAAATCAGAATCCAACTTTTGTCTCAACCTAGTCCACTAAAGCCTAGAGCAATTTATACTTATCCTTTGAGATTTTATTTTTTATTTTTTATTTTTTTTATCCTTTGAGATTTAAATACAGATATTCTCAGGGCGCCTGGGTGGCTCAGTCGGTTAAATGACTGACTCTTGATTTCAGCTCCGGTCATGAGAATGAGGTCAAGTGCTGAATCAGGCTCTGTGCTCAGTGGGGAGTCCGCCTGAGATTCTCTCTCTCCCTCTCCCCCTGCATCTCCCCCTGCTTGCACTTTCTCTCTTTCTTTCTCTCTCTCTGAAATAAGTGAATAAATAAAATTTTTAAATACAGATATTCTCAGTTTGTCATAATTTATAAACTAGCTGGGACTTCCATAAGCACCATTTTATGTAATCCTATGAAGTAGATATTATTATCCACATCTTATAGATGAGGAATGGGGAGTTTATGAGAAACTTCCAGAGGCCACATAAGTAGTAACAGGTAGAGCAGGAAGTCAGACCCACGTCTGTTGGTCTTTCCCATTATGATTTGATCCATCTGGTGTCTCCATGTTGTCTTTTTAAGACAGGGCCATGTATTCTTTCTTTTTTTTTTTAAGATTTTATTTATTTATTTGAGAGAGAGTGTGTGGGGGGGGGAGAGGGTGTGCATGAGCAAGGGGAGGGGCAGAGGGAGAAGGAGAGAGAGAATCTCAAGTAGACTCCCCGCCAAGCGCAGAGCCCAACACGGGGCTCAATCTCACGACCTGAGATCATGACCTGAGCCGAAATTAAGAGTCAGACGCTCAACTGACTGAGCCACCCAGGAGCCCCAAGACAAGGCCACGTATTCTTGATGTAGGCGACAGCCCACTGCTTGTAGGGGGTGCTCATTAATGGTGAAAGAATAAATCTCTAGTTGTCTATTTTATACCGTCATCAGAGAGGTGGTGTAAAATATTGGTGAGGGCCTGAGAGCAAGCCTACCTAAGTTTTCACCCAACTACACCACTTAGGAGCTCTGTGGCCTTGGGCAGATTATATCAGCTCTGTGCTTCCATTGTCGGGAAAAGGGGGATGATACTCGTCCTTGCCTCCCATAGTTGTTGTAGAGATTAAAGAATCAATGCTCGTAAGGCGCTTTGAGCAGTGCCCGGCACATGGCATGGGCTCTGCAAATGCTTGCTGTTTATACTATTATTACATGGACGGGGGGACATCTTGCCAGACAATGGGAATAGCGGGACTAGGACAGTGGGGGAAGATGCCTTTCCAGAAGTTACATCACACATGTTTTGCGTCCCTGTAAGGTGCCCTGTTGGAGCCCAAGGAAGCGCTTCTGGCTGAGGAAGCAGCGTCAGCAGCGTGAGGTGGCTGGGTACCCGGTGTGGTTGCAGAGTTGCTGAGACTGTGTCAGCTTTGCTGTTTGTCTTGCTGGAAACAAGCATGAAAACTGATGCTCTCCTTTTCTCTCTTCTGGTCTCCTTCCACGAACATTCGTCAAGGGCATTAGAGCTGGAAAAGCAGCCTAGAGAGATCTTGGTCCAATTCTCTTGACCTCCAGGTGAGGAGACAGGCCCAGCAAGGGTAAGTGACTGGCCCAAGGTCACAGAGCCAGCTTAAGCAGGTGTGCGTCTAGAATGGTGGTTTCTGGCCTCCTAATTCAGAACCCTTTCCACAGAACCACACTGGCTCCCTTGGAGAGCATCCCTTAGGAGAATGAAAGAAATAACTCTTCCTTGTCTTTAAAAGCCCCTTGGTATGTTTGCCACGGACTGAGGACTCTGTCCCACCAGTCCCCTGGTGATTTCAATGAGATGTGCTGTTCTTTCTGCTTCCCCCTCCGTGGTGGTGCAGGGGTGCTGTGGGCAGCTATGATTGTGCTTGTGTTCTGACCCCATGCTGCCTCTGGTTCTCTGGAATTCACTAGAAAGGGGCTCAGGAACCAGCCTCAGAGTCTGTGTTAGAGATGATGTTGGTCCTTTGGGCCACTTTTTTGTCAGTAGAATGAAGATAGTACTTCTCAGAAGTGCAGTAGGAGGAGGCCAGCTGCAGACTGGGGAGTAATTTGGACAATATGGACAGTGTTACCATGGGGTACTTGTAATCCGGGAAACCTTCACTGTCCCCATCCGACCTCAGGCCAGGAAGGCGTGCGAAACACCTGAGCCCACCTCCTATTCCTTCTTTCCTCTGTTTGATCCTTTGCACTCTCTGTACCTGTCCAGGACGTTCTAGAAACAAAGGGAGAGCTGCCTTCTCCCAGGCTGTCCTGGACGTCAGAGCAGGTGTGAGGGACATTGGGTCATCTGAGGGCAGCCCAGGGTAGGTGAAGCAGGGCCGGGGAAGCCACTGGGCAGAGTCTGAATTAAAAGGTACTGTTTGTGGGGTAAGTCCACCTGCTCAAGAAACCACAGAATTTTCATTAATGGCAATTTTTATACATCAGTATGTAATGTTTTCTACGTCTAAAGGTAAACTTACAGAAAGAAGTTTTCACTCAAGCATGAGGTATTCTTTCTAGCAAGTCTCCTAGCTGGAGAGCAAAGGGATGAGGCAGCTATTTCTTGAAAATGAAGGCTTCCCTGGGTTGGGTTCAGGTGGTTGGTGTGAACCATATCTCCCCAATTCCAAACCCAGTTCCCTCTCTGGGAATGCCTGGTGTGCTGTTGTTGTACTTGTGTTTGTTGTTTGTTTAATCCTGGTAGGGTGCCTCCAGGACAAAGCCACTGATCGGACAACTGGAGACTCCCACACCTGCTTCTACTCAGGTTTTCTTGAAAGATATCAATATGGTGGTTGAAATTTTGGTGGATTTGTTCTTGGGCCCAGAGTTCATTCATTTGTTCGTTCCTTCCTTCCTCGTTTGCTTTTCTTTTTTTTTTTTTTTTTTTTTTGAGTGCTTCATTTTTTAATACCTCATAGAAGTTTAGTAGGAATAGATAAGCTGATCTGACCCACCAAGAGTATCCATGAATAAGTTGCTGATTGTCATTTATACCACAGTAAAGCTGAAAAAAAAAATAAGTTGCTTATTGATATAATTTCCTGGAGAAATATGGCAAAAAGTTTTTACTTTCCAAAACATAGTCATTTAATGAAGTGACACAGTATTTTATTATGCAGACTTGGATGCGTTAGCTCATTTAGGCACTTCAGGGACAGTCATTATGAAGTTATTATGAAGTCCGCTATTATTAATATTCAGTCAATATAAGTTTTCCAAGAAGATAATATTCCTGTTTAAAAAACCATTTAGCATGAGTGTTTTTTCCTTTATAAATACAATAATGTCAAACAATATAGCACAAGCTTCCGAATGGAAATTTTGTTTTGAAGAAATTACGTAAGCAAGAAATATGCCTGATATTTCCACAATATTGTTGCCGAGTCAGGTGACCAGATGGCAGTGAGACTTTGCAGAGCACATACTTCAGACTTGTGTATTCTCTGTACTCAGGAGTCACCTAGTGTATACAATTTCATCTCCATTTGCAGTACCGACCTGCATTCACTTATATGCATAAACCATAATTTTGTGAATGAACTAACCCATAATATCAATATATCATTTAGAATGTTTTTCATTGCGTCTCTTTCTGGATGGTGTTCTACACTACATTTATCATATAAAATCTTGTTATTTGGAATTTGGTTTACCATGATACAGATCCAGTTGAAATTTGTCTCTTCTGCTAAAAAAGAAACCTACCTAGAAAAATGAATATTTGTAAGATCTTGAACCCAGTGTCCTAAATGTTGGTAATTACCTTTTCACCTAAAGAGATATGGCGGTGACCCTGGGCAGCTGTAGGTTCAAGAGTCTACAAGTACTTGAAATAACTCTGCTCCCTTTAACAATTTTTTATGGCTCAGACTTTTAAATAATTTAGATGTGTCTTCTAATTACTCTGAATTGGAGGGCTCTCAGATCTACGTAAGAGGGCCGCATCACCCTTCCAAGATTGCAGATACTTGCCTAGCCTTAATTCTTTGTCTCCCTCCCTTTGTTTACTTCTTTAAGATAGAGAGAAAAGGGATGGTTTGCTCTGTGGTCTGGCCTATTTTTACATCCCCTCTTCTGCCGGAATGTACTTCCTCCTTAGCGCTGGGCTGGTCTGGCCTCAGGTGGGGTCTGGTCCTCTGGCGCTTTGCTACCCCAAGTGTGTGGTCTGCTGACCACCATCTGCACCTGGGAACTTGTTCAAAATGCAGACTCCCAGGTCCCGTCCCGGTGCCTCTGAATCAGAATGTGCGGTGGAACCAGAAGCCCAGGTGATTGGTTTGCACATTTGTCTTTGAGACGCTCTGATCTAGGACACTTCCCTGCAGAAAGCAGATTTAGCTGCCCCTTCTGTGAGATCCAGTAGCATCTGGAATTTTTCTCTCTTGCACCACTCACCACAATGTAGAGGAATTAACCATTTCCTTGTCTTTCTTTCCCACTGCGTTGAAAGCTCCTTGAGGACAGGGGTGTTATCTGAGATCCAAATGTATTTCTAGTACACGGCAAAGCTCCTGAGACATCCTAGGTGCTTTGTATATTTTGTTGCATAGAATGATAGCAATTTCACATAAGGGAAGATTGAGGAACATGATGATGTATTCCCTTTCCTCTAAAAAAAATTTCAGAATGCTTTGTCTTTGAGTGAATAGAATCTTCAGGCACTTTGAAAGCATAACTACGTTTATCTTAACAAAATGTTTGAGAGTGACAAATTTGTATTCTTTTCGAAGATGGAAACTGACACTAAAAAACAACAAAAAATCGTTTCAATGTAGTACATTGAATCCCCCTCAGAATTGGCATAGAATTTCCACTTTTGTTGTCAGTTCTTCTCAGAGGGGATGCATGATACTCTCTTTTAAAATGTAGTCAGAGGGAAATGTGTGAATGGCCCACCAATGACATACCCGTCCTGTTGAAAACAAGTCTGGTTGAGTTTTGCCTCTCATGTTTACAGCTTGTCCAGTATTTTAAATATGAAAAAACTGTATTAATGACTCCAAAGTTCCAGCCAGAAAACTACCTTCTGGAAAGAAATTGGCATTAATGCGAGCTGAATTCCTAGATTTCATTTCTTGAACCTTATTGATCACTGGACACACACTTTCACATACAAATAAAATGCGGTCCACATCTCAAGGAGCTGATGTGTTGAGACAGGCAGCTTTCCTGGAACACCCAACAAGTGTGCATAAGGTGGCCAGAGCACACTGTAGGATGGGCACAGACACTTGGCAGACAGGTTCAGAAGAGACACTGATCATAGCCACCCAGTGAGTCAGAAGAAGGTGACATTGGAGGAACCTGGAAGGAGGGTAGGCTTTTCTGGAATAGAGGCAGGGGGAAGGGAGGTCTCAGTGGATAGGGCAGCTGGAACACTTCTAGACAGAGAGATACAATATGCGGGCTGAGTCTGGAAGAGGCGCTGGGTTGCTGGAGAAGGTGCATGTGAGCAGGTGTGGAGAGGTCAGGTCAGAGCACAGAGGTGCCGCAGGTGTACCTCCTCCGTGAGCAGCGGGGTAACCTCTGCAGTATTTTGCATGGAGGAAGACTGGGAGGGAATATTGGGGGGATGAAGACGGCGCCTGAGGTGGTGTGCCATATGAAGACCAATCAGAGCCATGCGGGGTGGGGTAGAAGCTGAGAGACCGCCTGGCATGTGATTGGGGGAAGTCCTGGCCAAGGGATGGGGCACATGGACCTCACCTGGGACATGAGGAGGAAGGATCAGGGGAGCTCTGCAAACATAGGGAGGCAAGGTGTGAAGGAAGCGGGTTCTTAAGTCTGAGTGTTTGGGAATGTGCTGGGGCATGAACAGAAATAGAGAACCCAAGCCAATGGCAGGATGCAGGGCTGTACATTTGGACATTTTTCTCTCCTTCCAGTAGGATGCCTAATGACAGAATTAATTACCATGACCCCATTGGCCTGAGAAAAATGAGGCCAACCCAGAAATCCATGAGGCCACAAACCTGCAACCCTACATAAGAACACAGTGCTTCAGGGGCACCTGGGTGGCTCAGTCGGTTAAGCATCTGACTTTGGCTCAGGTCATGATCTCAGGGTCTTGGGATCGAGCCTGTGTTGGGCTCCATGTTCATCAGGAGTCTGCTCGTCCTTCTCCCTCTGCCCCTCCCCCCCCGCTCATGCACACGTGCGCTCTCTCTCAAATAAATAAATAAAATCCTAAAAAAGAGAAGAACACAGTGCTTGTTATGGTTGGTGACACCAGTGGGTAGAGGTTGGCTGTGGCAGGCACATTGCTCAGGGTAGGAGAGAGGGGGCATGGAGCAGTTTCCCCCATATGCGGGGCTGATGGGCACAGACACAGATGAAGACCTTGAATATCATGGTGGTGTATTACAGTTAGCACTGCTGAGATGCGTTATACTCATTAGGATGAACATTTAGGCCTATGAGGTAAGTAGTGACTATAGCCTGGATTTTTTAAGATGGTCCAAATGGACCAAACACTTATTGTTGGCTGCATATAGTGGGAGAACTCATCTTCTGAAGTTCTGACTTTTAGTCAGTGGTTTTCATCACTGATGATTTCAGAATGTCGCTTGTATTTTCCTTCCTGCTTTTCTCTTCCCTCCATTCCTTCCTCCAGCCTTCATTCACTACTAAACTTCTTTAGGGTTTCTACATCAACCGCTGTACCTACTCACTCATCAGCTCAGTCACTCACCCCTTACAACCTGATTTCCGCCCCACCATGGTACTGCGGCTGTTTCCTCAAAGATCGCCAATAATTTCGGGTTGCCAAATGTCATAGCCTTTCCAAAGTATAGATGCTCTTTGATTTTTCTGAAATGTGACACCCTGTTGACCTATGCTTGACCAGGGCCCTGTTCTCAAAACTCTCAGATTGCTTGATTATGACATTAAGTACATTTGTCTCCTGTTTTAGTTCATTTGGGCTACTGTAACCAAAGAGCAGAGACTGGGTAGCTTACAAACAACAGAAGCTTCCTTCTCACCATTCTGGAAGCTGGGAAATCCAAGATCAAGGTACCACTTCCTGGTTCATAGATGGCATGTTTTTGCAGTGTCCTCACGTGGCAGAAGTTGGCTTGGGGGCTCAGAGGGGTCTCCTTTATAAGGGCACCAATCCCGCATTCATGAGGGCTCTACCCTTGGGAGTTAAGCACCCTCCAAAGGCCCCACCACCTAATACCTTGACACTGGGCAATAGGACTTCCACATATGAATTTTGGGGGGACACAGACATTCAGTCCGTAGCACCTCCCTACTTTTCTGAGGGCTCTTTCTTCTCTCCTTGGCAGACTCTTCTTCTTCCTGTCTCCTTGATGGGGACATTTTTCAAAATCCAACACCCGGACTGCCTTTTTCTCCACATCTTCGACTTTGAAGATTTCCAGGTTTTGTCTCTTACTTAAATTAGGAGGATGGGCAAGGCTGTGCCTCCAGCCCTGATGTTGAAAGCGGTGGTCTCCACAGTGGGGGCCCATGAGATGATCCACTGGGGTATAGAAAGAAAGTGTTAGAACATCTACTCAGGGGCGCCTGGGTGGCTCAGTGGGTTAAGCGTCTGCCTTCGGCTCAGGTCATGATCCCGGGGTCCTGGGATCGAGTCCTGCATCGGGCTCCCTGCTCAGTGGGGAGCCTGCTTCTCCCTCTCCCACTCCCCCTGCTTGTGTTCCCTCTCTCTCAAATAAATAATATCTTAAAAAAAAAAAAGAACACCTACTCATAATTTTATCTTTAAAAGAAAGAAAGAAAAAAAAATGACAAATATCATTTAGAATTGGCCCCTGACTTGTCAGGCAGACAAACACAGCTCTGTGAGTCATTCCAAGGGAAGAATGGGCCTGAGAGGTGCCCTTGCTCACCCACCTCCACCTGAGAAGACATAAGGCAGTTTCCATGTGTTCAGTTAAGTGGATTTCTGGATTATATGATCTAGTTTTACCTAAACTAACCCTCACAAAGTAGACCAAGAACCTAAGAAGATTCCTGAAGGAAATCATGACCTGAAGATCATACTGTGAGACGGCCGACACATGTACCCGTGGGAGCATTTTGTCCACCATGTGACAAGGACAGAACAATGACTGATGTGGTCAGCTTCATTGATCTCACTGAAAGTGCTATTATTAATAAGGTTTTTCTGTGAGAAGCAAAAATTTATTTTAATTATTTCTTTTATCTGTTTTTAAAAGTTTTAATGTGTAAGTTTTCAATGTACCTAATATGTTAGGTTGGTAGTAGATCTGTTACCATATGTAAATAAGTATACATATTGGGGGATGTTGGGGGATGCAAAAGGATTTTGTGCCGGAAGGGTACAGAGTGAATACAATTTGGAGACCATTATACTAGCGACTTGAAACCATGTTTCTAGGGCTTCATAGACAAATCTGTGCTTGTGTCTGGCTGGATCCTGCACATTTCAGCCAGGCAGCACGCCCACATGTCTTATATCACCAGCCTCTACTGCTCAGAATGTAGGGCTGGAGCGTCCAGTAGGAAAGGAACCCCCTCCGGTGACACAGACAATCTCAAAATTCGGCCCAGAAGGAAGGGACAGAGTAGAGGCATGGAGTCAGCTCAAGAATACTTACATGCATTTCTACTCTTTGTTCTAGAGTAGGCTGGGGAGGTCTTAGTCAATCCCTGCGAGGCATGGGGCACTTGAAGGAGGTGATGGCTACTTTGACTGTGCACAGTAAGCCTTCCTGCCACCCACCCCTCACGTGCCATGGTCCTCTGACTCCTAAACTCAAGCTGGAACAAGCCATAGGACACGGCTAACTGCTTCATGATTCTTCCTACTAACCAACTCATGGACTCCATCAGGAACTTTGCCAACAAATCCCTGGGAAGCCTTGCCTTGCAGAGCCCCCCATCTGACCCCAGGGGACACCTTATCCACATTCTCCTGTCCTCCTCACCTGTGGCTGGCTCCAACACATGGTTCCACACATAGCAAAAACAAGCCTTTGCAGGTAATTAGTGAGCAAGTGCAGAAAGCCATTCTGGCTCTGGGGTTGGGAGAAGACCTGCAAACCTGAGTGTGTCAGGTCACTGTCCTGGGGAAGACAAATGGGAGGGTCTCAGCACCTAGCATGGCTCTGTGGGGTGGAGAGAATGCATATCATCTTAATTACCCCCAAGAGGAACAAGAAGTGTGGAGTGGGTACCTCCATAGAAAAGGTTTGAGAAAATCCCAGAATCCCTAGCCAGAATGACAGATGAAGGTATCTCTCTTGCGGAGCCACTCAGTAAAAACCAGAAAAAGTGACTCTTCCTTCAAATGGGAAGACATGCACCAATGCAAGGCTTCAAAGGACATGAACAATCAAGGACATGAATGTGACTCTACCAAACAACACAATAATTTGACAGTAACTGACCCCAAAGAAACGGAGATCTGTGAATTACTGGACAAGGAATTTTGAATAATTGTTTTAAGGAAGCTCAAAGAAGTACAAGAGCACACAGATAGAAAACTCAATGAAATCATGGAAGCAGTACATGAACAAAGCGAGAGGTTCAACAGAGAGAAATCATAAAAAAGAACCAAACAAATTCTGGAGCTGAACAATGCAATGAATGAGATGACAGATGAAAGATCAGACAGAAGCCGAAGGTGGCCAGGTGCACATGGTAGGGTGAGGAGCCCTGGGAAGACAGAAGAAACAGCCAGAGTGGCAGGAAGAGCATGAACAGGGAACAGCACAAGGGCTGAAGCATGACTAGAGAGAACTGCTCTCCTGTTTCCACTTCCTGGGCCTGTGGTGATAAGTCCCCTCTGGTGTCTTTCTCTTCCTTTCTTTTCCTTCTTCTGCCTTCCTGTGCTGGCTCCCATTGCCTTATACCTGGACAATTGCAACAGCCTTTACTCTCTACCTCTTCCGATCTGTTGTGTGTCACAAAAGCCAACCAATCTTACAGCACTCTTTCATTATCTCGCTCTCTCTCTCAATTAAAGAATGGCTCTTCTGTGCTCAAACCATTTAATCTGGCATTCAAGACCTCCATGTTTGGGTGTCAGTCTGTTTCCTGCTCTGTCTTCCGTGACATGTCCCTCTCTTGCCACTGGGCAAACAAGAACTCTTGTCTGCTCTCTTGATAGACTGTGTTTGATTCCATTCCATCTCGATGTCTTCATTTTGTCAGTTCCATAATCCCCTTACCCTTTCTCTCTCTGCCCATTACAAATATCAGCCATCTTTGAAAGGCCATCTCCAAGGCTCAAATATGAAGCCTTTCCTGACCAACTAGCCGGAATCCTGTCCCCCCTCTCTAGGATGCTGTTGCCATCACAGGGGACCCTGAGCTGCCTCCAATTTGCTTATAATCCTTAAGGCAGCAGCCAGGGTCTGTTCTCTGCATCCATCCGCATAGTTCCCACCAAGGTAACCCAGAAGTTCAGGGAGTGACTTTGGGTTTCAAAGGGGCCTGAAAACCTCCTTGTTGCTCTTACTCAGGTGGAATCATTTAAAAAGGTGTCCACTCTAAGCTTTTTGTCTTGGGTGTCTCCTTGGGCATTTTTTCCTGAGTAGAGAACCCAGTGACTTGATGTCTTCTGTGGAGGCAAAGGTTATCCTATGAAACCTCATAGGGTCTTCAGGCAGAGGGAAATTCCCCAGTGAGGGATATCCTGAAGGTTTAGTTATCCAAACCTGGCCGCATTTGCCAGACTTCTCCCATCTGTAGATAATTCTGAAGGCTACAGTTTGCTTGTCAACATGATCTGTAAGCAATTTGATTAACAGATGTTTTTGAACTGGAAATCTAGGCTGTACCAATGTAGTCAGACTAAAATATATGTTTAAATATATAGATATATGATCTCTCTCTCTCCCTCTCTCCCTGTATCTATATCTCTTCAATGGGAGATTGGAGCCTGCTGGGGCTGGCAGCTTGTCTCCTGGGTCATAGACTTGGTGTCCAAAGCTGTTGACTCTGAAGGTGTTGAACTGGCTAGAGATGAACTCCTCTGAGACTCTGTGGACAGTGGGAAATATACTTTGTATGCACAACCTCACTGTTCAAGCAGGGCTTGTTAACCAGCTCCATCTCCACTTTGTACATGAAAAATAGAATGTAAATCACGACTAAATGACATATCATTGAAGCCCATTAGAAAGAGAGAAAAAAAGCAGGAGTCCTGGACTACTATGTCCTGCTGGAAACAGCCTAAGAACAGGAGAGCACTTCGAGAAGGTTCCATGAGGAGCCACAAGAATGGCCAGAGGTTGGAGATTAGGTTCTGGGAGGAGAGCCAGAAGCAACTGGCGTAATTTAACCTGGAGAAGTAAGACAACTGGCATCAGTTAACATATATTTATGACTGCATTTGAGTGGCCAGGATTTTGTGGGGCCACTATGCTTTTTTTTTTAAATCCTCGAAGATTTAGAATCATAATTTTTAATTTAAAAAAAGTTTTTAGAAGATTTTATTTATTTATTTATTTATTTAAGAGCGAGAGAGTGCGCTCATGCCTGCACAAGCTGGGGGAGAAGCAGAGGGGGAGGGAGAAGGAGAGAGATTCTGAAGCGGACTCTGTGCTGAGCAGGGAACCTGACGTGGGGCTCCATCTCATGGCCCGAGACCATGACCTGAGCCAAAACCAAGAGTCAGACTCCTAACCGACCGAGCCTGCGCCACCCCCCCGGCCCAGGTGCCCCCATATCTTATTTTAGAGTGAAGATCATCCCAGAGAAATTAAACCACTGAGTTCACCATTTGTCACAGGCTGGGTGAGGTTCAGGACGTGGGACTTGAGGACGTGGAAGTGTAGGGGGCAAACTTTTCCTTTACCCTCCGAAGGGGTCTTTTAGGCTGGCCCTGAGGATTGAGTTGACATAAGACGGATCAATAGGAGAAAGGCATACAAATGCATTGAACACCAGTGTTACGTGGTATAGAAGCCTTCCTGAGGAATAGAGACCCAAAGAAATTGGGGAAACCAACTCGCGTTTGCCTTGGGTGCCACAAAGACAGGCTTGTGGACAAATGACTGAACTCTGTGGGGAAGTTTAAAGGTAGATGGGAATTATTTTAACAAGGTCCATTTGTGCAGAATTCTCTTGGTCTCAACTTCTCGTCCTTGATGATAAGAATGTTACTTTCCTTCTGATAGAGGAAGGACATCTTCCACATGGGAATTTCCTCTCCTGCTTTTGAGAAAAAGAAGGAAGGTCAGTGTGTTTTGCTTATTTTTGCTGTTTTTAACTCAAAATATTCAATAGGTCAGAGCGGCAGATTTTGGGGATGGGGGCATGTTTTGAACTCCCTCAGAAGTCATAGATGAAATTTAGGTTGGATAAAAACAGTCTTCTGTTAGAGAAGCTTATTTAATATTGGAATGAGGGAGACTATAGTATTTTATCTGGAGAATTTAGAAAATGCAATTTCTACAGGGATAGTTATAGTTCTGCCCAGAGGAGGAAAGAGTGAGTTGATTTCTCAGTGCCTCCTTAGTGTGATGGCTCCAATTATAGGAGTTGGTTTTTCCTTGGCACCTATGTAAGAGAAATTATCTTGGCAAACATATAGTTTGACACTTGCCATCATTAAAATAGCATTTAAAAATTTTTAATTCCGGTATAAAGTGTTATATTAGTTTCAGGTGTACAATATAGTGATTCAGCAATTCTCTGCTGAATCGTGCTAAGTGTGCTCTTCATCCCCATCATCTGTGTCACTCATTCCCCCCACCTGCCCTCTGGTGACCATCTGTTCTCTACAGTTAAGAGTCTGTTTAAGAGTGTGGTTTTTGTTTGTTTCTTTTTTTCTTTGTTCATTGGTTAAAGTAACATTTTTATATCCTATTTTCAGCCAGATATGTTTTAAGGCCAACAGCGGGGATGATGCTGTTTTCCATTAGGGCCCTTAGTTTTTATCTGATATTGCCAGTAACTGAATCGGTTTGAGTATCTCCATGTTCATGATCTTTTCCGTGTTTCGGGCTTTCTCACTGGGGTGGCGTTTCCACTCTGAGTTCTTATCTTTTCAAGGACTGCATGAGTGTGATTGTACCAAGCAGATTTAGAGTAATCAGAACATTATGATGGCCAAGTGGCTGTCAGCACTAGAGCGCTGTTTTCAGTGGAAACAATTTCTGCACTGCTGGGGACACCTGTTTTTCTTTTTGTCTTTGCATGCTTGGAGAGCAGAAAGCTGGACCTGAACCTCTCAGTTTCTGGTTAGTGTATTGATTCGTGAAATGATGCCTGAACCCTGAGGTTTATATAAGTAAGTAAATAAAAAGCTAACAAGGCCAAGGGTCTTACACAGGTATATTGCTCTTTTTTTTTTTTTAAAGATTTTATTTATTTATTTGACAGAGAGAGAGAGACAGCGAGAGAGGGAACACAAGCAGGGGGAGTGGGAGAGGGAGGAGCAGGAAGCCTGACGCGGGGCTGGATCCCAGGACCCTGGGATCATGACCTGAGCGACCCAGGCGCCCCCAGGTGTATTGCTCTTATTTGGCAGAGTGGCAATACATTTTAAGTGATAAGTAAGGATGAGTCACATGTGATTCTCTGGGGAAAAAACCAAAACCACAGAGTCCACTGTCCAAGAAGTAAGCCGTGAAGATGATTGGGTGGGGGAGAGATGATGATGATGAGGGTGCTGATGCTGATCGTGGTGGTGGTAGTGTTGTTGTTGTTGGTGGTGGTGGTGGTAACATCTCTGTTGTTGAGCACACGTATTCCTTTTTTTTTTTTTTTAAAGATTTTATTTATTTATTTGAGAGAGAGAATGAGAGAGCGAGAGAGAGCACATGAGAGGGGGGAGGGTCAGAGGGAGAAGCAGACTCCCTGCTGAGCAGGGAGCCCGATGCGGGACTCGATCCGGAGACTCCAGGATCATGACCTGAGCCGAAGGCAGTCGCTTAACCAACTGAGCCACCCAGGCGCCCGAGCACACGTATTCCTGTTGCTGTGTTATTTATCTCCCGACTGTGTAACACCACCACTGGGCAGGTGTTGAATCTGCATGTTACTGATGAGGAAGTTCAGGGAGGTCAGCTGCTTGCCAAAACTGAGCTTAAAATCTAGGTGTTTCTCAAATCTAAGCCTCTGGGGGCGGTGTGTGTGTGTGTGTGTGTGTGTGTGTGTGTGTATCATACTGCCTCCTAATACAAACGTGTCATAATTTTGGGATTTAAAAAAGCTAACCAGCTGAAATAAGGGGGAAATCACACACAGCTTGGAAAGGCTACCAGTAAGTTTTGTGGACAATCCGGGGTTAGGCTGGGAGCTATATTCAGACCACAGGGGCTGCCCTCCCTACAAAGAGGTAAAGTGAGGAGATATCCTTGCTGAGATATTTTTTACAACTTGGCCAGTCCATCTTGCAACGAACTAGAGGATGTAAGCCGGTGGTTCCCCAATTTAAGAGGTATCAGGATCACCTGGAGGGATGGTAGCACTACGGATTGCTGGGCCCAGCCCCAGATTCTGGCTCGAGATGCTGCATTTCTGCTCCCCAGTGATGCTGATCCTGCTGGTTGGGAGACCACGCTCTGAAAAGCACGACTGAGCCGTCTCAGCCCAAGGTCTCCACTCTGATCCTGCAGCTGTTTCTCCAAGGGGGTGACCAAGCACAAGAGCCTGTGAGGGCCCCCAGGGTCAGCCTGGACAGCTGAGGCTGGTCTTCGGGGACTTGCCATCTGGCTCATTCTGAGGCCTGCTGGAGGCTTCAGGACAGCAACATCTGCCCTGCGCAAGAGAGCATCACCCCCCTCAGTGACTGGAGTGCTCTGATGCATGCCTGGCGTAAGTTTTAACTGAGGGTCAGCTGTGGCAAGGAAAGCCACTAATGCCATTGGCTTCTTTCAGCCTTTTGCAATAGGAGGTTTGCTAGGGACCCTGCTGTGACAGGTGGTCTTTTGGCTATAGCACTTCAGAACCTGAGTATTCGTGAATATTCATACCATGAGTATTCAGACCCCAGCACTATGGAAGGCCCACTGTGGATGCCTAACTCAATGGCTTTCTCCCACCAAACCTACATGAAGTCTTTCACAACATTTTGAAAAGTATTTTCAATGTATTTAAATTGTTTCTACCGTGTTTTGTTTTGTTTTTTTAAATATTAGCTGCCTAACATAGACCTATAGCCTTTTCATATTAGAGAAAACTAATTCTGGTTAGCTCAAGCAAAAGATGTTTATTAGGAGAATACTTGTTTATCTTAGCTATTCGAAGAGAAAAATGAACATGCAAGACCCTCCTGGAGGGTCAGTCAGGTCTGTTTCTGGAATGTCATTTTAGGAATTCATAATCCTCTTTATAGGGCATAACCATTGGTAAAACTCAAACTAATTCTCATCCCTCTCCTCTCCCCTCCCCTCCTGTCCTCTCCCTCTTCTCTCTCTCTCTCCTTTCCCAAATTCAGAATCCTGGGAGAGCATAGGCCTGTCTTGGCATAAGAGTTATCCTTGGATCAAGCAGATAGGGTTGGGCTCACATGGCATAACTGTGGCCCTTGGTGGCCCCTCTTGGTGTTTTGGGAGCTATGCCCAGAAAAGAGTGGTGTCTTGTCAACCCAGCACCCCACCAAGAGTTGTCAAAAGTGTTCACGCTTAAATGAGAGTCAGGGAATTAAAACTGCATAGTTGTATTCCTCCGAAGAGGAACGTCTCTAGTACCATCGCAGAGGTGTGTGGAACTTGTCCTGCTTGCAGTAAAATGTAGTAAAAATTCACTCTCACCCTTACAGGGTGCCTTGTAAGGAGAGACTCAGCCTCCAAAGAGAGGCAGAGCATCCTGATGGTTGACTTTTAGCAAGAAAGATTTGCTTTCATTTCTAACTGTTTTTAATCCTATGAAAGCTCAGAGAGTTTTGAATTCAAAAGAGTTAAATACACCCATAAACGTGTATCAGTCTCATGGCCTGAACTCTCTGGTACTGACATTTCCTCCTGAAGCCTGATGCTTCCAGAGTTATCTGGTGCTGTGCGTGGCAGGGGCTGAGCAAGGACTCAGCGTTCCGGATGGCTCTCTTTCTGCCCTTTCGCAGAGCACTCACTTTCCACTGGCTTCTAATTCCAAGAGCTGTTCTCCGAACAAGGGACCTCCTTGAGGCCAGAGGCTGTCCTCAATTTGAGAAAGCCATTGTCTAGGTCCTTATGTTCCAAGGGAGGGAACAGTGGGTCACGGTCAGGGGAAGCTGGGAGTGCTGCCAGTGAGTGCCATCTTCTAGGACTCCACGTGGTAGAGGAAAGAGCTCAAGATTATTAAAATAAGGCCAACTATGTATCTGAAAAGTCAGCATGTTTATGTACAATAGCAAATGGAACTTACTAAAAAGGAAGGCAGCAAAGGTTCACTTCAGTGGTTGGATAGTCTGACTTCCTTTATTAAAAACAACACCTGTTCTTCAAAGCTGGTTCTGAGGGAAGCCCCCCCCCCCCCAGAGAGAGAGCCTGACCCACAGCCTCCCCTGAGCCCCAAGAGTAACCTCTGCTTGGTGTTTCATGCCTGGGAGCATGGTCATCCATGGCTGTCCCTTTACAGGCAGGCTCAGACACAGGCAAACAAGCTTTCTTCAGTCTCTCTTCCTCTGGTTATGTGGCACTTTGGAGGATACCCAGTGCTGGGGGATGATTACAGAGGCAAACTTAAACATGGAGAGTTCCATAAATCAAGGTATTTCTGTCCCTCGAGGGATATATTTTGCTCTCTGTGGCCCGAGGGTTATGTCCAGTCCCTGTGGGTCTGTCTGGGAACCAGTTTCCCTGGTTTCCAGGTTGTTTCTACCATCTCTCACCTGCCATCTGGAAGGAAAATGCTGGATTTACAGATCCCTTAACATCTAGGCCAAGAGAGAGAAGGTCCAAGGTGTCTGTCCCCTTCCGCCTTTCCTCATTCCCTTCTGCAATCCCACTTTCCTGTCTCTGGAGGGCTCCCTCCCATGCTCCAGGTGATGAGCACTAAAAATAACCTCACTTTTCGGGCAGGACTCTTGCCCTTTTCCTCCTGGTCTTCAGTAGACATGCCTGTATCAGAACGAAAAAGAAGAGCAAAGCATTGAAACGAGATAGACACAGAAAGTGGAAAAATGCCCTTCCCCTCACTCACCTGTAAGACTGCCTCACGTTGGTCCATCGATCGATATAACCACTGAAATACATTGTGGATGAGGCCAGGACATCTGTCTTCCGTGAAGTACTAATCAATTGCTGGCTGCCAAAGAGCATTATCTGTGCTCTTGCTGGTTAAAAAATGTACCCAGTGCCTCTCACGGTACGTGGTTACTTACGTGTACACGAACTCTGCATTGGGTTGTTCAGGAAACGTTTATTGAGCTGCTGTTTTGTAGACACACATCCAAACCAACTGAATCTACCCTGAAAGTCATTTCGCAGAAGAAATGAACTTAACTTTATAAAAAAATACAGGAAAGATGGAATCTCAGAATAAAGAACAATCTCTTAATGACAAAATGAAAAAGAAAAACACCCAAAAATCCCCAAACCCTCCTTTTTCTGTACTGGCTTTTCCAAGGCCATGACTGACAGGTAAGGGCTTGCTTGTCTAGCCCCAGGACTGAGAGCAGCTTCGGAGAGAAGTCAGTGCTCTTGTCTTACTGCTAAGGAACGTGAGCCACGGAGGCTGCTGGCTAGCTACCTAGGGGCCGAGCCTACTCTTAAACCTCATACCCTACAAGAAAATTGGGATCACTGTCTACTTTTCTTGGTTTCCTCTCAGTTGGGGCAACTTCCCTTTAGCAGTTTTCATCTTATTTATTCTTGGCTTCAGTGTCCTGTTCTGTGAATTGTCTAGTTAGACATGAATCTCTGAGTACCATGCCCTGATTTTATAGCTTCCTTTCCTTTTAAAGGAAAACAGACATCCCTGCAGCGTTGAGAGAGGTGGTGGTGGTAAATAATATAAAATTATTGAGCGACAATTCGAAGAGCCATCTCCCACTCCTGTCCTAAAATACACTCCGACCTCCCAACATAAGCGGGCACAAACAACAGTTTGTAGCCCCTCTAATAATATCCTGTATACAAAATTCTGAGAGATCTGGAACTTTCAGCATATTGACTTTCTAGTTGTCTACATTTATTCAGGGTGAGGTGATGGATTGCAGTGATTTATCGACTTTGATTACAGCCTGTGGTTCTGAACTCCGGCTGCATGTTAAAATCACCCATCCCAGATCAATTAAATCAGAATCTCTGGGACTAGGGTCAAGACATGAGTATTTTTAAAAAATCCCCCAGGCAGTTCTGACGTGGAGCCAAGGTTGAGAATCCTTGGACCAGACTAACACAGCTGGCAGGATGAGAGCAGGGAGGGCCCCCCAGGAATCTGCAGGTGGAGTGATTTGTGCAGATTGCCATGAAATTTGTTTTCTTCTTGTAAGAAAGCAATTCATCTTTACATATTTTAGGAAGATATTTTCACCCTCCTTTTCTTATTCAGTGCTCAAAGGAGAATATTTGGGTTTGCTTTTGCACTTCCGTAGATTGCTCTGTAGATACATGAGCCTGTCATCAATAAACGCAAGAGATGAATGAGGAATGGCTGGCTGGCTGTAAAAGGGTATACTGAGTTATCAAAGATTTTGCCTTCAAGCTTTTTACAACAGCGACTTTCTTAGTTGTTTTTTTTTTGTTTGTTTCTAAAGGATATATTTACATGCAGCTTTGCAGGAGAACATCAATATTAAGTAAAGGCATTTACATCTATCTACTGTTGAAATGAGTTAGTTTATAGCAACTCAAGATAAAGTAAGGGAATATTCCAAAGGGGGCAAAACCAACCAACCAAACAAACAAAAACCTGGGTAGTTCAGTACTTAGCGTAATTGGCAGGGCATTTGGGGACCGCAGCTGCTTTTGTCCCTTGGTATCTCATATGGGTTCCAGCTTGCAAAGCACAGAGCTCTGCCAGATGCGTACGCTAGCGACTGGGTGGGGAGAGTCCCATAGCTGGTTTGGCCACATGAAGATGGTGAACTTGTTAAGAATAATGATTAGGCACCCTGACTGCATACTTAGCATCATCCCCAAGGGCTTTTAGTCACAGAATTTAAATAGGCACACCCATGAGAGTTTGCAGGAAAACAAAGAGAAACCCTGCTCTCAAAAAGCGCCTGCTAATTGTTTGGGGATTTGTGAAAATATGCAAACACCAGGAGGGACCTCCAAATCTCTTGCCAGATTTAGTAAATATTGAGTCAGTATTTGGGTGCTTGTTTTTAGTAATTGACAAGCCAGGAGCCATTGGTCTCTGAGAACTTCCTGTTTCCGGCTTGCAGGTCTCTCTACTCCCCACAGTGCACCTGCTCAACCTCTGTCTCACCCTGAAAAGGAAGTAATAGAGAAAGAAAACCTTTCCACTGAACTGGACATTCCCCCCGCAACCCCGCCCCAAACAGGACAATCAATTTGCCATTCGCAGTGGCTGCTCAAGAAGTTACTTATGGTCCACATTAAACAAGAGACAGTGGTATCAATTTAAGGTGCCTCTTGTGTATCATTTTTGTCATAGGGAAAGGACTTATAAAATGTGACCCAGAGTTGTTTGTTGTTTCAGAGACGCTGACTTGCTCACTGTGGCTGGAGGCAGCCTGAAAAGCATGCCTACAAGGGGTGGCTGTGCTTCCTAGGCAGAGGGCACTCTGCGTTTTGTGATTTGCATGTGTTTTTCTTAAATTGGAGAAAATGGAAGCGTTTTGGGGTAGTAGCAGGAGAGCTGCAGGACTTAAAGATCAGGCTTCCCTGGGGCAGGAAGGGGCACGTGAAAAATCTTCCCTAACCCCTCTTGCCAGTGGAAATGGAAGGCCTTCTAAGTGTTAGGAAGCTACGTTTTTTAAAAACCCACCCCTCCAACACCGTGAATAGCTTCAGATGGGGGTGGAGGACAGCAGGAAATGGCAATTTTCAGCATTTACCACTTCCAAGGAACAGAGACTTTAAGGAAAAATCAGCCTCGGGAACATTTGTGCCCCTTCATGGCAATTATTTAGTAATTTCTGAGACTGGGTTTTCTCTGGCCAGAACATCCTGTCAAACGTAGAGTTGTCAATATCCTGGCATAAACCGTCTTTTAAAATGCCCTTTGCAGTAGAGATCTGTTGTGTGACTCTGATGTGCCAAACCCCAAAGCCAGGGGTGAGGGGAGGGCGGAGGGGTTGAGGAGGAGCAATGGGAGCAAACGAAAATTCTTTGCAAATTACAGTAGGCTAAAAAATGCAATTACTAGCTGATTCTTTTTACCACCTTTAGGGAAGCCTCTCAGCTTGTACATAGTATTTGTCATTTTCTGTAGCACTTTCTTGTATCATTTTAGGGCACTGAATACTTCGTTTCGTGCTTAGAGTTAATTATGTGCATATTTAACTTCTCAACTCCAGTCCTTTGGTGCTGGGTCTTTTCTCTTTGTTTCTCCCATGGCACCAGGGAGAGTGTTTTATTCCTTGTTACTGTTCCATTATTATTGTTGAATGAATGAACTTTTACAAAACATGGGTGTGTTTTGTTTTTTCAAATGCAGCTCCTAATGAATTAATATAGCTAGCTGGGCAGACATAAAGCTGCCATTTGTAGAATAAAAGAACTCTCCAAGTGACGAGAATCACAGAACCGTAAAATTTTGCAACCATAAAGGACCTGAGTGATTTTAATTCAGCCTATTTATTTTACAGTTGAGCAGTTATGGCTGATAGAGACCGAGTGACTTGTCCAAGGTCACAGAGCAAGCAGTAGGCGAATCAGTCACCTGCTTTACTTGGGCATTGATGGGACCCATGTAAACCGACTTTGCTGAAGATTGTTTTAGCTACTCTTGCAGTGCATTTACATTTCATCAATCTTTATGCCCCTGATTTTCCTTGGGGAAGATATTTAATTGATTTTTAATTTTATCTCCTCTGAATTTGGGGCTAATGAATTGCTTGTTTTGTCTACTTAGCAAACTGTCTTCCTGCCACTTTCAAGGAAATCCACCCCAGCAGTCTATTATTCTCACCATGTTAGATACAGAGCGGTGGTAGGTAGGGACATTATGCAGATAGACAGTGGCCAGGCCATATGTAATTCTAGGACTCTGACCTCTAATCTGCAGCAGCCAGTCAAGGGAACGAACCAATAACCCCAGTGGCAATTGGCCCTAAAAGGCCCAGACTTGATTAGTTACTGGCACTTCCCTAATTTTTGTCTTTGTTCCCAGAGTAGGACCAGCCTGAGGCAGCCCAGTATGCTCCCCCAATCAGCCACAGAGGATGCCCTGCTTCTAGTTAGCCTGACTATAGCCTCCCCAGGCCAACAGGTTCTAGTCCAGAGTGGAGCTTCCCACTCCTCTGTCTGCCTTTGAGTCTCCTTCAAACTCAAGGGCTGGTGGCTCAGTCCCTTGCCCTGGCAAGCTCTGAAAAAGTAACCTTTGCTTTTCTCACTTGGGAGGGCTTCACCCACGCGAGGAAGACCAAGAAGACCAGCCCTGCCTACTTCATTGTTCTCTCTGGTTATGATTGTGCAGTCAGTAATACATCTGCATGATAGGGTTTTTGAAAGCCTATTTGTCTCTTCCTTTATCAAAGGAAATATGAAAAGGCTTTGGTTGATCATTTGGCTGAAATGAGCATCCGATCTACGTGTGGCATTCTTCTGACCCGTCACCCACCCTGGTGATGCTGCCAAGATAGGAAAGGAGGTTGGTGTGGCTCAGAGTCATCACCTCAGGGTTTTCACGATGTTTCTAGAACTTCCATTTAATAATCTCTCTAAAATTTTCAAGGGGGATGACGTCAGGCATCATGGATCCTTTTCTTTTCTGGAATCCACCCTTTTATTTTGAAAATCAGGACTTTTCTTATTCTCCAGTATTTCTCAGGATAGATGTAAAGTCTGAAATCACAGATCAGGTTGATAATTTCCCAGCCAGAGGTATCTTTCTTTTGCATGTCAATAATTAATTTAAGAGATAAAATTATCTTATTTAAAGGACCATCTTGGGTGTCAGTTCCCTCTAAATAGGGACATTGCAAAGGTGGTACAGGACCAGGTTTGGGGGACAGGGACTGGTCCTCCCCAGTGGCTGTCAGCCCAGCCCTACCCCCCAATCCTCTGCTGTGACCAGTTGGCATTTTGTCAACTGGCTCATTCTTCCTTGTCTCTCAGATGTCTCTGAAATGCCACCTCCTCTAGGAAGCCTTCCTAAACCCCAGTCTAAGTTAGGGCCCCATTTTGTTCTCTTAGACCGGACTTAGAGGGTCAGTAGATGTTTTCTGGAAAAATCCCAACAGTCAGTGTTAAACCATGCAGGCCATGCGGGCATCTGCTCAACTCTGCTGCCGTAAGGTAAGAGCTGCTGTAGAGAATATGTAAATGGGGGGGGGCTGAGTTCCAATAAAACTTTATAGAAACAAGTAGTAGACGCCTGACCATCGTTTACCAACTCACTTCAAAGCACTGTGTAATTTTTCTGCACAATAGGATCATGCGGACTAGTCCCTGTGGACTAGAGTTTGTTAAATATGAGGATTGACGGATGTTTGTTTCTGCACCTATAGGGCAAGCATAGTGCTGGGCACATAGCAGGTACTTAATAAGCATTTACTGAATGAATGAATGAATGAATGAATGAGGTGGAAGTGCAGTAGGCATTGAGGTGTGCCTTCTGTTTCCTATCTGTCAACAGTATACCACTGTCCTCCATCTGTTTGCAACCCTTTTCTGTATCTTCTAGTTCTGACTATTTCTTAAAAATAAAATCCTTTGTGGTCTTTGGACTTGATTCGTCTCCCCCATGCCTAGATCCTTCTGGGCTTATCTTTCTTCCCGAGCTCAGGCCACTCAATTGGTAATTACCTTTGGTCAGGCAGTTGTGGCGCCAAATGGGAATTTGTAATCCCTTCTTCTCTAATTAAAACCTGAGAGTGAAGTTATGTGTGTGTCATTATGAGAGATGAGCTCATCTTAAGAGCCTGATGGCATCCATATTACAGGGAGGAACACGTGGCCGTGTCAAATTGTCATTAATATGATTTGGGGAAAGGGAAAAAAAGAGAAAACAAAAACAAGCCACCACCTATTAGGTCTACGCCAAGTGTTTCAAGATGTAGTAATTTCTTTTATACAAAATGAGTTTGTTTTGCTCAGTCATACTTAAGTCTATAGGTGTGATCCTTATTTTTATAGGCAACTAATTGCAAAGTGACATTTTGAGATGTGCTGATCCCAGTCGTATTTTTCTTGCCTTATGAATGCCTTCAGTTGAGACTGTCAACACTCCTCAGTCTCCATAGAATCAAGAGTTAGAGGAACATGGAGCCACCCACCAGCAGAGCCAGTGATGATGGACTCTGCCTTTTCTGCCCTTCCCATTCTCTGCAGTAAATTCGCAGGGAGTCAGTGAACTCAGGCATTTCTCAATGTCTCAGATGGAGACGTGTTTCCTATGATTAGGAGGTCAAGGGCTACTTTAGGTTACCAGCAGTTTGTCTACTTGGGAAATGCATAATTTTTCAGACACTCACTTTCCTGGTAAAAAAAACAACAACACAATTTCCAGAAGGTTGATCCTGTGGTCCTCAACTGGGCCAGCCTGCTCTATGTTCGGGGGGTCCCAGGAAGTGGTTGACTTCGGCAGGCTGCCAGATGTAGCCACGCCCAGGGGCCTGGGACCCAGGGCTCTCTCTGGGACAGTAGGTTCCACGGGTCAGGGTTCCGCTGCAGAAAGCAGAAACTCCTATATATGTGCCGAGTGAGTACTTCAGGCTGTCTTAGTCAGCTGGGCTGCTGTGACAGAATACCACAGTCCAGGGGGAGGGGGCTTAAACAACAGACATTTATTTCTCATAGTTCTGGAGGCTGGAAGTCCAAGATCAAGGTCAGCAGATTTGGTGTCTGGTGTCTAGGAGAACTCTCTGGCTTGCAGACCTTGCTGTGTCCTCACATGGCCAGGAGAGAGGGGGAGAGAGACAGAAAGAGAGAGAGAGAAAGAACGCAAGCGCGCAAGAGAGCACTGATCTCTTCCTCTTCTTGTAAGGGCCCCAATGCCATCATGAGGACCCTACCCTGATGCCCTCACCTCCAGAAGGCCCCACCTCCAGTACCATCACACCGGGGGGCAGGGCTTCAACATGAGAGTTTTGGGGGCACAGCCAGCCTATAACAGAGAGGTTCAGGTACTGGCAGAGTTGCAAGTGTTAGAGAAGCAGAACTGCCAAGAATGATTCTCGGAATGATTCCAGGGAGAGTCCCTGTTTGCCAAGGCCAGGAGGCGGGGAAGGATCAGGAACGCGGAGAATGATCCAAATCTGGGGATTTCCTAAGATGCCGAGGCTCTGGCATCAGCCCCGCCCCCTGGCTCATGAGCTAGGACCTGCTCCTCAGGACCTGCTACTATGGTGGGCAAGACATCCAGGACCATCCTGAAATGTTGAAATCGCTTTATCTTTGCATTTGTGGTTTGCAAGTCAAGCCCAGTCAGCATGCTCTGGGGGCTTAGGTTCCGTCCGTACCACCGGGTGGCCTCTCCAGGGTGGGTTCTGCTCCCTCTGCTGTTCCTCCCGCCCCCAGTGCTGGTATGGGTGGCGGGGGCTGGGAGGGGTCACTGGCCTAGGATCTTTGTGACAGTAAGAAGCAAACAACAAACACCCTGGCAGATTAAGAGACCATGCAAGGAAGGGGAAACTTTCCTCCCTGCTTTCTGAACAAGGGACCCTGCATTTTCATTTTGCACTGGTCTCTGCACATGTCATAGCTGGCCCTGGATGAATCTAATACCTCGGTGACTGTGAGGAGCGTCCTCTGCCTCACTTCTACCTTCCTTGTTCTCTAGGGCTCAGTACCGGTTGGGGAGAACCAGCCGTGGGGGAGTCTGGGAAATGTAGTCTGAGTGGGGCTCCTCCTTGGCAGGCCTAAGACCACCTGTGCAGGAATGGAGCCAAGGGAGCCAGCAGTCCTAAAAAGGGGGATGACCTGGGAAAGGGGGAACAGGGAGTGAGTGGGGAGAGTGGGGAGAAATTTGGGGGAGGGGTTGAATTTATCCCCAACGCTTCCCTCTGTAGTCTGTAGATGAGTGTTGCTCACACTGACAAAGCTTTAGGGAGTGTGTTTAAAAATGAAGGTGTATGGATCCTTACTCCTGAGAGTGTGATGCTGAAATCCTGTGGTGCAGTTCAGAATTTCACCAGGGGGGTGTCTGGAGAGCCTTTCTAAGGCATGGTTCACACCAATCCCCAGTACCCTGTCCTCCATGCCTCCAGGCCACCTGTCCCACTCACATTATCCTCCCCCCCCCAACTTTCTTTTTTCTTTTCTACATTTTCCTCGTGGCTGTTTTATTTGTCTTTAAGAACTTCCTGGTTGGTAAAGGAAAGCCGAGTATTTTCTTCCTGTGCGTACTCTAGCAAACTTAGCATGTTGAAGATAAATGCTGAGAGGAGGCTGTGAAGCTGTCTGTGGAGTCAGGGGTTGAATGCATTCAGCATTTACTGGGCCCCTACAATGTCCCAGTTAGTGGGGATGTTGAATTCTAAACACACAGCTCCTGCTTTGCAGGAATTTGCAGGCTTGAGGGGAAGCTTAGCACTTAATCTCCTTGCTTGGTTCAAGCAGCGGGGAGAACAGTATCTATTTGTAAAAAAACAAACACTTTTGCAGATCACACTTGGGCTCTGTGGTGACTGCTCTTAATTTCCTGAATACAGGGGGTTGAGCTGATTCTGTGATAACGTCCATGGTTCGGGGAACATCTGTCACCCCCCCCCCCCCCCCAGAGAACTGAACTCAGCTGTGATGTTCCAGCTCTTCTAGCTCGGGAGACTTCACTTTGAACTTCCAGGAATTGAGGCCAGGGCGTTCTGCTTGTGGCATCATCCTGCAGTTCACAGCTCTGCTAACTCACGGTCATTGGCCTTCTTGGTCTTCGGGGTTGAAAGTCTCCTCCACAGATGCGTTTACCATCTGGAGGGAGCAGGATTTCCCTTTCTGGGAGGTACTGCAGTAAATGAGGGGGTGGTTCAGAGTGACAGCCATAGAAGGGGGCGGCTGTCACCCACACTCTGAACAGAGACAGGTGTCTTCGTGGTGACAGAGAGGCCCAGGTGTGCCCTAACTGATGGTGTGTGGAGGGAACCGGCTCCTTGTGCACTGTGGCCATTCTAACTTTAGATCCTTGATTCATTCATATCCTGGGCCAGTTCTCTACCAGCTTGCCAGTTCTCCTGGGCTGCTATAGGAGGGTATTCACCATCTACTATCAGCTGTTCACTCTCTCTCCAAAGATGAAGGAAGCTTGATATTTGCCGATGCAAGCTGGGTCGCTTTGTCTGTGCTCTAACCAGATCTCTAGGAGATGTACAGATAGACTTTGGAGATATTGCAGGTTCGGTTCCAGAGCACGACAGTGAAGCGAATATCGCAGTAAAGTGAGTCAAACGAATGTTTTGGTTTCCTAGTGCATAGAAAAGTGGAGTTTATACTGTACTGTAGTCTGTTAAGTGTGCAATAGCATTACATGTAAATAAACAATATACAGGGGCGCCTGGGTGGCACAGTCGGCCAAGTGTCCGACTCTTGGTATTTCGGCTCAGGTCATGATCGCAGGGTCGTGAGATTGAGCCCCAAGTGAGGCTCTGTGCTCAGCGTGGAGTCTGCTTAAGAGTCTCTCTCTCACTCCTTCTGCCCCATCCCCCCACGCTCTCTCTCTCTCAAATAAATAAATTTTTTTTTTTTTTTTTTAAAGGTTTTATTTATGTGACAGAGAGAAAGACAGCCAGAGAGGGAACACAAGCAGGGGGAGTGGGAGAGGGAGAAGCAGGCTTCCTGCGGAGCAGGGAGCCTGATGTGGGGCTCAATCCCAGGACTCTGGGATCATGACCTGAGCCGAAGGCAGACGCTTAACGACTGAGCCACCCAGGCGCCCCTCAAATAAATAAATCTTAAAAAAAACCAATATATGTACCTTAATTAAAAATACTTTACTGCTGAGAAAGGCTAACCATCATCTGAGCTTTCAGTGAGCTGTAATCCCTGATTGCAGAGCCCCATAACAAATAGAATAATAATGAAAAAGAGTAAGATATTGTGAGAATTATTAAAATGTAACACGGAGATGTGACGTGAGCAAATGCTTTTGGAGAAATGATGCCAACAGACTTGCTCCCTACAAGGTGGCCACAGACCTTCAATTTGTAAAATATGCGATATCTGCAAAGCATAATAAAGAGACGTGCAATAAGATGGGGTATGCCTGTATTCTACTCTCAGAACACCTGGGACGGTTACCTGGACATCACATTGGTGCTGCTGTCGTTATCAAACAATAGCAACAAACGTTTGCCAGCACCAAGCGCATATGTCACCATGCTAGATGCTGTCGAGGAGAAACACACACACAATCCAGTCATTCAAGGGCTCGTGTCAAGGTAGACAACACTCTAGAGCGCATGGATTTGTAAGTTACACAATGTCTTCCTATACGAGCACTGCGGTCACATTTCTTGGGTGAAGGATGATCGTCGTTTATGAGCTCCAGAAGGACCTCATTCATGCCTTGATTTTCAGTGTTGCCACATGAAAGCCATAGCTGAACCTGGGTCCCTGCTGTGAAAATGAAAATACTTGAGGATATTCGATTGCTTTTCCATTATTCATGGGCATCCGTGGTAGACCATCATGGTAGCGCATCTGCTCAAAGCATGTGATTATGTGTGGGCTCCCACTTCAGCTGAGATTGTTTCATTTCCTACAGCTGTTCTCCAGCATGATAAAATTTGAATGATGCAGATATTTTGCCCGTAAAGAGCTCCCAAGATGCATCAATTTGTGCTTCATCCAAAGGGGACTGAAGGGAACAAAGGACCTAGAGAACCTGAGGAGTTTTAACTAATATTTACTGAGTACCTACTATGTGCTGGGCACCCTTTTATGTATCTCAGGAAGCAAATTTGTTTTCAAAAGAAAATGGAGTATGTTTCGGGCTAGTCTGCTTCCTGCAGATTTAGAACACCCCACTGAGAGGTCAAATCCCTGGGTACTCTTTCTGATAAACGCTCCTGTCACAGAACAACCCTGAAAACAAATGATCTTTGGAATCCTGGCTGGGCTGTAGGGATGAAGGCAAGTTGGAAGGACTGAAGAGAGGAGAAAGGATCTATATTGACAGGTTCCTGAAACTTCCTTTGCTTTTCGGTTGTCAGTTGAACCTCTTGCTTCTGTCCAGGGGCAGAAGCAAAATTAAACCAAGGCACATTCATCTTTCAATGAGGGGCTTGTAAATGACATACTCTCTGCTATATGTGCATGACTGGATATAGCAAATCTGTTCTTATTAGGTCTACAAAGACCAAAATACATCAATATGTGTGATGTGATGTAAGCTCTGTATTTGGGGTGGCAGTTGAGTATGGAGAGTATAGGGAAGACAGCTACTTTGGAATTAGCAAAAGCATGTACAAATATTCGTAGCATTGCGAAAGGGGATGCAACCTCCCCGTAAATTAGAGAAGGGGATAGATGTGTCCGGGGATTCTCTGGGTCCACATGGTCCTATGGCTGATCATAAATGTTTATCATCATGATTTATTGAGCAATCGTGGTGACTTAGTATCTTTTTTGGATTAGTTGGGCCATTCTGTTTTCTTGAGTTGTAAGATTATGGGTCAGGTTTTGGGAGAGAGTGTTGGAAATAGAAGGGCCTCCCTGTCCTTGCCCTATATTAAGAGTTGATTAGGGAAGATTCAGTCAATTCAGGCAAGGCGCTGCTGCCTCTAGGTCCTTGTTTAACAGTTGTGGTCTCCTAGAGCCTGGAGGGGGTGATGTGGGGACGCAGAAAAGACACAAGGATCTGGCTCACTGGATCCTGGGAGGTTTCATGACTTCATTGTCCCCAACTGTGGCGTCACAGATTAGGAGAAATCCTCTGACCAAGGCATATGCAAAGTAAGAAGAAAAGCCCCAACATTTTCCCTCTGCAATGTTCCCTCCCTGCTGAGTCCCTTTCCTGACAAGCCCATTCCAGGGTAAAGACAGGAACAGGATCAGAAGAGATGGGGCCATCCTGCCCCTTTGGCTTTGTTTCTCCAATGAGATGCTACTATTTTATGAGCACTTGTGAGCTCTTGCGTTTAAGATATAGCTCCCCGCCCATAAATATTTACACAGTTTCCACATGGGCTTCAGGGGGAGGCCTGCCGAGTCGCTCCAGTGAGATTCCCCCACGTCAGCCTCTGGAGAGAAGAATGTCAAAATTTTATAAATTCCTTATTATCAACCAGAGGATGCTTGAATGCATGCATTAAGGCAAATAAGCCTGTTAGCAACAAGTGGCCTTATTTTGTAAGAAAATAGAGAACAATAGAGGGTTGTAAAAACGCTCGGTCTAGAAAAAAAAAAAAAAAGAGAAATACCAAAGTAGATTTGATTCTAGTTCCCAGCCACCAAATAATTGGATAGCTAGGAAGGTGCCCCCAAGTTTGATTAAATGTTCCCTTTGGGACAAATTCAACCCAAGAGGGACTTTAGAAACAGTGGATCCTATGTAACAAAACCTGGAGTCTCTACTCTGCAATCCATTCACATTTTGTTTTTAGTTTTTAGTTTGTTTGTTGTTTTTTTTTTTAACAAAATATAGAGGGGTCAATGAACCTGTGTTTTGATTCTGAGGAAATTCCAAGCTCCTTTGTTTAGCAAATACTGATCTGGTGAAGTGTGCTGGCCTCTCTCTTTTAGCGACCACAGTGTCTGATAATGAAAGAATTTTCCCTCTAATTTACTGCATACAAGCCTTTTGCTCAGAAATCTTTAAGTCCTTTATCAGTCTTTTGCGGCATGAACTTCCACCCACAAACATTCTATGTCCTGTAAATAGTGTGAACAAGTTTTTCTTTTATGACCGATCTTGTTCGATTTTGTTCTGGCCAATCCTTATCTGAAAACACATGGGAATGCACAGGCTCCGACGCTCTCAGAATCTCACGTGGTCCTGACCTGGCAGGTGTGTGGAGTGACGTGGCTTCTTCCGTGGGGTCTCAGTTCAGTCCTTGAAGATACAGGTTGTGCACACAACTTGACGTCTTAGAAGGGCTTTCTTCCCACCACCTCCTTAGGTCATTTCAGCTCACCTGGCATGCATCAGGCACCTGTGGCCTGGGAGCACAGCTCTTAGGAGAGAAGGAGTCTCCCTAACCCTGGGCCCTGCCAGAGGGGTGCAACTGCTCTTTGGAGGTAGGACTTCAGAATCTTCCAGAACTAGGGAAATGCCTACTTACGATTTGAAAAACATCCCCCGTGATTCTGTCTGCCTTCCCATACTTCCGCGAAACCCATTTTATGGGACCAGCTCTTTATCCAAAGCAAAGTCTGATAATAATAAAATAATTGGAAAGCTCATTATGAGCTCCCTTGCCATCATCGTTCAGTCTCTTGTTTACTTCACTTTCAAAAGCCGTCCAAGGTAATGGGACTCTCTTAAGCCAATTACTTTTCCAAGCCAGAGAATGTGTGAAAACAACCCCAATGACGGGAAGATCTCTGTGTGATAGAAACTCTTTATATGGGTGCCTGGGTGGCTCAGTTGGTTAAGCGGCTGCCTTCAGCTCAGGTCATGATCCTGGAGTCCCGGGATCGAGTCCCGCATCGGGCTCCCTGCTCGGCGGGGAGTCTGCTTCTCCCTCTGACCCTACCCCCTCTCATGCTCTCTCTCTCATTCTCTCTCTGAAATAAATAAATAAAAAAAATCTTTAAAAAAAAAAAAAAGAAACTCTTTATATTATGCAAGAGAGAGCGGCCTTCTGAGCACAGGGTGGTCCAAACGCAGTGTGGGGCCGTGGGGTATCCTCTGAGTTAGATTAGAGCTTCACCCTCCTGGAGAGCAGGTCCATCGTAGGTGATGAATTCCTGGAACACCAGAGACACCTCTATTTAAATGGAAGTTGGAATCAAAAGCGATGCCTCTTTTTTGAACACTGAGTCGGCATTTCTTCATGGGGCACCTGCATCATCTGTGTCAGGCTCTGTGACTTCCGGGCAGGTGCTGGGCCTGCAGACACGTGTGGAGGGTGTCCGACACGCACACACTGCTGTGTGGGGATTTGGAAGCCCAGGACATCAGAACACGGACTCGTGCTGGAGCTCCCGCCCTGATTCCACCTGTGAACTGTATCCATGCATTTCTAACCGCTTGCTCGGTATTCCCCAATAAATGTCCCACAGTCATCTCCAGCTCAGCATGTCCAAATTCCTTGTCCCCCACCCAGACGGGCTTTTCCTGCTGTGTCCGTGGCTCAGTTAGTGGGGACGCCAGTCGCGCAGGTGTCAAAGCCAGAATAACCTGGGAATCCCACTTGACACTTTCGAAGTGTCACAACTCTGCCTCCCACCTGCTGGTGCAGCCATTTACTCGATCATTTACTTGATCATTAGGGCATCTTGCTTCAGTGTCTGAAACGTCTTTTGTTTGTCAGCTAACTTTCTCCATTCAGAGCCATCATCATGTCTGACTTGAACGACTGAAGCAGGTCCCCTAGATGGCCTTGCCTTCCTCCTCCAACTCATCCTTCACGTTTGCACCCAAGTAGAACTTCCCCTGAGAGCACAGCCGATGGGTGGGGTACACCTGTGTGAGCTCATTCTCATGTCTTTTCTGCTTGATCCTTCTCAAACTCAGACCTGATCACACCACTCCCTTCTATACACAGTCTTTGCGTGTTTGCCCTCTGTCTCCAGGATAAAGGTCAAACTCCTTACTTTTGTGCGCCAAACCAGTCATCATGTGGCCCCAAACTACCTTTCCAGTGCCGTTGTTTACCCCTGCCAGCCTTCGAATACACATTCTTGCTGTGCCTCACCTGCACTTTCCATTCCCCAAACACTGTGCGCCTGGAGGCCCCTGGGACTTTGCATTACCTTCTGGTGCCTAGAATGCTCTCACCGGCCCGCAGAGTCCCTTCCCGTTTCACAACCGTCCTTACGTGGCTTTGGGCACAGCTGGCCCCAAATCTGCAGGCAGCGTCCCTTCCCTGGACCCCCAGAGCGTCCGTAAGCGCCTCTCATGGTGGCCTTAGCTCAGATCACTTTCCATCATAAACCATCACAAATCCCTTATCGACCTATCTGCCCACCTTCTTGGGGGTACGTCATTTCTCATGCATGTTCACATTCTTAGCACCCAGCCAAGCCAGTGTCTGGCGCAGAATCATTTCTCAGGGTGAGCAAATACAGTAAGAGAGGCAACACAATGAGATGGGTGTGTGCAGACAAGTTGGGCAAAACTCCCGAGGCTGGTAGAAATTGGGCACAGGGAGCAGTACAAGTGCCAGCATCTTTGAAGATGATGGGCATTAATAAGTCACGAGATGAAACCTGTACGATAAATCTCCAACGCATTCGCAAACATGCTTGTACAGCATGGGCACTAGGGAAACTGAATTTCTGTCTCATCCAAGATGTAATCAGTGCGCTTGGCTTCTCTGGGGAACTTTCTGGAAGCTCTCATTTGATGCTCTTCAAAGGGTTTCCGGAATTTGAGGGTCAGTCTTAATTATCTCAAGTTGATTCATTCCCGAGAATAGTAATAATTTGCCGCCTGTTACTTGCAAGTGATACTTGGAGCATTTCTAGGGATTGCTTGAAATGTTTCAGGTGCCCACGAAGTGTCAGAGGTGTACTGTTCATCATGTATCTCGGGGTACCGAGAGTGTGCAGGTGTGAGTCCTCGTGGCAACTCGAACCTCCAGGAATGGGGGAGGGGCGTGCCTGTGCTGCGGGCGCCACCTGTTTCCAAACCCGCTCCATCACAGAATCCTCTTTCGTGGACACTAGTGCACCATAGAACCACCCTTTGGGAAATACTGATCCCGTGGGATATTTTCATTCTGCAGAGAAAACAAGTAGGGCCCTGACAGATGAAGGCCATGAGACTAGGGAGCCATAGTGCTGGGACCAGAACCCAGGTCTCCCAGCTCCTAGGTCCGGGCGCCTCCCTGTGAACCACATGGCTTCTAATGGAGGGTGAGAGAGGGCAGTGTTTGTGCTGGTGTCTGCTCACCCCGCCCAACTCTCAGTGGCATTTTGCCCCCAGCTACCCACGCTTCCCGGCACCTGGTGATTCCAGGCCACTCAGGGGTCCCCTGTGACCACCCCACCCCCCCATGGCTCTTCCCCATCCTTTATTCTGTGACCCAAGCGGGACTTCTGCAGCGTAATTCCTGTTCACTGCCTTCCGAGGAGCGATCCAAAAGAAGGGTGTTGTCGGGAGTGAGCTGGTGAAGGCGGGCACAAGGGAGTGCAGGCCCTTGGGACAGATGTACCACGGCCAGCCCTCAGAGCCCACGGCCCGTGTGGCCTCCCTTCTGCCTCAGCCCTGGGCTGCCCTTGGACATGGCTGTTTGTGGCTAACTCCCTCCCTCTCCAGTTGGCAGGGAGCTCTTGGAAACGGGAGTTATTGGGAAACAAAAGTAAACATCCCAGCCTCCTCCCGAGGCCCCGGGACCGGAGGGGCTGTGTCAGCAGCTGTGCTCAGACAGTCCTCGGGGCTGGGGGCGGATGCAGGGGCTGGGAGCCACAGGGCAGAACCGGGCACTGCACGGGTAACCGGTGTCCTGACGGCCAGGGGCCACCTGAGGTCAGAGAAAGAGGCGGACCCAAGTGCTCTTCCTCTGCTTATTTCTCAGCCATGCTACTCAGGGTGCAAAGCAGCCAGAATAGCTCTTTACTCTGAGGGAAAGCATCAGCTCTATCCTCATTTCCACCTGGGCGGCGAGGTTGTGACTGACCAATGTCCGGCAGGAGAGGGACCACTAGACCTCGGACCCCAGGCCCTCTGCTGCATGGGCCTGCACACACAGAACCACATCCAGAGGCAGAGAATCTAGGTCTCAGAGAGGCTGGGACACCAGATAATTATGAATAGGCCAGGCTCTTCTCTGCACTTAATGCTCGGCTGAGCTTTCCCTGAGGTTCTCCAGAGAGCAAACATCAGTAGATAAGGGCTTTACTCTGAGATCTACTGGATAGTAGTGGGAACCATGGAACGGTCCTTACAGGGCAGAACTCCTAGTGGAAGGCAGGGTTTTTTTTTTTTTTCCTTCCAAATTTTAATTTAAATTCTAGTTAGTTCACATAGAGTATAATATTGGTTTCAATTTAATGATTCATCACTTACATACAACACCCAGTGCTCCTCCTAATAAGGAAAGCAGGATTTTAACCCGTGGCTTCCTGATGATTTTGGGTGTGGGAAACATCCTTCCTGGGCAGGTCTCTGTGCTACTCCTAGACCCGAGCCAGCCCGGGGGACACGCAGGTTATATTTCATAACTGCAGTGTGTATGATAACAGCTTCCACTTACTGATTCCCTTTGGTGTCTCAAGCACTACGCCAAGCACTTTGTAGATATGAGCTTTTTGAACTACCATTAGGATGCTGGGGGTTAGATATTATCAAACTCATTTCGTAGAAGAGGAACCTGGGGCCCATCTTGCCAGTGGTCCAACAAGGAAGGAAGCAAATGGCAAATATTCAAGCCCCGTTTTGTCCCTGTAGACCAGACTCATACCCACCTCCCCACAGAGCAAATGCCCATTTACTCTTAGAATGGGCCAGTTCTTTGTTTTTCCCAACTCTATGGAGATGTGAGTGACATATAACAAGTTGAAGGTGTACGACATGATGGTTTGATACATGTATATATTGTGAAATGATCACCACAATAAGGCTAATTCCTCTCTCATCTCCTATAATTACCCTGTGGTGGTGGTGGTGGTAAGAACATTCAAGAATTACTCTCTAAGTAACTTTCAAGTATACAATACAGTATTGTTAATTGCAGTCACCCTGCTGTAGATTGCATCCCCAGGACTTAATCATCTTATAACTAGAAGTGTGTATGCTCTGACCAACATCTTTCCATTTCTCCCACCCACCATCCCCTGGCAATCACCATTCTACTCTCTGTCTCTATGAATTTGGCTCTCTTAGATTCCACATGTGAGTGAGATCATCCAGTACTTGTTTTTCTCTGACTGACTTAAGTCACTTAGCATAATGGCCTTGAGTTTCATCCAAGTTGTTGCAAATGGCAGCATTTCTTTACCTTTTGTGTGGTTGACTAATATTCCACTGCACACATATACCACAATTTCTTTTATCCATTCACCCATCGATGGACACTTAGGTTGCATCCATGTCTTGGCTATTGTGAATACTGCTGCAGTGAACATTGGAGTACCTCTTCAGGCTCCTGACTTCATTTTCTTTGGATATATATTCAGAAATAGGATTGCTGGGTCATATGGTAGTTCTAGTTTTAATTTTTTGAGTAACCTCCATACTGTTTTCCATAATGGTCGTCCAATTTCCATTACCATCAACAGTGCATGAGGGTTTGTTCCCTTTTCTCCACATCCTCACCAACACTTGTTATCTCTTATCTTTTTGATACTAGCCATTCTTTCAGATGTGAGGCAATATCTCACTGTGGTTTTGATTTGCATTTCCCTAATGATCAGTGATGTTAAGCACCAGGTCATGTACCTGTTGGCTGGGCCAGTTCTTCATTGTCCGGCTGACCACTGATGAAGGGGAGAAGAAATACCTGAAACTCAGCAATAACATAGAGCCTTGCTGTCTACTCTTCAACTAGGAGAAGTGAATTCGCTTGTTTTCCTTTCCTTGAAACAAAAGGGAGGAATTGTTGAGGGGGGAGGTTGTCTTCCCCTTTAAAGGCTGGTGGTCAGGAGATATAACATGGTGGTCAAGAGGAGGGTCTGAGGTCTGCCTGGATGCACAAACTGAGTGATCAGTTTAGTTCTCATCTCTGTGCCTCAGTTTCTCCATCTGTACAAAGAGGCTAGTGGTAGTACTTATCTTGATGGTGAGTGTAAGAATAAATGAACTGATACCTGTGAAATACCAAGAACAGTGCTTGCCTTGTATGTGCTCATTAAATGTTATCTACCTGTGTTAGATGGCATTTTCTGTGTATTAGTCTTTGTTTTTTTTTTTCCCCTTCCATGTTTTTATGCTCCAATACTTCTTTGAATAGTTCTAGAAAATCACTAGTTCTTCTGCTAACATCCTGTACTAATCGAGCCAGTAGTGTGCAGTCTTGTGAACTGATGATCTTCGGGGAGAGGGAGTTTATTTTATTTTATTTTTTTAGAAAGAGAGAGAGAGTGCAAGTGGGGGGATGGACAAAGCGAGAGGAGAGAGAGAATCTCAAGCAGAGTCCCCACTGAGTGTGGAGCCCGACACGGGGCTCGATCTCGCCACCCTAAGATCATGACTGAGCCATCCAGGTGCCCCGTTTGGGGAGAGGAATTTTAAAATGAGGAATCCAAAAGCTCTGTGCTGAGGTTGGACATGTGGGAGCTCTTGCACTATTTTGCAGCCTTGACAACTCTAACCTCTGACCTCTGGGTCAGAGGATGTGCCCAGAGGTCATACACAGCTAATTGTAATGGTCTCTAAAGTCAGCAGAATCATTTTCCAAATGAAATCTTCAGTGATATAGTCAGGGTTCATTTTTCTCCTTGAAAGACAGTGGGTTAGAGACGTGAAGCTATTATTACTCCAGTGATGAGGTCTATGTGATTGATCAGAAAATAGCGCCCTGGTTAGTCTCTCCTGTCCACTCCCATGTGCGGTGCTTGGCCAGATCACTGACCTACCGGGACCCCAGTTATGTGCTGGGGCAGGGCTGACAGCATAGGCTTGAATGCCTGGCAGGGTTGGTGCTCATCCTGCTGTCCTTCCTGCCTGGGTGACCTTGGGCCCTTGTCCCCACCTTGCCGAGCCTCACTTTCCTATCAGTAGTAAAGTGCAGATCTGGGAGTCCTGCCCCAGAGATGCTGTGAAACTGACATAAGAACATGCACTCAGCATAAAGCCTGCATTCTCTTGGCTTCTGGCTTCCAGGGGCTCATTCAGCAGAGGCTCCTCATTGGCCTCTCTCCACAGGAGGAGGAAAAACCATGCAGCAACAGAGAACCTGGGAGACAGACCTGAGCGCACAGCTTAGCCCCAGAGGGGCCTCTTGTTTCCTTGGCGAGTGCATTCTGATCCTTCTGCAGCAGAGACCCACAGCTGTCCTTCAGGGCCAAGGGTTGTGGGTTGGACTACAGAATTCAGGGGTCAACCAAAAAACTACTAGAACTGATAAATGAATTCATTAAGACTGCTGGACACAAAATCAATGTACAGAAGTTTGTTGCATTTCTATACACTGATAATGATGGAGCAGAAAGAGAAATTAAGAAAACATTCTCATTTACAATTGCACTGAAAATAATAAAATACCTAGTAGTAAACTTAACCCAGGGGGTAAAAGACCTGTACTCTGAAAACTATAAAAGATTGATGAAAGAAATTGAAGAGGACACAAAAAAATGGAAAGACAGTCCATGCTCATGGACTGGAAGAACACATATTGTTAAAATGCGTATACTACCCAAAGCAATCTACACATTTAATGCAATCTCTATCAAAATACCTACAGCATTTTTCACAGAACTAGAACAAACAATCCTAAGATTTGTTTGGAACCACAAAGGACCCTGAAGAGCCAAAGCAATCTTGAAAGAGAAAAGCAAAGCTGGAGGCACCACAATTCCGATTTCAAGTTATATACTACAAAGTTGTAGTAATCAAAACAGTATGGTACTGGCACAAACATAGACACATAGATCAATGGAACAGAATAGGGAGCCCAGAAATAAACCCACAATTATATGGTCAATTAATCTTCAACAAAGGAGGCAAGAATATGCAATAGGAAAAAGACAGTCTCTTCAACAAATGGTGTTGGGAAAACTGGACAGCTACATGGAAAAATATGAAACTGGACCACTTTCTGACACCGTACACAAAAATTAACTCAAAATGGATTAAGGACATAAATCTGAGACCTGAAATCATAAAAATCGTAGAAGAGAACACAGGCAGTAACTTCTTTGACATCGACCATAGCAACATTTTTCTAGATATGTCTCCTGAGGCAAGGAAAACAAAAGCAAAAATAAACTTGGGACTACATCAAAATAAAAAGCTTCTGCACAGTGAAGGAAATAATCAACAAAACTAACAGACAACGTACTGAATGGGAGAAGATATTTGCAAATGATATTATCTATAAGGGGTCAGTATCCAAAATATATAAAGAACTTCTACAACTCAACACCCAAAAACCAAATCATCCAATTATAAAATGGAACAGACACTTCTCCAAAGCAGACATCCAGATGGCCAACAGACACATGAAAAGATGCTCATCATCACTCATCATCAGGGAAATGCAAATCAAAACCACAATGAGATATCAACCTCGCACCTGTCAGAATGGCTAAAATCAACAACACAAGAAACAACAGCTGTTGGCAAAGACGTGGAGAAAAAGGAACCCTCTTACACTGTTGGTGGGAATGCAAGCTGGTGTAGCCACTGTGGAAAACAGTATGGAGTTTCCCCCCAAAATTAAAAATAAAACTACTCTATAGTCCAGTAATTGCACTACTGGGTATTTACCCAAAGAATGTGAAAACAAAAAACAACAACAACAAAAAAAGAAAACACTGATTTGAAAGGATACATGTACCTCTATGTTTATAGCAGCATTATTTACAATAGCCAAATTATGGAAGCAGCCCAAGTGTCCATCAGTAGATGAATAGATAAAGAAGAAGTGGCATATATACACAATGGGGTATTATTTGGCCATAAAAAAGAGTTAAATCTTGGGGTACCTGGGTGGCTCAGTCAGTTAAGTGTCTGACTCTTGATTTGGGCTCAGGTCATGATCTCAGGTTCATGAGATCGAGCCCTGCGTTGGGCTCCATGCTAAGCATGGAGTCTGCTTGAGAGTCTCTCCCTCTCCCTTTGCCTCTCCCCCTGCTCTTTCTCTCTTTCTCTCTTTAAAATAATAAAATAAATAAATAAAATCTTTAAAAAAATTAAATCTTGCCATTTACAACAACATGGATGGATTTAGAGAGTATAAATGCTAAGTGAAATAAGTCAGTCAGAGAAAGACAAATGCCATATGATTTCACTCGTGGAATTTAAGAAACAAAACAAATGGACAGAGGGGGGGAAAAAAGGAGACAAACCAAGAAGCAGACTTTTAACGATAGAGAACAAACTGATGGTCACCAGAGGGGAGAGGGGTGGGAAGATGGAGGAAATAGGTGATGGGGATTAAGGAGTGCACTTACCATGATGAGCACTGAGTAATATATAGAAGTGTTGAATCACTATATTGTACACCTGAAACTAATATAACACTGTATGTTAATTATACTGGAATTAAAGAAAAATAAACAAAACCAAAGGAGTTCAGGGGTCCGTATAGCCCACTCAGTGGTGTAAAACCACGTTCCCTGGTTGGCTTCTCAGGAACGAAGCTCACATTTTCATCTCCATTCTCGGCGTGTGGCTTCTCCAACTCAATGTTCTGTTGTTTCTAAACTCAGCAGGAGAGGAAAGGGACATTATGTACCGGCACCCTAAAACCCAGGAGCGCTTAGGCAGTGCTTGGCATCCAGTGGTTGACATTCAGATGGCGGTGGTGGTGAAGGATTGAACTTGGAATCAGAGCATCTGGTTCTTAGAGCTGCCATCCATACAAGATGCATCCTCCCTCATGCCACAAACATGACACCTGAGGCCCAGTATTTCTCATCTGCCTTTGTTGTTATCCCTGTGAGCTGGGTCTTCCTAATTAGATGGGGGAACAGACAAACCCCGACTCTCGGTGAACGCGCAGCCAAGCAACTGACTTCACCCAGTGAGTGGTATTGAGTGAGATAATGTGTATGTGGTCATTCTCCTCTTAAAAGAAGGGAATGGAGTCAAATCTCTGGTGAATTATACTTTGTGGGTCATATCAGGGGCCCCATTCCTGGGCGCCCAACACCAGATTGGTGTGGGAATGTTTTCAGACTGAGCAGAACAGACTTCTAATGAACATTTCTTTTCTTGCATTTCTCTTTCCTCCCTCCCTCCCTTCTTTTCTTTCTTTCTTCCTTTTTTCTTTTCCTTCCCTCCCTCCCTTCCTTCCCTGTCACTTTGTCTTTCTCTCTTCCTTCCTTTCCTTCTTCCCTCCTCCCCACCCCCCCACTCTTTTTCTTTCCTACTGGGTTTTAAAGCCAAGTACAAATTTATCCCCCGCATGTCCCATTCCCTCATTAGTGAGGATACTCCAGGGCTGAAGGTACAAGAACTTTCTAAGAAACTATCCCACAACATCACTGTAAAGGGTAAAATGCTCTTGAGAATTGTGGGTTTTGTAACGAGAGGAATTCAGAAAACCTCCTAGGCCGTTTAGTGACATGTTAATTTTCCGGGAATATCTCCCCTGCACTATTCATGTTCACTGAGCATCCCTGACCTCATGCCTCCACCACAGACACAAAAGCATAAACTTTCCAGCAAATACCTGGCATGCTCTAATTACCCTGAAGATCCGGAGCAAGTCACAGCTTTGCAGATTGCTCAAATGTACCTTTGCTTTGACAACGAACAGGAGTTCAAACCGAGAGGGTGCTTTTTATTTTATTTTTTTGGGGAAACTGAGATTTCATAACAAAACAAAACAGATTCACTACAGGTAATACATAGATATCAGTGAATCCATGGAGCCCTTGGAACTAATAGCAGATTTACATAGTTTAAAGTGTTTTGCTATTTGTGTGGAGAGATTCAAGACTGTCGGGTTTTAAGTAGCATTTTCTCTTCTTCCATGCTGCATTAATATTTTCACTAAGCCGATGATAAGAGGGAACCGTAAGTTGTGTTTTACAACAAAAATCCAGCCCCACAGGGCCTGAAAAATAGCCGTTATAAAGAGCCAAGTCAGTCGGAGTTAGGAACTATTCCATTTATTCAACAATGTAATAAACAAGATCTTGTGTTGCGATTGCAGAACCTTTACTTATACAAGATGCCCCTGGCCCTCCGTCCCTCTCGTTTTCCCTCAAACATAGGGTAAGTCAAGTTCTTGGGCTACGCCAACTGGAAAAGGCATTGCGGAGCTGTGATTTACACGTGTAGCCTTCAGCGCCTGCCCTTTGGAGTTCATATCAGTGCGTAATCTTGGGCCAGTTATTTCAGCTCTGCAAGTGTCAAGCGTCTTGTGGGAGAAATCACAGGGTTGGTGTAAAGAGTAAAATGGAATAATCTCTGCAAGGCTCTTGGGACAATGCCTGGTAGCACATTGCACTTGTCAGTAGCAGCTGTTTATCATTACTGTTTTTATTATTGTTGCTCTCCTTCCAAGGCCTGGTGTTCCAGGTCCTTGCCCTCCAACTGGGGGTAGTGAGCAAGTAGACAGACATTCATTTGTGTTGGAGATAAGGTCAGGAGTGTTCTAGAAATGGGCATGTCAGGGAAGACCAGACCAGAGGTGTCCAGGGAGTCTTCCTGGAGGAAGCACCCCAGCTGTATCTTAAAGGACATATTGCAGTGATCAGGGAGAGAGGTGTGGGGTAACACCAACATTTCAGGGCCTGGTAGGAGGAGCAAATCTTGTAGAGCCTGAGTAAATGTGCTCAGAAAGAAAAGTCAACAGAGAGTCCCAGCAGCTAGGCATGAGAAGGGGTTCAAGAAGGAGGACATGGTCACCCATCAGACGCTCTGGAGAGTTCGAGAAAAATTAAAACTAGACAGTGTCAGTTGAATTTTAGGGACAGTGACGTCATTTGGCCTCCGCTATTTCGGGGAAGTGGTGGGGAAGCAGCCCAGTGGTGTGCTGGTGAATGCTTAACAAAAGGCTCTCTTATAGCATCTGCCTCCTTCCCTGGTGGAAAGACTTTCCAACATGGCTGAGTTAAAGCTTGAGGTCGCTGGATCTAGACTGGAAAGAGACACTTACAGTCTTGACCTCAGCGTCACAGCAGGTGACAAAGCGGAGATGGGCAGCATGTGGCTTTAAGTCTCAAGTTCATAAGCTTTCTATAGAATGGATACAAACAAGGGGGTAGTACGTACGTTGCATCAGCTCAGCTGCCTTTGGTGCATCTTGGTGCTGGCATGTGGCCCCAATCCCTTCTCTCTGGGCACACCCCGGATTCTAGGGTGTCTTCTCCCCATGTTCTCAGCAGACCCCCTTCTGTCATCTGCCTCTCAGAAAAAACCTGCTGTCTCTCCCAAATACTAAACATGTCATTGAAAATGGAAGAGTGTGCGTGTAAGAGTCGGTCCGTCGGTCTCTAACACATTTTGAGGCAGGATGTGTCCCGATCCACTGACACAAGCCTGCAGGTCCCCTTGGCAGGGATGATCAGCAGTGGAAAGATGACTCAGTCTTTCTTTGTGTGGCAGCCCAGAAGAATGATCTGACTTTGGGCTCAGAAAGCAATCTTTTGATCTTAATCTGGTTTCTCAAGTAGACTTCTCTTACTTGAATGAAAAATATGCTGTCAAACTGACCTCACTTTTTTTTATCTACTGGGTTGTTATAAGTCTCAATTCAAAATTATGCATAAACTTGCTGGCTAATACATCATTTTCCTATGAGTTTGGTTAATAGGATTCAAGACCTGAAAACCCCTTGGGGAAATGAAAATAACAGCAAACACTTATAATAAAGCATTTACTACATAGAAGGCACTCTTATAAGTACTTTATATGTAAATCCAAACAAGAACCCTATTAGGTCTCCATTTTATGGATTAGGAACCTGAGACACAGATATATTTAGTAATTTGTCCAGGGTCACATGAGTATCAGAACCAGGATGTGAATGTAGGCCCTTGGTTCCCAGCGTCCTAACCATACCATATGCTGGCTCCGAACTGGTGAGTTCTAGAACTGAGAATGAGACCCTGAACTGTTGGACCCCATTCAAATGCAGGGAACCTGGAAGATTCCATTTACACTGCAAAACACAAGATCTCTCCCTGTCCCTGGAAGGGGTGCAGCAGAGGCCATTCCGGGGCCCATAAGAGCCTCCTTCCAACATGGAAGCTCTATTGTCCCTAGTCCAGCAGCTGCACTGACCTCATCTGGTTCCTTTGGTTTCTGGAGACTACTCTGTGATTATTCTGATCCCAGATATCTGCTTCCTGGTGAGAAGGCTCAACCCCAGCCCTGGATCACACCTCTAGCTACCTGCCCAACTAATGGACCCCACCCTTCCTGTGTTCCTAATACCCTACGTACATCGGGAGAATGTCACCCAAGTTTCTCGTTGCCCCACCTTATCCTGATAATGCCTTATTTCCCCACTTCACTGGGCACTTTGTGTCTAAGGCTAGACCACTAAGAGGCTAATAAAAAGGGAACTGGGATGCAGTAGTTAAAATAAAAAGTTATTCCTCCTAAGACTCTCCTCGGCTCTTCAGTACCTTCCAAGAAGATGAGAGGCTTTTGCCTTCCACATTCCCTCCTTCTTGGGCCTCCAACAGGTGCCCTTGTGAGTCGCTTTTAGAGAGCTTCAAAACTCTGAGCTGGAGAAGAGATGATGAGTCACCTTCAAGGGTTATGGAGCGGCCTCACTGAAGAACAAAGTAACTCTCGAGGCAGACGGAAGGAATGCTGTCCCTTGGCATTTTCCTCTGTCTGTGGTCTCAGGTCTAGTTTTAATAATGTGACTTTAATGGTGTCCTTGGCTGTATCAGGAAGTTCCTGGAGCAGGGGCAAGAGACAGCTGGAGTTTCCCCCAGTCGTCCTTGTAGAGGGAGAAGATCTTTGCAGAGAGAGAAAGGTAGCCTTATCCCTCTCCTGGTGCAGCCTGGGCAGGTCCGTGTCCTTCGAGCATTTAGTGTTGTTGCCTATACAATGAAAGGCTGAAGCGCTATGCTTCCAAAACACTAATACACAGAATTTTCATGATTTCGTTGACAGTGGAAAATTCTTATAGAGACTTTTATTGTGAGCATTGGTGTACTTAAAATTCCGATCAGTCTAGTCATGGCGCATGAGTCCTATAAGGCAAATGCATGACAGCAATTTATTTTGGAGACAGTATCTGTAGGGGCTATGATTAGCAAATGGGATGACTGTCCCCACTTCCACCTCAAGACCTGAATAGGTGGCGTGGCATGGTGCCTCCATCCTTGAGGGCTGGATTAAGGGTAGTTAAAACCGGTGGCTGAACACCGACTTTCCCCCTACAGTTTATATATGATTCATCCCAGCCTTCTCCAAGGACTCAGTTTTCAGCATCTTTAAGCCCTTCCTCTAGCAACCTCAAGGCTTTGGGAAACTTTTAAAAAGCTCTTTCTGCAGGCAAGAGTTGGAGAATCCATATGCAGAAAGTCTCCCTTCCAAACTGGTCTGTAGGGATGACAGGTGGCTCCTGAGCCTGGGTGGCTGGTACTCCTGATAGCAGCCCACTTGGTGGGAATGTCAGGGCCATGGCCATCGTACGAGATGATGGAGAGCTGTAAAGAACCAGGGCAGTGTTGATCAGAATCCTGATCTGCATTTCCATCATCTGAAATGTGTGAAGTGGCCTTGGAAACCGTGAACTTTTTCTGTTTTGAAACTTTAGAATCCATTTCAGCACTTTCAACCGTATGGTTGTGGAGGGTCAAAGGGAATTTTTTCTTTTTTTCTTTTTTTAAAGATTCATTTATTTTTTTAGAGAGAGAGAGAGAGAGAGTGCGCTAGGAGGGACAGAGGGAGAGGGAGAGAGACACTTAAGCAGACTCCCTGCTAAGCGGGGTGCCCAACGTGGGGCTAGATCCCAGGACCTTGAGATCATGACCTGAACCAAAACCAAGAGTTGGGATGCTTAACTGACGCGTCACCCAGGCATGATGACCACTTAGCTTTGTGAACTCTCTTTCTTCTAAATCAACTGGCTATGTCTTATTTTTTTAAAAGGATTAAAAAGTAAATAAAGTGAAAAGCCATTAGAAGCATGGTAAGATTTAAGGGCATTTACCTAAACTAAACTGAAGCTAAAGGCATATATTTTACTTATTTTATTCCTCTGTTACTTCTATTTTCGGCTTGGATATGTGACCTTACTTGTGAAGTTGTGGAATCATTGGTTCATAAAAACGTCAGATGAAAAGTTCCTAGACCACCATCTGAGTAAAACCCTCCAATGTCAGGATATTATCTGTCAAGTCATGGGCGGGACGGCCAGTGGTGGAGGGGTTACTACCTTACAAGGCAGTGCCCTTTATTGGGACAACTTAACTATTAGGAAATGGATTCTTATGTTTGAATCTCCGGCTTTGTAGACTCCTCCCATTGTTACTAGGTAATAATGCTGACAGTGATGGATCATTTTATTGAGTCCTTACTATGGGTCAAGTACTCTGTGTAGGACTTCGTGTACCAGCTCATTTAATCTTTGTAAGACTTTTTCAAGGTAAACCATAAGATCCCTATTTTACAGGGAAGAAAACCGAGAGGCAGAAAGGAAAATGTGTCTTCCCCAGTAAGCTTGGGAGGCTGATTCTAGAATCCGTGCTGGAACTCCGGGTTCTTCTGCCTCCTTTGGTTTCTCCCCCACCTTTCACACCCACTCCCTTCGTCCCCTTCGTTCCCCCATCAAATATATTATTCCACACCCCTGCCCGTCTCCTAATGTGTTTGCTTTAGAAATATCACAGGAGTCGACTCCCAGTACTTCAGATGTGAGCCGATCTTTCCAGCAAACGTACGATGGGAACTCTCCTTGCCATTTCTGGAGCAAGGGTTGGAGTGGTCCAAGAATCACACTTTTTTGGCAGCCACATCATATTTTTGCCCTACTTGAGTTTGTTTTCAACTGAAATCCACAGGATCTCCCCCACCACACACAGTCTCTGTCCACATACAGCTAAGGGAGGCAGTCAGTGTAGGGCATGGTTAGTGGGCTGGGCTGCCTCGGTTCTCGTACCACTTAGTAGCCGTGTCCCCTTGAGCCGTGGCTTGACCTCTGTGTGTGTCTCAGTTCCCTCCTCTGTAAAGTGGCATTGTAATAGTGCTTATTAGCTCACTGGGTTGTAAAAATTGAATTAATTAATACTTGTAGGCGCTTAGCACAGTTTGGCATGTAGCAATAAATGTCATTGTTCTTGTCATGACCAAACTGTTGCTCTCAGATCAGTGATGAAAATATTAAACTGTGGATTTATGTTATATATACATTCAATGAGAGCAAATTCAATCGTATGCACCTCTCTTTCATGTGATTAAAAACACTGTAAAGTGGGGCACCTTGGGTGGCTCAGGCGGTTAAGCGGGTTAAGCATCTGCCTTCAGCTCAGGTCATGATCTCAGGGTCCTGGGGTCAATCCCTGCATCTGGCTCCCTGCTCCGTGGGTCAGGGGGGAGTCTGCTTCTCCTTCAACCTTGGCACCCGCCCCTGCTCATTCTCTCTCAAATAAATAAATAAAATCTTTTAAAAAATACTGTAAAGTATTTTTAAAATACTGTAAAGTTATTTTTTTTTTAAGATTTTATTTATCTGACAGAGAGAGAGAGAGACAGTGAGAGAGGGAACACAAGCAGGGGGAGTGAAAGAGGGAGAAGCAGGCTTCCCACTGAGCAGGGAGCACAATGCAGGGCTGGATCCTAGGACCCTGGGATCATGACCTGAGCTGAAGGCAGACGCTTAACGACTAAACCACCCAGGCTCCCTGTAAAGTTATTTTTTGTACATAGTGAGTCCTCTCTATTATGCAGTACCTATAGTTTTATATATTACTAAGTTCTAAATATGTATTGGTGTATTGGGCTAAATATATAAAAATGTGTGCACCATACTTTATGGGCAATTTAAAGAATTTCCAAGGGAAATTTTGACTACCATATACATAATTTTTGTCTTTCTGGCTGACTTTAGACTAATTTGAACTGAGCCTATGTGGAGAGGTCTGTGATAAACAACTGGGACCCTCCCTCCTGCCTTCCCGAAGGCGACTAGTCACCCACTTGCGTACTCCTCCTTCCCCATAGAGCCCATTCGCCATGCAGAAACCAACATGCAAATGCCCCAGGGCTACATGCTGTTAAAAATAAGGAAGGCAGCTGTGTCTCATGTCCTCTGATTCTTTGAGTGGCGTCCAGACCACCATTACTTTAGAAACTGCTGACCAGGAAGAATCAGTGGAAAGTCTCCGATCTTAAAAGAAAGCCATGTGCCCAAATAACTACAACACAGCATGGTGAGAGAAACACATTCCTGACTAATCATCCATGCCACAGGCAACCGAACCTGGGGGTTCTCAGGGGAGGCAGCATTTGAGGTGAGTTTTAAGGATTGGTAGAAGGAGCTGGGAGGGAGGACTGAGAAGGAGTGGCATATAGAAAGCCCGAGAGCCTGGAAGGGTATTTGGGGTGATCCAGGAGTCTGTGACTGGCGGGTTGGAGGGAGGAGGCAGAATGGGACCAGGCATGAAGTTCTCAGGTGATTAAGAGCCTTCGATAGTTAGAAGCAGAAGAAGCTCAACTCACTGCTTTTGACTCTTATGGGGTTCTTCAGTTTTTATATTCCATTGCAATCTAAATATGGAAATATGTTTGAGTAATTAATTCCATCAAGTGTAGTTTCTAGAAGAGAATTGTTCAAGTTCTTTGCCCCTCTTTGGAAATGGAACCGAGGAAAGGAATGTCTTTTTGTGTGTGTGTGTGTGTTTAATATATAGTTAAAAACTGGTAAGGAAATACGAAGAAATGAAATTGGTTTTCATGTTAGGGAAGTAGGATTGTGGGCAAACAAATATTTCTTATAGAATGTTTTGAAATTGAGTGGCTAACAGAACTTTTAATTATCTTGATAAATAATTACAGAAGTTAACATGTAGTGATGTTTCTGGTTCTCCAGACTATTCAACATCCTTTCTATGTGTTAGCTCATTTAATTCTCAAATCAGCCCCTGTTTTTACCCACCCATCACAGAAAAACCCAGGGGACAGACAGGGCAAATATCTCGACTGAAGCTTGACAGTGAGGGAGTGGAGGAACCAGACTGGGGACCCAGGCAAATGTGCCTCCTGAGTCCACAGCCTTAGCCACTAAGTCATGTGACACCCACTTCATGGTATTTTTTAAGAAAACTGCCTGTGTGTTTTGGGGGCAGGGCAGGGAGAAGGGGTGGCAGGAGATTTAGCTCTGGGATTGCTTTCTCAGTGTTTAGCCATGTCTAGTCACAGGAGCTCAAGACATCTTATAATCATCCAAGCACTTTACACCATGAGCATCTCATACACAAGGTGAGATTTTTTCCCCTCAAGGACACACATGGCCAATGGGATTTAGAATAGTTTATTAGTTGAAAATGCACTTATGCTTTGCAATACAGTTACTGGTACACCAAAGGAAACATGATTTTTAAGCCTTTTAACTGATTAATTGGTGCTATTATTTCATTTTGAAAAAAAAATTTTTTTTTCCCCACAGTGACCAAAGCAATGTGTGTTCATAGGAGACAAATTAGGAAAAGTGTATCAGCAGAAAGAGGAAAAACATTCAGAATCCCACATTCCAGAAATCCCCGCTGTTCACATTGGCATCACTAATGTTAGGGATTACCAATCACAATTTCTCCTCCCCCAGAATATATGAATTAGCCTCAGCCTTTACTTGGAGTGGGAGAATGTGTGATGGGCAGGTAGGGGTGCTCTGATGTGCGGAAAAGGAGGAAGTCCCTGGCATGGCAGTTTGTATTTCCTGCATATGGGAGAGCTGTTCATTAACTTCAAGGAAAAAAGTAATTTTCTATCCCTTCTGCCATCTGGGTTCTGACCATGGGGACCAAATGCGAAGGACCCTGAGTGGCGCACACACCCTTTCTTCAGTTTTTCCAGATGCTGAGGTTCCAACCGCATTATTTTCACTCCTCCAGGTTGTGTGTCTCTGATTCACCAGCGATAAAAATATTGAATGTTCAGGAGAGACGGAAATGAGAAAGCACATACCAGGGGCACTGAAATGCTGCTTCCAGTGGCGACGTTTTTGAAATCCTCCTAGTGACTTTGCAAAGGGGAAGAGGGAGCAATAGGTGTTTTACAAACCATTGATTTTGTGGTATAACATCTGTAATTAGAATAGAGTAGTTCATATTTATTTTGAAATGACAATTCACAGTGGTCTCTTTAGCTCCTGCCTCTCCCACGAGGTCTGGGGTGGAACACTATCACTATGTACGTAAGTCCTTATTTATTTTGTATGCAATTCGTATTTGTTTTGGACCCAAGTATTGAGGGGTGACTTAAGTATATCGTCTAAGTCTGTAGCTTGTCAGCAACAGCGGATTCCAGGCTCTTCCTTGTCTTTTTTTGTTTTTTAAAAAATCTTCATCATCTTTGACCTCTGTTCTTCCTGTCCACTCGTACCTACCATAACGGATTTGATCTCTCTTTAAAACATGAGCATCCTCTTCAAATTAGTCATTTTGTGAGTGTAGGTGTGTGTGAGTGAATTTGTGTTTTTATTGTTTTGGTTTTTCTTAAGTTTATTTATTTTTTAGTAATCTCAACACCCAACGTGGGGCTTGAACTCATGACCTGGAGATCAAGAGTCTCACGCTCTTCTGACTCAGTCAGCCAGGCGCGCCAAGTTTGTGTTTTTATTTTCATGAGTGGTATTCTTAAATAAACCCTATTCTGTGTCTTACTATTTTTAATTCACACTGTTTCTAACATCTGGCCATGTGACTGTATTTCCCTCCAGTTCATTGATTTCAGCAGCTTTCGCTCCATTCTACTCTCCATCTCCCTAGAGATGGGTGTGTGGGTTGCCCTGCCCCCCTGCCTCCATGAAGAGTATCATAATGCTCACCCTTGTACCAGCCCCTTCTTGGACTTGTAGGGGAATTTCCTCAGGCCTTATATTCAAGAGAAGGCGTTTCATTAAGGATTGCCAGATTATTCTATTTTGTAGTAAGTACTTATTGAACACTTTATGGGTGTATCACATTATCCTTGGTGTCAAGAGGGATTCATGAGAAAAAAACAGAGGACTATGTTCTCAAGGAGCTTAAAACTCATGTGGAAAGAAAGTAACAATAAAGAATATATAAGTCATCTTACAAATAGTTATCCTTCTTTTTTTTAGTAGGCTCCACACACAATGTGGAGTGCAACGCAGGGCTTGAACTCACGACCCTGAGATCAAGACATGAGCTGAGTTCAAGAGTCAGATGTTTAGCTGACTGAGCCACCCAGGTGCCCTACAAATAGTTATCATTTATTGATGATTTGCTATGTGGCAGGTATTTACATGCATCATCTCAGTCCTCATAACTTTATGAGTGTGTATTATTCACCCCATTTTACTGTTAAAGAAAAAGCAGTTCAGAGTGGTTAAGTAAGTTGCCCAAGGATGCACAGCAAGAATGATGGTGGTGCTGGGGTTCTAAATCCAGGTCTCTTGCTCATGCGAAAATCTATGCTCTCACTATTACGTAGTACTACCTCCCAAGATGAGATGCTGATTTTTAAAGAAATTATTGAGTCTTGGCCTATAGCAGGTGCTCAATAAATACTTCTGAATTATTGATTGAAATAATAGGGGCTAGTATTTTTTGAGTAATATCTGCTAAACTCTCTTTAAATATTTACTATCTAGTAAACTCTTCAATATCACAATAATTTTATGAGGTTGGTGTTATTACTATTATCTCTGTTTTACTCCTGAGGAAACTGAGGCATAGATAGGCATAGAATAACTTGACCAAATCCACACAGAGATGGGTTTTTAAAAAACGCAAACATTTTATTTGAGATTATTATAGATTCAAATGCGATTGCAAGAAATAATACAGAGAGATCTCATGAATCCTTTACCCAGTTTCCACCAATGGTAACATCTTGTAAAACTGAAGTACAATGTCACAATCAGGATATTGACATGGATACAGTCAAGATACAGAAGGTTCCAGCATCCCTCATCATGGGCTTTTGTAACACACTCACGTTTTTTCTGCTCCCACCCCCTCCTTAACGCCTGGCAACCTGGAACCTGTTCTCTGTTTCTTTTTTTTTTAAAGATTTTATTTATTTATTTGAGACGGGGAGAGAGAGAGAGCGAGAGCGAGAGAGCATATGAGCCAGGGGAGGGGCAGAAAAAGGGGGAGAAGCAGACTCCCCGCTGAGCAGGGAGCCCGACTCGGGGCTCCATCCCAGGACCCAAGGAGATCATAACCTGAGCCCAAGGCAGATGCTTAACTGACTGAGCCACCCGGGGGCCCCTGTTCTCTGTTTTTATAGTTTTATTTTTAAAATAATGTTGTGAAATTATACATGTGCTTAACATGTAATTATATACATAAATTAACATTACAATGTTATACATACATATGTAAACTTGGGATTGTCTTTGTCACTCAACTTTCTCTGGGAATTCTTTCAGGTTGTCGCATGTATCAATAGTTCATTCCATTTTATTGCTGAGAAGTATTACATGGAATGGGTGGACCACAGTTTATTTAACTACTCACCAGTTGAAGGACATCTGGCTTGTTTCCATTTTTTAAGCTATTAAAAATAAAGCTGCTGGGGCGCCTGGGTGGCTCAGTCGTTGAGCGTCTGCCTTCGGCTCGGGTCGTGATCCCACGGTCCTGGGATCGAGCCCTGTGTGGGGTTCCCTGCTCCGCGGGAAGCCTGCTCCTCCCTCTCCCACTCCCCCTGCTTGTGTTCCCTCTCTCGCTGTCTCTCTTTCTGTCAAAAAATAAAAAATAAAAAATAAAAATAAAGCTGCTATAAACTTCTGTGTACAGGTTTTTGAGTGAACATAAATTTTTATTTCTCTGGGATAAATGCCCAGAAGTTCAATTGCTGGGTTATATAGTGGTTACGTGTTTGGTTTTTAAGAAATTGCCAAACTGTTTCCCAGAGTAGGTGTATCATTTTACATTCCCACCAGCAAAGTATGAGTGATCCAGTATCTTTGCATTGCCAGCATTCGACGGTGTCACTGTTTTTTATTTTAGCCATCCTGATAGGTGTGTAATGGTATCTTATTGTGGCTTTAATTTGTATTTCTCTAATGACCAACAGTGTCAAGCATGTTTTCATGTGTATTTTCACCATCTTTTTACTTCTTTGGTGAAATGTTGCTTTGTGCCCGTGTTCTATTTGGATTGGTTGCTTTTTTAGTGTTGAGTTTGAAAGTTCTTTATATAGTCCGAGTATATAGTATATAGTCTGAGTATAGTAGTCCTTTGTTGGATATGTGGTTTGCAAATAGTTTCTCCACTCTGTAGCTTGTCTTTTCATCCTCCTAACAGGGTCTTTTACAAAGCAAAAGTTTTTAATTTTGATGAAGTCTAATTTATCTCATTTTTTTCTAAATCTGTCATACTTTTGGTGTCAAGCCTAAAAAGTCTTTGCCTAGACTTAGATCCTAAAAATTTTCTACTATCTTTTTCCCCCCTAAAAGTTCTATAGTTTTAACCTTTACTCTCAACCTCGTGATCCATTTTGGGTTAATTTTTGTATAAGGTGTGAGACTTAGATCAGGGTTTTTGTTGTTGCCTATTGCTTCAATATTTTTGCCTTTTGCTCCAATTGCCCGAGCGCCATGTGTTAAAAAGGCTTTCTTCATTGAGTTGCTTTTGCAGCTTTACCAAAAATCAGTTGGGTATATATAGCTGGGTTTATTTCTGCATTCTCCGTACTATTCCATTGGTCTACATGTCCACTGCCCTTTCAGTACCACACTTTTGATTACTGTAGCTAGATAGTAAGTCTTTCAAGTGATGTTACTCCTTCCACTTCTTTTTTGAAATTCTCCTTTTTCAAAATGACTTTAGCTGTATCCTCATTTTTTTTTTTGCTGTTTTACATATAAATATTAGAACAACCTTGTTTACATTCACAAAAAATCATGCTGTGATTTTGAGAGGCATAATTTGGTATATTGATTTAGGGAGAATTGACATCTTTGCCATGTTGAGCTTGCCAATCTATGAACATGGTATGTCTCTCCATTTCTTTAATCAGGACTGTATACTTTTCATTATATCAGTCCTGCACATGTTTGGTTAGATTTTTACCAAAGTACTTTTTTTTTTTTTTGAAGGACTGTAGATGGTATTATATTTTAAATATTGGTGTTCATGTGTTCACTGCTAGTATGCAGAACTACAATTGACTTTTGCAGGTTTTTCTTGCATCCTGAGATCTTGCTGAACTCACTTATTAGTTCTAAAAGTTGTTGTTGTTGTTACTGGGCATTTTTGTATTACCTTATGAGACTTTAGATATTATTCAAACCTCCTATTTTATTTTTTAAAATGATTTATTTATTTGAGAGTGAAAGAGAGAGCCACTAGTGGGGGTGGGAAGGGGCAGAGGGAGAGGGAGAAGCAGGCTCCCCGTTGAGCAGGAAGCCCAATGCTGGGGCTCAATCCAGGACCCTAAGATCATGACCTGAGCCAAAGGCAGATGCTTAACCAACTGAGGCACCATCAAACCTTCTATTTTAGATGGCTTTGCTGACATTGCTCTAGCAGGTGAAGGGGGTGGGTGCCACCTGATTACTGCCAAATGGAAGGAGATAGAGGTCCAGGTTCACCACTATGTTTCCTTCCTGGGGGTGGAGGGGAGGGGGTGGGGATGGCTACCATTACTGTCAGGTAAGGACAGAAGTGTAGCCTACCTCTGTGGTTTCCATTGACAATGCAGGGAAGATGGGGGCAAAGGATGGACACAGCCCTTATTACTAGCCAGTGGAGATGAAAGTCTCAGCTCCTTACCTGGCCTTCTTTGAATACTTGGTGAAGGTATTGGGTCACCTTGGTATAGCCTCTCAAGGTTATAAGTCTAGGCTCCCCACTTGACCTTTGCTGGTATGGGTGATGATGGGCCACAAGTTTTATCTGCGCTATTTAGCTGTAGTCAAGTGGTTATGGTCTAAAAGTTTTGTCTTGTTAGCTTGCCCCCAACCTGGTCTTTTGGCTAGAGAAAAAGCAGGATTTGTTGGGACTTTTTTTGGTCTGCACCCGTTGGTGTTTCTGGGACGCCACTTTTTCCAGCCCCAAATCTGGGATATATGAGGCATAGAGAAAAGCCAGGGAGTGCACCGCCATGCTGTGCCTCAGATCCTGAGGTGTCTAGCTAGTCTGTCTTTTCCCTTCCACCTTGCACCATCTTTTTATGTTTGTTTTATGTCTAATGCCTAGGGTTTCCACTTGTATCTAGCAGGAAGAATAGGAAAAATAGGTCTATTCCTTTCTCCTGCAAGGGGGTGGTGGACAGCTGGATTTTGAACCCCATCAGTTTGGCACCTGGGCCCTTCTGCCTAAACAGCCTACTCTAGGGAAAGGAGAGAAAAGCATGGTTGGAGTGGTCAGGGAAGTATTTGAGTTGGTCAGAAGCTTAGGCTTTGTAGAAGCTAAAGTGGAAGGCCATTTTTCTTCCTGAAATAGCCCAAGTAGAGGGGAGGAAGGAGTAAGGTGTGTTTGAAAAAGCATGAAGGAACCTGGCCCACAGCAGTGAGGGCTGTATGGGGACAGGCACCATCAGGGTGCTGCATTAGGCTGGAAAGGCCCTTGCTTTAGAGATGACAAACCCAAGATGGCAGTAGCCAAAATGTGCTTTCCCCCCTCCTTTTTAAAAGATTTTATTTATATATTTGAGAGAGAGAGAGCACAAGGGAGGAGGGGCAGAGGCAGAGGGAGAAGCAGACTCCCCTGCTAAGCAGGGAGCCTAATGCAGGGCTCCATCCCAGGACCTTGGGATCACGGCCTGAGCTGAAAGCAGATGCTTGACCAACTGAGCCACCCAGGCGCCCCCTACCCCCTTCCTTCCTTTTATACAGGAGAGCCCATCTCATTTAGAAAAACAAATCTCTTGGTCCAGGTGAGGCCAGTTCAGCTGGTAGTCATTTCTGCTGAGAGGTGAGAGCGACAGATGGTTGCTTTCCATTTATCTGGAACCCCCTAAGCCTTAACTTCATCATACTCCTTTTATGGTTGTTGTAAGAATTAAATGGCATATCAGGTAAAGTATTCACATGACCTTGGTTGCCAGAACTTTCTTTACCTTCGCCCATGACTCCCTGCATGCTGGCATACGCTCTGCTTCAACTCTCTCTCACCTCCTGGAAATCTGTGAAGGGCTAGCTTTCTAATTGCTTGGATTCAGTTACGTCAAATTATGGTACAATCGGTAGATGTCTTTGCTTGAGGTTTTAATGATTTGCCAAGATTACATGTGGGCATGTCTGGGATAAAAGTCACATTACAGTAAGTCTGGACTTCTTGTAGAAATTAGGCTGGAGTCCCATATTTTTATGATATTAGATCTGTAGGAATCTTAGAGATCATCCAGTCTAATCCTTTTTACTCAATTTTTGCTGTTGTTGAGCTTTTCATAGGAAAACTAATATACATTTATTATAACACATAAGTGACTCAGAAGTATATGTGGAAAAAGTTAATAATCTACTGCACCACCTCTGTAATCTTTAAATTCCTCCCCTCTGAAGTAGCTAATGTTAACATTTTTGTTGTTCACCATTCTTTACTTTTCTTTATACTCATAAATTCCTCTACCTATATCGTTAGTTTTTGTTTTTAAATGAAAGCTATTTCATACTCATATTATACCAAAATCAGCTTTCCGCACTTAACAGTATGTCATGAACATTCTTGTGGGTCTTTACATTATTTTAAAATTTAACTTTACTTTTGGCAAAGCAAGACACTTGTACATAATTTTAAAAATCAATAGTAACACTAGACTTTAACTGAATAATAGCAGCCATTTGCCCCAGTCCTCCCTATTCTTGGATTCTCTCTTCACAGACACACTTCAAACTCCTTAAACTGTTTCCTCTGGCATTTACCTCCAAATTTCTAAACAACATGTTTCTATTACTGTTCTGTGATTCGTCTGTTTTAGAACATCATCTAGTGATGTCATACTAACAAGAGGATTTAGCGTTTTTATCTAACCACACAAAACAGATATGCTCACACACATACAGACACACACATATGTCTTAAATGATGAGTGCTTACATTATGTGACTATGTAAATAATATTCACAGCAAAATCATAGAGTTGCATTAGGATTACATTTTCTTTCTTGTACTTTTTTTTGTTCTCTTGGACTTAATAATTACCTTGTTTATCTTTTTCATTTTAATGACCTCTGTTAGAACTTAATTTATATACAATAAAATGCATCCCTTTAAAGCATTTAAAGTTCTATGAGTTTTTGACTTGTGTGTACATCCAGATAATCACCAGCCCAAACAAAATAGAGAATATTTCCGTAGCCTCAAAAAAAAACCATGCCCAGTGTCCCTTCCTAGTTAATCCCCTTCACCTTCTGTCTCAGGCAACCACTGATTTTTTAAAAAAATTTTTAGTTTTTTTCACTATAAATTATTATGATTATTTTTGAAGTAGGCTCTATGCCCTTGGGGCACCTGGGTGGCTCAGTTGGTTAAGCGTCCACCTTCGGCTCAGGTCATGATCCCAGGGTCTTGGGATCGAGCCCTACGTTGGGATCCCTGCTCAGCGGAGAGTCTGCTTCTCCCTCTCCCTCTGCCCCTCCTCCCCACTTGTGCTCTCCCTCTCAAATAAATAAATAAAATCTTTAAAAAACCGTAGGCTCTATGCCCAATGTGGGGCTCGAACTCACAACCCCGAGATTAAGAGCTGCATGTTCTACCGACTGAGCCAGCCAGGCGCCTCCACTATAAATTATTTTTGCTTGTTCTAGAACTTAATGTAAATGAAATCATACAGCATATACTCTTTTTGTTTGGTCTCTTTCCCTCAGCATAATGTTATTGAGCTTCTTTCATGCTACTGTATTTGTTCTTTACTGCTGGCTAGTATTCTACTGTATAAACATATCACACAGTGTTTATCCATTCACTTGTTGATGAACATTTGGGATCTTTCCAGTTTGGGGCTATTATATTAAAGCCATTATAAACATTTGTGTTCAAGTCTTTGTGTAGATGTGTTTTCACTTTTCTGGGGTAAATCTTTAGGAGGGGGCACAACTGGGTAACTTGGTAGGTGGTGTATTTGTTTTCCAAAGTGGTTGCACCATTTTCATTCCCTCTAGTAACAAAGAGAATTCTGGTTGCTCATTAATAGTTGGTGCTGTCAGTGTTTTTAATTTTAGCCATTTTAGTGCATATGTAGTCATGACTCATTGTGGGTTTTTAAAAAAAATCAGTAGACTTTATTTGTTTGTTTAAGCAGTTTCCCATTTTCAGAAAAATGGAGTGCAAAGTACAGAGAGTTTCTATAAACCCTCACCCTTAGTTTTCCCTATTTTTTAAAAATTTTTATTTGAGTATAGTTGACACACACGTGACATTAGTTTCAGGTGACAGTATCTCCTATTATTAATAGGATTGTAGGATCAGACATGTGTATGTTTTACAGTTTAGTAGCTATTGTCTTGCATTAGTGTGATACATTGTAACAATTGATAAGTCATTATTGATACATTATTATTAGCTAAAGTATATAGTTCACATTGGGGTTAACTCTTTGTGTTGTATTTTATGGATTTTACCAAATGTGTAATGACATGTACCTGTTGTTACAGTATCATACAGAATAGTTTCACTGTCCTGCACCTATTCATCTCTCTCTCCCCCTTCTCCTTCCCTACGCATCCCCCCAATCACTGACCTTTTTATTGCCTCCATAGTTTTACCTTTTCCAGAAAGTCATATAGTTGGAATCGGACAGTATGTAGCCTTTCCAGACTGGCTTCCTTCGCTTAGCAATAGGCGTCAAGCCTCCTCCATGTCTTCTTTTGTGGCTTGATGGCTCATTTCTTGTTAGCGCTGAATAGTGTTATCTTGTCTGGATGGACCACAGTTGGTTTATCCATCTGCCTACTGAAGAACACCTTTGTTGCTTTCTGGTTTGGGCAGTGATGAACGAAGCTGCCATAAACATCCACGAGTCTTTGTTTGGTGGAGATGGAGGTTGGCTGCCAGCGTCTGGGAGCTGAGCGAGGTGAGGACTTTTGGTCAGTCTCCTGTCTTCCCTGAAGTCCTTCTGGCTCCCCTCAGCCACATCTCAGCCTGCCTGAGTCATCTTCCCTGGAAAGTGAACCTCCAGCTTTCCCCTTGGGCTTGCTTGAGGGTAGGGGAGACAATCTGGGGAGTCTCTATGGTCCTTCTGAAGACTGATGCATCCCCTTGTTTTTATTTTTTTTTATTTTTTTTATAAATTTTTTTTTATTGTTATGTTAATCCCCATACATTACATCATTAGTTTTAGATATAGTGTTCCATGATTCATTGTTTGTGCCTAACACCCAGTGCTCCATGCAGAACGTGCCCTCCTCAATACCCATCCCCAGGCTAACCCATCCTCCCAACCTCCTCCCCTCTAGAACCCTCAGTTTGTTTTTCAGAGTCCATTGTCTCTCATGTTTCTTCCCCCCCTCCGATTTCCCCCCCTTCATTCTTCCCCTCCTGCTACATTCTTCTTCTTTTTTTCTTTCTTAACATATGTTGCATTATTTGTTTCAGAGGTACAGATCTGAGATTCAACAGTCTTGCACAATTCACAGCGCTTACCAGAACACATACCCTCCCCAGTGTCCATCACCCAGTCACCCCATCCCTCCCACCCCACCCCCCACTCCAGCACCCTCAGTTTGTTTCCTGAGATTAAGAATTCCTCATATCAGTGAGGTCATATGATACATGTCTTTCTCTGTTTGACTTATTTCGCTCAGCATAATACCCTCCAGTTCCATCCACGTCGTTGCAAATGGCAAGATCTTATTCCTTTTGATGGCTGCATAATATTCCATTGTATATATATACCACATCTTCTTTATCCATTCATCTGTTGATGGACATCTTGTCTCTTTCCACAGTTTGGCTATTGTGGACGTTGCTGCTATAAACATTGGGGTGCACGTAGCCTTTCGGGTCCCTACTTTTGTATCTTTGGGGTAAATACCCAGTAGTGCAATTGCTGGATCATATGGTAGCTCTATTTTCAACTTTTTGAGGAACCTCCATACTGTTTTCCAGAGTGGCTGCACCAGCTTGCATTCCCACCAACAGTGTAGGAGGGTTCCCCTTTCTCCGCATCCCCGCCAACATCTATCGTTTCCTGACTTGTTAATTTTAGCCATTCTGACTGGTGTGAGGTGGTATCTCATTGAGGTTTTGATTTGGATTTCCCTGATGCCGAGCGATATTGAACACTTTTTCATGTGTCTGTTGGCCATTTGGATGTCTTCTTTGGAAAAATGTCTGTTCATGTCTTCTGCCCATTTCTTGATTGGATTCTTTGTTCTTTTGGTGTTGAGTTTGATGAGTTCTTTATAGATTTTGGATACTAGCCCTTTATCTGATATGTCATTTGCAAATATCTTCTCCCATTCTGTCAGTTGTCTTTTGGTTTTGTTGACTGTTTCCTTTGCTTTGCAAAAGCTTTTTATCTTGATGACGTCCCAATAGTTCATTTTTGCCCTTGCTTCCCTTGCCTTTGGCGATGTTTCTAGGAAGAAGTTGCTGCAGCTGAGGTCGAAGAGGTTGCTGCCTGTGTTCTCCTTTAGGATTTTGATGAACTCCTGTCTCATCCCCTTGTTTTTAAATCAACCTTCTGAGGTATCTGGCACCTTCAGTTTCTGAGCCTTCTGGGGCTCAGTGATGCAAACCGGCCCTGATTTTGTTTACTTTCCATGCCCCCATCCCCATCCCACCCTTGGGCGTAGGTTTGGGTCTGCTGGTCTTTGTCAAGTCAGTTGGAGCTTGTCCATCTGCTTCTACTGCCACAGTTTTGTTGACCTTGTCTTGATGAGTCATTTCTTCCCCTCCTCTGTGTTTTCTGCTGTGCCTAATGAAAGCCCCCAACTCGTTCTTCTTAATAAGATCCTTATTGTATACTATAATATGAACATACCGTCATTTATTCAACCATCTCACCATTGATGGGCTTTTAGGTTGGTTTCTGTACTTTATTATTGTTATTTTTATTATTGCCTCTACACATAATGCTTGGATAAACATCCTCCTGCACATATCCTTTCTTACTGGGTTCTTTTATTTCTATAGAAAGATTCCTCTGCATGGGATTGTAGGGTCAGAGATGTGTCTGTTTTACATTTTAATAGATATTGTCAGATTAATTTTCCAAAATTTGGTTGCAGTTTACACTCCCATCAGCGCTGGAGTCCTTTTCACTTCCCAAGTGAGAAAATTAGGGTCCCAGGAGGGCTGAGCATGCAGCATTATTTTAAGCAGTGTATTTGCAATTAGATGATTGCTTTTTTTTTTTTTTTTCAACAGTAAGTTTTGATAAATACTGCTGGATTATTTTGAAGGTAAGGGGGAAACCCAGAACAGAAGCAAAGGCTTCTCAGGTTGGCAAAGGAACATTCCCTATTTGATATTCCACGTGGCAACAGTAGCTTCGGTTGGAGCTTGAAGGGACAATCTCTGGGCCCCTTCTCCTGGAGGAGGTCATCGGTTCCTCAGTGAAGGGCCGTGGACAGCCATGCGTGCCCTGCAGGAGCCCCGGCAGGGACACCACCCCTCACCCCACTGAAGACAAGGGCTTCGGGCTTTGCTCAGCTCACTGATCCCAGATGGTTTTTTTCTTTCAGGAACAAAACATTCTGTTCTTGCAGCCGTTCGAGGCTCAAAGCATTTCTTCCTTCTCTGGGCCACCGAGAAAGTGCCCAAACTGGTCTTATTGGGCATTGCGACCCCCTCCACCTGCCTTTTTCACTGCTCTGGCTTTAACTCCCTACTAGTAACGAGTCCGTGTGTGTGTGGACAGTGGGAACCCTGCCTTTGTGGGGAGCGGTTGCCACCAGCCTTAGGCCCCCAGCACGGGGTGTGGATGGGGATTGCTCCAGTGGAGAGTGTGTCCCCCAGAGTTGGAAGCTCCAGGAAGACACTGGAATGGGGCACGGCAGCCTCATTAGCCTGCCAGTGGCTGAGGAGCTGCAGGGCTGGGCGTTGGAAGAACCGGGTTCTAGGCGCAGTGCAGAGCTTTCTGGTGTCATGGCCAAGGGCAGCCCAGCTTCTCAAGCATTGGATGGGTCATCCAGAGAGCAGTGATGACATCTCACCTGTCTTCTCCACCAGGTGGGAGGGAGGACGCCAGATGATGTCTGTTAACAGTAAACCCAGAGCTCAGAGCCCTGCTCCTGTGACTTTCCTCCCCGGCTCCTCCCCAGGTCGGTGATGGGAATGCCCTTCCTGCTGTGGTCAGCGGCAAGAACACCTGACTTTCATCATCATCATAACAACGACCTCAGTGTTACTGACTGTTCACTCCCTGCCAGAAACCCCTCTAAGCACTTGACGTTGCTATGCTATGGACAACAATATATGTTGTGTTATTATTATGTAATTTTATTATGTTACATATCCTTATAGTTTATATATTATTTGTGTAATCCTCATAGCAGCTCTGCAAGGCATGTCCTGAAAGTGCCCCCATTTTGACAGTGGGGGAAAGCAGAACAGAGAGAGGTTAAGGGAAGCCCAGCACGCCTCAGCTGGGATTCAAACCCAGGCCCCTGGCTGCCCAGCTGAGCCCCTCCCCCTCACCCCCAACGGGGCCTTGTTCTCCTCTTGGCCAGTGCTGCCCTCGCATCCTTTCCCTCAGTGTCACATCACGAGATCATTGCAGTCCCCTGAGAGGCTCCGTCTGGCTAGTGTATTAGGATAATGCCAGTTGGTGTATCAATCCATTGAACAAATACAGACTCAGATTCCGCTGTATTACTATGTCCCGGATGCTTCATACAGACAAACTCACCTGGTCATCAGAGCAGCCCAGGGGGGTAGGAACCACTATTATCCCCACTTTCTAAGGGGAGAAGTCTGGGCACAGAGAGGGCAAGCCACTTGCCCGAGAGCCCACAGCTGGAATTCGTAGAGCTGCGATTCACACCCCAGCCGGCCTGGCTCCAGAGCCCATGTTCCTCATTACTGTTTTGTCACTTGATACCAAAACATCTTTGGTAGCTACATGCTTGTTAATTGAGAGGTGTTCAGATCCTTTGTCCCGGCCTTCAGAGCCCTTCAGAATTGCTCTCCAAATTACTTGATCCGGCCTTATATCCAGGAAACAGCCTGAATCGCTGCCCTTTTAGCTCCTCATCTGTCCCTTCAAGCTTATTACAGAGAATGGGCTCCGGCAGCTCCAAGTTTCTCCTGCATGTTTGATTTAGGGCATGTGCAGGGGATTTTCCAGGACATTCTGAGGACTGTCCTCACCACCTGCTGTTAGAGAACTAGATTGAGGCACAGCCCTGAGCTGCTTTTGTTGGAAGAAATGAACACATTTTAGCTAGTGTGGACTTACCTAGACCTTTGTGGAAAGCCCCTTATGTACCGGTCTCCTGTCTCCTTTCTGAGAGTCTGGGACCCTTCTTCCCTGTTGGAGTGAACTGATGGAGCTTTTCTGTTCAGAAATGAGAGCTTCCTGTACAAAAACCTATGCGGGTTTCTTTCCAGGAATACTAGAATGATTCCATATTTTGCATTTTCTTCATAGAGCTTATTAAAGGCTAAAACTCACAGTCAGAAAATAACTTCTTTGTCTTGAAGAATACTTCTTAACTGTAGGTGTAACTGAGGAAAACCTGTGGGCTCCCCTTCAGAGATTCTGACTCATTAAGCCTGGGGTGGGGTCCTGGAATTTGTATTTATAAAAGCTCTCTCTGCTTGGTTCTGATGCATTCCCCCATTTGATGTTGCTCTGAAATGCACTTAACCTTGGAAGAGGTAAAATGTTGAGCAACATATTCAAGAGTCCAACAGACTTTCTTGGTCTCACAATAACTCAGTTGTTCTATCAAGTGTTATGAAACTATGGAAGAAAGATAAAACAACAGAGCAATAACAGTCTGCACTTGAAAGGGGAGATTTTTATTAGATGCTGAGTTCTTATTTGTTAGTTAACAAAAAAGACATACAACAAGTATTACCTTTCCATTTAATTTACCAGGGGGTTTATTTCATTGTGATTTCAAAAACTGTGACTTTATGCAATAAACTTTGCACCCCAGTTGATGCCATGGAAACATCTTGTTCCAAGGCATTGAAAGCCCAAGATGACAATAAACACATTTATATATAAAGTAAAACCAGTAGAGAAACAGAGCTAAAGTCTTGTCCTTTCTTTCAGATCTCTTGCGTGTTGTTCCCACATCGAAGTTGTCAGAACATCACACGGAGCAAAGTTAGAGGCCTTCTGTGTGGCTGTTAAGTGAAGAGCTCATTGTGTGGGAAGATCTTGATTATAGTCATTACAGACGGGGACATATTCTCTACCTCTGGTTTTGTTTCAGCCTCCACAATATCTTGCAGAAAAGTGTCAAACGGTAACTCTTACAGTATCTGAACAGTGGAGTTCCTGATTTTGTTGTGATGTTCCATTTCTCTGGGCTGGAACGGGTGTTGGTTGGTAGCATCATCTAAACAAGGAGCTCCAGGTACAGAAGGGGGTGGACACCCCCTGAGACGGTTAAGAGGTCCATGGCATGGACGGTAGAAGGAGGCAGAGAGAGACAGGGCTACATCACTTTGTACTGATGACCTACTCCTTCGTGAGCTCAGAGGGACCTCAGGGCAGCTCCCAAAGTGGGCTTTTATCTTGCTTGTGTGTATAGTTTGGACAAATGATCTCCGAAGTCCTTTCTTACCCTAAGGATATAGGATTTAAACAATTAAGCCCCTTGATACTTGGAGCCATTTATCACCTGGTTATCTGTTACATGACTCTCAGACCCCTCCTTCTTCCTCACATCTTTTCCTTGCTGGCAGGCTCACTTCTGCCTCTGGAACTAATGTCTTGCTTTTCCTCACGAACCCCCCCCAAACATTCCCTTCCCCCGATCATGACCATGGGTAGGACCCTGCTTCTCTTCTTTCCTTATCTATGTTCTGCTCAGTGAGATTTCCTTTCTTCATCTTGCCTGTGAGTTTTCACTCATGACCTCAGCATCTCTCCAAATCTCCCTTCTTTGAGACCCGATTGTATCTACTTCCTGCACAGCACAGTATCTAGCACTTTATAAATGCTGTTTTTAGGGTGAGAGTCAGTAGAGCCTTCAGTGTTTCCATGTAAGGATGGGTAGATGAGGAGGCGGTGGACCAAGAAGATGCAGCACTGTGGATGAAGCAGGGTCCCTCCACCCCATGTCTCCCATCAAAGTAAACATTCCTTAAGAGCAGAAACTCTGACTTATAGTCTTTAGGATCCTTCTTAGTACTTGATGATGCATCATTTTACAACACAAACCAACCAAAACAAGGTAGAGGAACTGTTTTGAGGTTGCAGTCAAGACTTTATTTATTTATTTGAGATTTGATGGATTGATTTATTTAGTTGAGAGAGAGCGCCCATGCACGAGCGGGGGGAGGGGCAGAGGGAGTCTCAAGTGGAATCAGAGCTGGGCATGGAGCCTGACTGGGGGCTCAAGGCGGCAGAGGCGGGCTCGATCTCACGACCCTGAGACAAGGATCTGAACCGAAATCACGAGTCAGTCGATTAATGGACTGAGCCACCCAGGCGCCCGCCCCAAGACATTATTTTGAAAGTGGGGAGTAATTTAAGTCTCTAGAGGTCCGCACAGACCCTGTGAAGCTCTGTATTGCTGTTCTCACAGCGATTTTTGCATGTGCAAAATATTTGTCAGTAAAGGATCTTTGAGTAGGTACTTTAAGGGCAGTGGTGAATCATAGTAAAAAGGGTTTCAATCTATTGAGTGTGGACAAAAAAAGTCAAGACAGTGTCCATCATTGTTCAGGGGCCATTGTTCAGAACAGGGAATGAGTCAGATCATGTGCTATGTAGAAAATACAAGGATATGAAGGCAGGGAGTGGCTTGAGGATATGCATTTGCCGGTCTCGGAAAGCTCATCCAGTAGGATACAAAAGCCGTGAGAGCAGAAACTCTGTCTGTATCCTGACCCTGGCATGCAGGAGGTGCTCAGCAAATATTCGTCGAATGAATGAGTAAATGAATAAAAACTCTAAAGCACTATGCCAAGGTTGGTTGTTGCCAGTCTAGCAGAACTGATCCGTCTCTGGCTGGAACGATGCCCCTGCCCCCTGGCTAATGGATGAGGTCTCTATTTGATTACGGCCACACCGAACTCTAGTTCAGCCTTCTCTGTCATTTGCAGACTTTGTAGCTAAGATTCACCTCCCCCTGGGTCTCTTCCCCATTTCACATGCAACTATTTTAGATAGGGGATCAGAGAATGTCATGTTTTTGTGTGCAGAAACGGTAAGTGTGAGGAGCCAGCCGTGGAGAATCTGGGGATGAGAATCCCAGGCAGGGAAATATAAATGTGAAAGCCCGGAAAGGGGGGGGTGACCTTGGAGTGTAGGCAGATCCATGTGATGGGTGACAGCGAGTTGAATGGTCAGAAGGGCTCGTGGGATCAGACCGTGGCAGCCCTTGCGGGCCATGCTGGGGAGACTGGATTGTATCCTAATGGCATGGGGAGTCTACTGCAGGCTAGTACCAGCCTTAAGTGTCTCCACATGTATTTGAACCTCACGCAACCTGGAGTAAGTCCATTTGATGTAGTTATTCCCATTGTAGAGATGAAGGAAATGGGACTCTGAGAAGGTCAGAGGAGTTCTCCCTGTTTGCTGCCCCATGCCTGGCCTAAAAGGTGGAGTGACTTCCAGATTGTGGCCTCCCCTTTCAAGGCCCCAAGAGGCTGACCACAGTGAGTCGGTTGCGCCCTGCTCTGATAGGGATGTATGTGCTGAGCAGGAGCTGAGAGAATCCCCTCCTTTCTCTTGGTCCCGTCCCTGGAGTGGCATATTCCGTTTTGGCTGCCCCACTTTGGGAGAAAGTGGGGGAATGGGAGACATGCCGGAGGGAACAAGAAAAGTAGACAAAAGGGTGTATTATGGGAGGAGGTTCACGGAATGGAGGGGTTTGCCATTTCTTCTCCTCTGAGAAGCAACAGTGCAAGATGGGGCAACAACGATCTTTGAATAACTGAGGTTTCTGTCCAGTTACTTCTGTCTCCACAGAAAATTAAACTGGAGAAGGTCAACTTCAAGAGTGAGGAGGCATAGTGAGCTTCTTAGCAATAAGCGTCAGTAGATACCCATGTAGCCCACGCAGGGCAGTTGTAGAAACCTGGTCCCAAGGAAATCACAGAGCTCTTCTTCTGGAAAGGTTGGGCACAGGCTTTTGTCAGGGGCGCTCTGACCTTTTACGATCACTGGACTCGCTGAGGCTGTGATCCCCGTAAGTTTGACATTCACACTGAAAGAAGAGTTTTCAGATTTGGCACAACCTACCCTTGGACAGAGGATCCCCTCCGGCCTTGCGGGGGCGCTGTGGGCAAGCGCCTACTGGGGAGGGTCCTGGGTTGCACCTTACCCACTCAGAGGAGCTTTTTATTTGTCTCTTGAAGGATGACTTTCAGCCTCATCGTGGTGAAAAACAAGTGTTTTCCATGTGGCTGGAGCAATTCTTTGACAGGTTCTCGTGCGTGAGCACCCACCCTCCTTCTTATCTGCACCTTCCTCTTCTTACGCCGCACAGCATAGAAGGGGCAGTGATTCATTTGGAAAAGAACAAATAAAACATCACAACAAAAACCCCCTTTGCTTTGTCAGGAGTCACCTCCAAACAGATGCCTGCATGGACCCCTTTGGCAGGTGTTTTCAGCCATAAGAGAGCCCCCAGGTGACCATCCTGTGGTTCCACCAATTGCCCTTCAGGCTCTGGTTCTACGGGGACAGATGAGGGTTGGGGGTTTTTGAGGCTTATCACATAGCTGAGTGGCATGGGGGACCAAGGAAGTCTTGTCCCCTGTCCAGCGGGTGCGGCACATCCTTTTTCTTCTGTGTACATTCTGTTCAGGAGACACGGTGCCCCGGTCTCTGGAGCCACCTGATCTACCTTCCCCACTGAGTGTCAGCATGATTCTTGACTTTTTTTGCGATACCGATGTTCCATGTCCTTGCAACTAGAGTCTGGTGCAGCTGTTCTTCCTACTGGCTCCTTCCCCATCACCTTCCCTGCTATCGAGAGCCAGTGTCTCAGGGTTCCCAGGGGAGGGAGGGAGGGAGGGAGTCTCATCCTAACGTGAGCCAGGCATTTGGAGGTCATGATGGTGACCATGTTCAGTGGGGCTTGGGTGACAGCATAAGGAGGAGATCAGGATTTGTTTTGTTCAGTCTTCTATATGTTCATTCATTCATTCATTCATTCAGCATGTGCCAGTACCAAGCTAGGAGTAACAAAACCAAGACAGAGTCTTAATTTTGATGGAGTTAATATGGCAGGGGGAGGGATGGGGGAGGTAGACAATAAGCTAGATAATTGCAGAAGTTGATGTGTGCTGTGAAGGATATAAGATAGGATGCCATGGGGGTGAGTGGTGGAAGACCGAGGCTTGGGGGCTAGGAGGCCTCTTTGTGGATTGTGTACTGAGAGCCCCCAAACCCCAGCACCATGACTGTGCAGGCAGGGCCCGATCTTGTGGTGGGGACAGCAGCATGGAGAACAGCCATCTCCTGTGACTTCAGCTCATGAAGTGTTTGCTTCCCCCCTTCCCTGGCCACTTACAGACCCTCACAGTTGTTGGTTTGTTCTAATGAACGTAATCATTGAAACATCTGAGCGAGTGGAAAACTGTTCCAACTTCACCATTTGTAGTAAATACAATGTCATATTCACTCACCAGTTTACCGAGTGCCCTCTGAGCCCATGGCATCCCGCAGGAGCATGGGGAGGGGGTCCTGCCCTCAGGAGCTCCAGTCTGGGGCTGGGTGGAGGGATCGACACACCGCTGAGAGACAGGAGGGCCCAGCGGACCTTCCCAGGGATGGAAGAGACCTGTCTACAATTCAGGTCTATTGGTACACAGTCCTGCAAACGTCCATAGTCAGTAGAAATGAGGCCTACATGTTTTCATGTGGGAAAACTGATTTTATTTATAAGCGTTAAACCTACGTTCAGAGCAGGAGCCGTGATCTGGAGAACTAAGGCTTTTATCTTATAATGATTAATTCTTTTCTTCCCTCTCTCCTAAAATAGGTGATTCCTGATAAAACCCAGCATTTTCATGTTAGAGTTAAATGATGCTCCATTAAACATTTTATTACTACCCATTCACTACTTAAAATGCATATTTTAGTAATGAGAAACAATCCACGAGACTGGAAAGAAAACCAAGAAATCTCCCCCTTGATTGAGTTTCTCCATCCACACATTTTAAATACTTTCCAAATTGTCCTCGAAATTTTTTTTTTTAATTGCAGTAAAATACACGTAAAATTTACCATCTTAACCATTTTTAAGTGTATGGTTCAGTGGCATGAAATACATCACATTGCTGGGCACCCATCACCAGCATCCACCCACAGATTCTTTACGTCTTGCTCAAAGGCCTTGGACTTGGTACGGCTTCCCGTGCTAATAGGTGTGTTTTATTTCGCCAAGGCACCAGGTATTGTATGCGTTATCTTATTTAATTGTCACCCTGATCCCAGAAGGGGACACGATGTGCACTATTTTTGCTGATGAGAAAACAGGCTAAGAGGGGTTAACCGGTTTAAAGTTCCCCAGCCAGGAGACATGGGGATGGGAATTTGAACTCAGCTGCCTCCAAAGCCGTGGTTTTTTTTTCCCCCCCTTGTTCCGTGGTGATTTTCAGCTTGAAATTTTGATTCTGGCGTCTTGCTTCTTTCAGTCACTGTCCTCACAGATCAGAGCATGGCTCACAATCTCTCAGAATGCTAGGCATGTTTCCTTTGTGCTCAGATTTTCCTAATCAATAAATGTGAGATGCCAACACAACGGGCATCTGCAAAAGCACCTAAAAATTAAAACCATACTTTCGTTTTAAAGCTGGCGTGGAAACATACTCCTAAAATGTGACGACTGGGTACTTCTGTTGAGAATACTCCCCCCCGCCCCCACCAAAAAAAGCCATGCATTGGTTTTTTTAACTAACTCGAGGCTGTGAATGTCCTCACTGTTACATGTACCTTTCTGCCCATTGACGGTGGCATCTGTGTCTTTCTTTTGTGAAAACACGTGGACATATGACATAAATTTCCTTCTGAATCTCATTATTGGCCGGGATGCATGCGGAGGTGGGTGGTGGAAATGTACAGAAGGTCCAGGGAAGACCCCAGTGTCGGTGTTCCTGGACTTGCTAATGCACAGGTGCCCTCATTTTGATGTGGGGGCGGGCCACGCGCAAAACAGTTGCATAAAATCGTGCAAATGTTAGCAATCTTTTTTATTCTTGGAAGAAACAGTCCGTTAGAGAACATGGTTAGGAATTAGCAGTAAAGCAGCCTCGGCTCCTTCCCCTTTATGAGGCTGCGGTGCTATATTAAGGCATATCACTCAGATGGTAACATCAAACATATGGTAAAAGAAGGAAAGAAACATGTTCTTTCTCTAGTTTGACATGCAAGTAAGAGGGAAAACACTGCAAAGGCAGAAGCTGGTTTCTAATATTAGAGAGTAGGGGATGGCCACCCAACGCCCCAAGCCGTGAGCCCCATCCCCACTGCCACCCCTCCTGCTGGCTGGTGCCTCCAGGGACCACAGGCAGCAGAATGATGGGGGGACGGGGGCGGGGCTCCCGAGATCCTTGTGGCGAGAAGGCCCTCAGGGAAGGGAAGGCAGTGGTGCCTACCATGTTTGTAGGAGCCCCCCTCCTCCTCTCTCTCTCTACCCCCTATCTCTGCCTCCCCCCCACTCCCCACACACAGTAGCGCCACCCTCATTGACTGACCCGAAGGTCAATGTGAAGGGCGAGGGATTGACAGAGGCTAAGCTCCCAGCTGATTTTTCGGGGGTTTTTTTTCATCTGCAGATCTATAATTTTTGTCATATGACCCTCCTCAGGTCGACTTTTAATGGCTCTGCATTGCTGTCTGGATGAAGTCCAAACTCTTGGCCTGGCTGCTCTCCATGATCTAGCCCTTGTTCATGGCTTCATCCCTGCGCCTCCACCAGCCTTCCCCATCCCCACCCCCGGCCTTTTATAATCCAACCACTCCACGCTGTTCACCATGCATCACGCTCTCTGCTGCCTCCCGCCTTTTGCCAAGGCTCTTCCCTGCCTGGAGGACGCTGTCTGCCTTATTCCCCACCCCACCCCACTTTGCTCGAGTAAAGCCTACTGGCCTTTCATCTGTTTCCTTCATTTCCATCAGGAAGTCTGCAACTGGTCAGGCCCCCCTCCTGCGTGATCCCGCAACCCCCAGTTGACGTGTAAACCCACAGCCACAGAGTAGGCTCCCCACCGGAGTCTCCCCAAGTCCCCTCAGACAACCTGGGGGGGTGTTGCTCAGAGCTCTGTCCTCAGATTCAGTGCATGTCTGTCGAAGCAATGGGTGCGCTCCCTCGGGCACTGCCTTTGCAGACCTCCCTGCCCAAGCTGCATTTTGTATCATCAAATCTGTACATGTGGGACCAGTGTGGGAGGGGGAAGGTGAGACCCTCCCCTCCCTCCACCGTGGTGGGGGAAGCCTCTCAGACACACATTCTGTGGCCACCCTTGTCTCCATGACTGTCCCTCTCACTGCCACTTCCCTCCCAGTGTTTAGTCCAACCAGGAACCATCTCACCTGTCTGTCATTCTCCTCCCGGGGCGGGGCCTCGTCCCCCACCTTTCTCCTGCAACACACAAGGTGTTCAGTATCTATACGCCGAATGCATACATTCATTAATTCAGATGGCAGCGATGTACAGGACTTTCAGCATCAGAAGGAAAAAGACTGCTTTCCTTTTATTTGCCTTATAAATATGGAGAAAAAGTTTTTCAAGAAATGGGATCAGACCCAGAAAGGGCTTTAGGGGTTAGTCCATCCAGCTCATTCCCCACTCCCGGGAGACTCCAGGAGGATGTTCGTCTCCATTTGCTCTAGGACACACTCCTGTGAAAACATGTTTTAAAGGAGATGTAATGTTTATTTACTTTTTAATTAACATTTTGTTTTTCACTGTCCATCTGTTTATTATGTGTTTAGTTACATTGATTTGCATATTATTGCATTCATTACCAGATCATTTAAGCCCCTAGGTATTTCTCATCACAGTGCTCTGTGGGAAAGGGTTATTATGTAACAATCCAATGACTCGTGGATATATATTCCTTAATTGGAGATTCTATCTGCGTCCCTGGTATTCAACTGGAGACTTCTATACACCTGAAATTTTACATGAAAACTTCCTTGCTAGATCTGCCAGAATCATTGATGATTTCTGATAGCCCTAGTCCCTCAAACTCTGTGACTTTAATGAGAGGGAAAAAAAAAAAAACTATATTGGATGATAGAAACCGACAGATGTCCTTATTATTATTCCACGGAACAGCTCCTTCCTCTCACCGAGGAGAATCTGTGTTCCTAGACCCAGCGATTTCTGCTCCTAGAAAACCCTTTCCATTCACTCTGCTCGTGAGAATGTTCCTCCTGATTTGGGATTTTGTTTGCTGTCAGCTTGCCTTTACCCCCATTCAGTTAGGCGAGGCTTTGCCAGCGGGGTGAGGGCTGGAGGGTTGGAAAGTAAAAGGATTTCAGATGCAGAAAGCCTGGTCCTATGGTATGCAGCAGGCCAAGGAGCCCCTCCGTTCCCAGGCCCCCTCACTGTAGAAACAGGGATCCTGCTGGCTGGCCTACAAGTGGGGCCTCCACATGCCAGCACAGAGCTTTCCACATGTTCCTTCTCGGAGGACGTATGTTCTATCAATGGCATTGAGCCCCATCTGGGGAGCTGAGTATGGGCAAACCAGGTAGACACATGCAGCAAGTGGTACTTTATTTTCTCTGGAAACCATGAGGATGTTAGAAAGGGACAAACAAAATTTTTTTCTTTGTTTCATGAGGAAAAAACCAGGCGATTTGCATCTCTCTGTAATTGTTAAAAAGAACATTAAGCACACTTTTTCCACATTCTCAGAGAATATTCCTGACGCAACTCTCCTGTGTGCTGTGCTGTCACTGACTTTGCTGGGCGAGGCCTAGCTCTGTTTTTACTGCAGCCCTCGACAAATAGGATCTATTTTCAGCCTGTGGCAACACGAAAAAACTGGGAATCTCTCTCTAAACTGCATATCCTAGGTAAAGTCTTTCTTTTGAGTTGATTTTAAAGAATGCTCTATCAGGGGCACCCGGCTGGCTTCATCAGTAGAGCCTGTGACTCTTGATCTCCCGGGGGGTGGGGGAGGGGTCGTGAGTTCGAGCCCCACGTTAGGTGTAGAGCCGACTTTAAAATAGATAATTAAAGGGCACCTGGGTGGCTCAGTCGTTAAGCTCAGGTTCGGATCAGGTCATGACCCCAGGGTCCTGGGATTGAGCCCCGCGTCAGGCTCCCTGGACCGAGGGAAGCCTGCTTCTCCCTCTCCCACTCCCCCTGCTTGTGTTCCCTCTCCTGCTGTCTCTCTCTCTCTCTGTCAAATAAATAAATAAAATCTTCAAAAAATAATTAAAAATTTTAAAAAAGTACTTTATCAGTCGTCATAGATATCCTTTGCTTAAAATACAGTTTTCATAAACTATTTTGATGTAAAAATAAGTAAATATTTAAATAATAGAAACATTTAAATCCATGATTCTAAGGAATAAGTTGATTCTTTAGAGACTGTAACACACATCATGGAAGAGATGGGTCGTGAGCACCTTAAGAAAAGGAAGCAGGAATAGCTCTGAGCCAGCGTTGAATTTTCAGCAAAATTTTGACCCAGATGAAATTTCATGTGCCAGAGATGCGGTACCTGTCACAGGTGTGTTGTCATTATTACCTGGCCCATCGACGGACGAGACTGTGATTTCCTTGAGGCCAGGGCTAAGAGTCACCGAGGGCAGCCCGGACAGGGCCTGGAGCATTAGAAGTTTCAATAAATGATTGTGAATGAATTAACGAATATCCTTGTAGGTGAGAAAGAAAAATAATACCACACTTAAATGGATGGATGACTGGTTGAACAGTCATGCCCCAAAGCTGTTGATCAGTGGACAGTAGGACCTGAAAGGAAATTTCTAGGGATTTTCCCCAGAGCTGGCTCAGAACATATTTTTTCCCAATCCTGCAAAAGGAAATAGCTTAGAAGAAGGCATGAAAAGCATACTTATTACATTTACATATGGCCAGAAGCTAGATTCAAAAATAATTCTACCAGTAATAGATGACACAATAAATTAAATTTACCCTAATAACTGGTTTCTTTTTTTTTTTTTCATGTTTTTTATGCTTTTAATTTAATTTTCCACTCACTCTCTTTAGTTTATTTTAGGGTTTCTGGTTTTGATTGGATCTTGACAATATGGAAGAATATAGAAGAATGTTCTGTAGTCATTTTCAGGGAGTGTAGGGGAATATTCTATGAAGAAAACTCCAGAGTTTTTACTAGTATATTCGAGGTTAAAAAAAAAAAAAATGATGAGTCAAAAGTAGTCTTGGAAGAGTGAGTTACGTAACTTTTCCAAATGACTGTAAAAACTAGGGATAACTTATTTATTCTCCTTGGCAAATGACACATTCTTTTCATGTGGCCGGTGCGAGCCAGGTTTCTTTGGGGTGTAAGAGCCTCCTACCCCCAGCCCCAGGCCTCTCACCCAGTTGCCCCTTCCACTAGAGCTGCCTGAGTAAAACAAACAGGGCAGAGTTACCTCTTGGAATGTCTCAACAAAAATAAATGTCTCTTTTTCCATTAGTGTGAGTCAACCAAATAAACACAAGCCAAACCCAAGGATCGTGCCAAGTGACTAAACATTTAACACCGAAATCCAATTCTTTTCATGTTTTGGACAAATCAGATAACTCAACATCTTAATACACCATCAAATTTAATATTTCCTTACCTAAAGCTTTTGCCTCATCACTGGAAACCTCCATGACCCTTCTCCTCAGAAGCTGGCTTGTCTTCATTCCCCTCCTTGGTTGTTGCTCCCGCCTCGGTGCTTGGCTTGCCTGCACCTTTTCCTCAGAATTCCTGGCTCTTCTCAGCCACCTCAAATGTAGAGGATTTCTTCTGATTCTGAAGGGGCTCTAGGCCTTTCATACTAAATTATACATTTTCCTTCCCAGCAGTGCAAGCTCTGATTCGTGTCTTGTATAACGCCACAGAGAAATAACTTCCTACATTATTTTTTCATAAGCCATTACAAGTAAATGTTAATTTCATGTTAATATTCCAAAAGGCTGCATTCTGTGGATCTTTTCTTTATCTCTGAAGAAAGTGGAAATACATGTCAGATTGCTCACATAGAAGTTTCATATGTTAGGATGAGATTTCTGATATACAGAAATCCAAGTGGGATTGTTTGAAGGTTAGATAATCTTCACAAATGGTTTAAGTCTGCTTCTTTCTTCTGCAGAGCTGACTTTTCATAGCACCTGACCTCTACCATGTGTCTCAGGTCTCTCAAAAATCATTCCAAAGTTCATACCCTCTTCTGTCTTGTTCTTTTCACACGTTTAAGTGGCTGAACATTTTCTTGAAGTGTATGAGGAGCAATTAAGACTTTCCCACACTTTCTGTTTGATGGGAGCAACCATTTACTCCCTACTGTTTTTAGCCTGGATCGGTAGTAATGACATATTCATTATTGCACTACCACTGTGGTTTTCAATTGGATTTCTTTTTTAAAAAAGATTTATTTACTTATTTGAAAGAGAGTGTGTACCCGCACGCACACACACGTGCAAGTGGGGGGAGGGGCACAGGGAGAGACAGAGAGACAGAATCTCAAGCAGATTCCCTGATGAGCACGGAGCCCGACACAGGGCTCGATCTCAGAACCCTGACATCATGACCTAAGCCAAAATCAAGAGTCAGACAATTAACCAACTGAGCCACCCAGGTGCCCCTCAATGGGATTTCTAAACCTAGATAAGAAATATACCTCTATTTTTGTTTGCACTTACGGAACAACTTAGAAATACACAAACTTCTTCACCTGTTGGACCATCTGTATCAGTTGGGACACATTTGATTGCAAGCGACAGAAAACAAAGCTCAAGTTGGCTGAAACCACCAAGAGGGGAAATTGGTTGATGCGTCCGATCCTCCAAAGACAGGATGGGTTACATTTGGTTTGATTCAGTAAAACAATACTGAGATCAAGACCTTGGCTTCCGCCCATTTCTTTGCTCTTCTGTCCACAACATCATTCTAGAGTTTCTTCTTTGCTCACAAGATGGCTGCCAGCCACTTCTAGAACAATTGTGTCCTTGCTCCAGGCCTGAGCTAGAAGCCCCGGTCTTACTGCCAGGGGTAGAGGTCATTTTCCCCAAAGCACAAGTTGTGAGTCAGCAATGTGGACCCAGTGAAAATCAAGAATTTAATGAAGGAAGGGGTTCATGGCCAGTGAGAGGCAACCTGGTATCCACCATACCATCTGTAGGCAGTTCATCCAAAAATCCTGCCTGTGTTGTAAATAGGACTAAGGAAACGTTACAGCTCATCTGTCCCATTTTCATTATGAGGCTATCTGGCTTTATTTCAATTATTTGCATATTATTTGAAGAATTTCTATAATTTCTCACACATGCTTAGTTTTCTTTAAAGTAATTAAAACATCATAAATAGCTTCTGTTTAGAATCTTCCACTAAACAGAAAATAAACTTCTATGAGAAAAATTACTTACTCTTCTCTTTCATTCTGTGAACTATTTTAATCCAGAAACTGGATAAAACCTTAAATCTTAGTATGAGAGGTGATTTCTGAAGTGAAGGATTCTTGTAATCAATTTTAAAATAGTTTTCTCAAGGATGTTAGGATAGTAATTTCCTGAAATGTCAGTGAGACTCTTTAATATTCTTTCATTTTAATAGTTCATAGCTTCTCCCTGTCTGACTTGTGTAGCTTTAAAGAACCCTCTCTGACCACAATCACAGACAGAGTAGAAACATGAAAAAAATCTTGTTACGTAAATCATATTGTTATGCTATTACAGAAGTAGTAAAACCCCTATTTCTCTGGGGAAATTAACTTTTCTTAAAGAAATATGAAGAAATACATCCATATGTTCATTTCAAAGGCAATTCCTGTATAAAAAGAGGTAAAACTCAGGGTTTTGAGTCCAGGATGTGCTACATGAGTAACCTCAGGCCAATTATTAAATCCCCTGAAATCTCAGTTTCCTTCCTTGTAAAATAAGGATAATAGGCCCTTCCTAGCATTTTCTCTTGTTCCAATAAGATATTGAAATGAAGCATGATTAACCCAGTGGCCTGCCTGGAGAAACACATGATAGTGATTTCAAAAAATATGAGGCTGAACAAGAAAACAAATGCTACCATCCGACTGAATTGTAGGAAATTATTCTATTACTTTAAAACTTCAGAAATTCTCTATCCTTTGTCATACTGGATTCTTTTTATTAGAAATACAACAAGTTCCTTCAAAATGTTCTGTATGCCAATACTTAGTAGAAAATCTATCACCGTAGAAATCTATATACATCGTTACGTTTGTGAATATTATATATTCACAGAGAGGGAAAGAGGCTGGCTTTCATCGGGGCAGGTTCTGTCCTCACAAGCAGTTCTGTCCTGATCCCAGGCAAGAAGAGCCCTGGTTCACGAGTCCCTTCCAGCCCTGTGCCCGGCCCTGCCCTTCTCCTGGGTGAGGTGTCTGCAAGGGTCAAGGACACAGGGCCAAGGAGATGCTCCCACCCAGTGCATGTGCCCTCCACTTTGACCCCAGAGATCCTCCCCATCCCACCACCTTGAAAGGAATCTGAGAATCCAAAATTCAAACCTGGTAGGAGTTAGAGCATATTTCACTTAATACTGTGTTGTCTCGATTTATTACTTTATCTATACAAAAGAATCGTTTCTTCATAGAATATCAAGCAATTATCTACTGGGACATATTGTCATTATAACTAGCTCAGAGTTTATTGGATAATCACCTAAGTTTTCCATCTGTAAATGGAGGGCTGGCTAGAACATTGGTTCTCAGATTTGGCTGATTTTCAGAATTGCTGAGGACTTTTAAAAATATACATGGTTCCCAGGTTCCACCGGCCTAGCAATGGTGTTTGAGTAAGAGCTGGGAATGTACGTGCTTTGTATATTACAGGCGGGAGCTTGGTGATCAGTTGGCTCTCACCACCACTCCACTAGACAGACTTTAGGGTTATTCTGTTTATTTATTCTCCACTTCAAAGATTCTTTTCCAGTATATATGGAGATCAGGGGCCATGTGTTCATTGGGAGACACTTTGTCTACTTGGTATCTCTTAAGATCTGTGCTTTGCCGGGTTTGAACACACACTAATAGAGAGAGGCAGCCGCGAGGTCCACTGCCTTGACTTTCAGTCTCTGCTTTTATTAGGTACCAAGTTTGAATGACAGTCAAGAAGAAAAAGAGCAGATAGATAGACCTCTGAAAGGAAAGAGAGGCCAGACTAATAAATGGCCAGAGGCTGCGTGATAGGAGCCCAAGGAACATTAGATGGGTTTCTGGATTATCAGAAATTCCATTAAGTAACTGGCATTTTCTCTATTCAAAGTGTTTGTGGTTGATGAAGATTAAAAAAAAAGGTCTTTCCAATATATACGGTGTGTTTTCTGGAGACAACAGCAGTCAATGGTATTCCAAATATGGAGATGTAGGAAAACTCTGAAGAACAAAACCCCAGATAATGACAGATAATGTTTTCTTTCTCACAGTCCCCTTTTCTCTTAGAGGGAAAAAAAGTATCAGCGAAAAGAGTCATGAACTTGACATTTCGCAAGACTCTAGTCTTTCCATCACTACCTATTAAGAGTTCCTGAATTAGCCTCAGTCCCCAAAGATATCTAGACATTTACACTATGGTCAAATTGACTTCTTATGCTTGTTCGTGACGGAAGAGAAACATGCATATGAACTTTTCACTTGGGAAATTAAAAGTGGAGCGGAGTAAAGTGAATTTCGTGTTTAAAGTTACGCCATTTGTAGGAGAGATGGGGTAAGGCATCAAGCATGGTTTATAAGGAACTCTTCCACATCGCTCACTTTAAATATCCCTGCAAAACAAAAAACTCTTACTTCCTTTTTTTCAGAGCTGGATCTCGACACTTGCAAACTGCTTCTTAGTTCCTTTAGCTTCACACTGTTGAACTTGGTACCAAAGCCCCTCATCATGTTCCCCAGTGGACCCTCATTGACCCATCTCCCCTGACCCCCACCCACCTGAGGACTCTTATGTCCCAACACAGCACACCTCACTCTTTTATGTCTTTGCAAATGCTGTTCCTTCCCTCTGGTATGCTCTTTTCCTTGTCTTCCCCTTCCCAAACTTGCCAACACCCAGAGTACATGTTGGCTCCCGGAACTGTCTTATCAAGCAAAACTTCTCCGTGTTTATTCATCATCAAACCATCATCTAACCATGTTAGACTTCCAAATGTGACATCCACCACCAGCCCCATTCCTCACTCCCCCAAGAAAAGAGAGAGAGAAAAAAAAAAAAACCAGAAAAGAGGAAAAGCCACCAGATGGTTCTTTTAACTCCTCCTCCTTACTGCAAGATCCTAGAACTGCCAGTCTTCATTCCCTCAAGTAGAGCTTGCCACTCCCTAACGCTCCTGAAATCTAGCAGCACACATCCACGCAGGGCCTTCGGCTGCCTTCTGCTTTTGCATCAGGAGACTGGGAAATAATCCTGACTCAGGCTTGTGTGTGCTTTTCTGGAGGCACACGCTTTGCTCCTTCCTCCACACATGCCCTTATTCTTTCTGTTTCTTTGCCCCTCAGATGTTCTTGGCACCGTTTCCCTGAGATAAATCATTCTGCCAGGTTCTCTGCCTGCAGAGTGGGTTACACAGGGCTGGCTGTTCCCCAGCCTCGGGTGAGGAACGCCAATGCTGTGGACCCAACACTGTGACTTGAGACTGGGCTTAAGGACAGTGGCCTCCAAACTGTGTACATGTATGTATGTGTGTGCATGTTTGTATGTGTGCATGCGTGCGTGTATGCATTTCTCTCCTTACCACCCTACCTGTCCCTACTGTTGCATTGTTAGTTTCTTCCTCATTTTTAAAAAAATTAAATTGTATTTATTTGTTCTTCCCTGGGGAAGCACATGGTATACTATTCATAGGGTACAAAAGGGCAGATAGTGGGCGCCTGGGTGGCTCAGTCGGTTAAGTGTCTGCCTTCAGCTCAGATCATGATTCCAGGGTCCTGGGATTGAGCCCCGCTTGGGGCTCCCTGCTCAGCGGGGAGTCTGCTTCTCTCTCTGCCTCTCCCCCTGCTTGTGCGCGCACTCTCTCTCTCAAATAAATAAATAATCCCCCCCCAAAAAAGAGGGCAGACAGTTTCTTCCTGATTTTAACCTAACTTAAAAAAAAAACCAAAAACCAAAACTCTAAAGAGGCCAAAGATTGAGGAAGAAGAAATACACTAGCATCTTCAGGAATAACTTTCTGAGAGGCAAGACTTCCCATTGTATCTGAAAGTGTATTAATAGTCTTCTTCTAGGGAAGAAACCTTTCACTTCACTTCTGCGTTGTTTACTGCACTAGTTTCCTGTCTCCTTTCCTTTTCCTCCTGTTTTGTTGTTTTCTTTCCTTCTTCATTTTTTTAGTAGCAGAACCCTTTTAAAAAATAAATTCTTATATAGAACCCCCAAACATAAACAGGTCAGAAGTGTCGCATTTTATCAGAGTGAATTTCTAAGTTTAATTTTATAAAAACGTCATTACGAATCCTGTCAACGAGGACACAAGCGAACACGTTGGCCCTCTCTGCTGTGGGTTCACATCTGGTATCTGTTGCACTTGGACCTGTGCAGTTAGTTGTGTTTCACTGCAGTTTCTAAAATATTTATTGAGAACCTGGAGGCTCTGGGGGAAACCAGATTGAAAAGCACCGGCCAAGAGTGACCTCAGTGAAGTCTAGCAATTGCACTAATATGCTCTGATGCTTAGAGGAAAAATCTCTCTATGCCTGGTTCTAAAAAAAAAAAAAAAAAGCAGAATCACCTCAGATGCCCCCGGTGGCCTGAGGATGACCTGAACCTGGCCCAGGCCTCCCCGCTCTGTGGCTCACACACTGTGGCCACCAAGTGGACACATCAGCTGCTCTGCTCGGGCATGGGAGTGTGGCCACTGCTATCCTCCCCTTTCTGGCTACCTTTGTGTCATCGGCAGGGACGATCCACGTGGCTGGATTTCTCTCATCCCCTCATCCTTCATGGTGCAATTGCTTTCCTTAATTCCCTTGCCAAACGCGGGAATAGACAGCTGGGTGATCTGGCAACTGTTTTATTCACAATCGTCAATTATACTGTCATTCCTGAGAATTTGCACATAGCCCTGGAGCTCACCCTGGGAAGTTTCTTAAGAACTGACATCCCTTGGGTTATTATAATCTTTTATGAGTAGGACATAATAAAACTATAAATTCTGAACTGCCTCAGCATTTAATATCCATCTCCCATAAAACTGTAAGCTGGAAAGGTGATGTGAATATCACACACCTTTTAAAATATCATCAACAAAACAAAACATGCTGTTCTTTCTAATCATGACTCCAATCTCAGTTATGAAGAGATGGCTCTTGCTTTATCGAGAAAGAATACGGAGTTGCCCTTACTACACACACTCACAGAGATGATCTCTGTGTTTTTAAAATGCATATATTGGGGCACCTGGGTGGCTCAGTCTGTTGAGCTTCTGACTCTTGGTTTTGGCTCAGGTCATGATCTCATGGGTCATAGGATCAAGCTCCACGTGGGGCTCTGTGCTCAGCGGGGAGTCTGCTTCAAAATTCTCTCTCTGCCCTTTCCCCCACTTGCATGCACGCTCTCTCTAAAATAACATAAAATAAATCTAAAAAATTAAGAAATAAAACAAAACACATATATTATACCCAACCAACCACAAACACCCTTATGAATTCCCAACATGTGAGTACTTGAAAAAAAGTGGTGTTTTCTATTTGAATGCACCTGATTTTGTGACACCAGGGTCTGATATGAACAGATTATGTGACAGCATTAATTACTGATGTGAAAAAAACTAAAGAATGCTCGATTCTGCACTATTATCTTTGAATGTGGGTACTTTCCTAGAACAGCGAAGAACACTTTACAGTGCACGTTCAACCCTCCAAAGTCTGAAAGTGGATATTAGACGGTTGTCCAAGACAGACAACCTTTTCTATTTTGCTTCTTACTCTTTCCCACCCCATCTTTTTCTTTTACCATTTGCTTCTCACTGTATAAACAAATGGCACGGTATGCTAGCAGGCTTAGTGAGATGCTCACCTGGCCCCAGAGGCTTCATTATCTGGAGTGGGTGTAGGCCACTGTCCCATGGGTTGCACCCTTGGGTCCCTGTGTCAGCAAGAAGGCTGTGCGTGTGCCAGGCCCGTGCCATGGAGCCTGCCAGGGAGGGCACCTTTTGGCTTGGCATGGTCTTGGGTTCAAGTGGTGAAACCCGGGATCCTCACTCTGGGGATCAGCGTGGGGAAAGCATGCGGCTTTCGTGGTAGGAAAGAAAAAAGGAAATGATGTTTTTTTCCCAAGATACCAACGCATTGTTTCGGTCCCCTTTTCTTTTTGCTCACTCAAATCCAAGGGTTCAGAGCTGGACGCATCTAAGATGCCTCTTGAATTCCAGCCCAGAGTCTTCCATCTGGGGCACAGATTGTGTGTCATGAAGCTTCGGAGAGCAGTCCAGGCAAGTGGAGCTTGCTTATATGTCAGCAGTATTTCATATGGGCATGGCTTCTAAATTTGCATTATCATTATCTGCAGTGACCTTGGAACACCTTGGCATGCTGTATTTTGATATCAGCAGAGCTAGTAAATCAAAGTTACAAGGCCTCCTCTCTGTCCTGAGACAGGCGAGCCCCTTGATATCCTCCAAGACTCCAGGCATCTATTCTCATGTTGAAACATCCAGAAAATATATATTTCCCTTTGACAAAAGGTCCCCAAAAAATCAGGAGAAAGAAATGACAACATTCCCTTAAATGTCTTAGTGTTGCAAGGCCTGACTGAGAATCATCCGAAGCTAATGTTACGGTTAACCAGGTGACATTTTCTTCTTTTTCATACTCTTTTCCCAAGAGGACTACTAATGTGTTGGCCAAGTAGACTTGAACCTTTATCTTCAGGACACCTTACCTTTAAATCAGACCTATTGTGAAGTAAATGTATTCAGCCAAGAAAATTTGAAATGAACACTAAGACTGTGGCATTACCAACTCCCAAGTATCTCGTGGGCAATTCTTGTGCAGCACGCCAAGGTTTTTGTTGTTAACTCGGTAATTTGCCACTGGTTCTCAAACTTTGCATCCGACTCCTTTAGGAGGTTTACAAAATCCTAATCCACATCCCAGGCCAATCATATCCTAATCTCCAGGGGTGGACCTGGGGGTCAGTATGTTTTCAAACTCCTCAGGTAATTCGAACATGCAGCCGATTTTGAGACCCAATGTAACTTCTCCTGGGTGGTAATAGGAGTAGGAAAGAAGCATAAGGTCAATCCTTTCAAACTTTTTTTTTTTTTTCATTCAGGTATCCGGCTTTTGAGTGCCTTTGGTGTGTAAGACTTTAGGAAGGCCAGAATTAGCTGTTCATTCATTTATTCGTTCTTCAGAACATTCATAGAATGCTGGGATATGCCAAGCTCTGGGCTTTGCACACTGATTTTGGACCTAACTTTTTTCTCTTTTGTACTGAAGACCACCAGGCTTCAGCTGGGTCTTCTGGAGCTATTGTAGACAGGAGCAAATTAGTTGGCCACTTCTCTGCCGGTCCATGGCATTGTAGAGGCTGGCTGTGGGAGCAGAGAGAGGTCTTTTCCATGTAAGTGGCTTCCTATCTTAAGGAATTCTATTCCATGTCTAACGACAAGCTTACCGATGCAGAAGAGCCTGTTAAAGCGTGCGTTGTCATCCACGCTTCCATGCAGCAAACACTATCCTAGAGAACCCTATTGGTTAGGGTCAAGCTTTGGGGGCCCCTATATACTTCAGTACACTCTGCCTCATAGTAATTTTAAATTCATTGATTATTAGAGAGGACCTCAGAGAGGATCCTGTTTGACAAGTTAATTTCTAGATGAGAAAACTGAGACCCTGGGAAGTGACATGACCAGCGTTCCATCCCCTAGAGACAGAACCAACCAAGTTGGTGCCCCTCCCAGGCTACCATTACAGACTCCTGCCCTGCCTCCCTAGGGCTGCCAGGGAATGCTGGCTAGGCCCCCCCACCCCATGTGTTCTACAGTGTGCTAAGGACGCCTGAGATGCTTTTTTTTTAAAAACATCGTCAGCTGCGCACAAGGGTTTTAATTGTTGTTTGTTTGTTTTTAAGAATTCAAAGCAAAACTTATTTCACAATGAGAGACTTATCACATGTGGTACTTACTCCTTAACAACAACAACAAAACTGCCTTGCATTCTTAAGATGTAGTTGATTTACTTACCAGGCTTTGCTCCTTAGTCTCCCATTGATTACAGCTCCATCTGCTGGCGGCAAACGGAGATGATTTGAAGCTTTGGATTTTGAATTCCGGTCTTTCCCAAGGTGGTCTATATTCTTTTCTTTTTCTTTCTTTCTTCCTTTCTTCCTTCCTTCCTTCCTTCCTTTCTTTCTTTCTTTCTTTCTTTCTTTCTTTCTTTCTTTCTTTCTTTCTTTCTTTCTTTCTTTCTTTCTTTCTTTCTCTCTCTCTCTCTCTCTCTCTCTCTCCCTTCCTTCCTTCCTTTCTTTCTTTCTTTTCTTTTCTTTTCTTTCTTTCTTTCTTTCTTTTTCAAGATGTTATTTATTTTATTTTGGAGAGAGAGACAGAGAGAGCACAGGAGTGGGGGGAGGAGCAGAGGGAGAGAATCCCAGGTAGACTCTGCACTGAATGTGGAGCCCATGCTGGGCTCGATCCCAGGACCCCAAGATCATGACCTGAGTCAAAACCGAGAGTCCACCACTCAGCCGATGGAGCCATCCAGGTGCCCCGACCTATATTCTTAATAGACAAGATCTCTCTATATATGTAGTATGATATATACATGTGTATACATAGCATATTTTACCTCTACACAAGTGTGTGTTTCTGTAGCTAGATAATGAGACCATATATTTTAATGTTCATTTAACAGATGAGGAAATCAAGTCAGAAAGTATTTAATGACCTGTCTAAAATCCTGCAGTTAGATGGTCGGAACTGAGACCCAACCCAATCTCCTGATTTCTTGAGCAGTTAGACTAATTAGTATCTATTTCTTTGTGTCCAGCATTATGGATATATTTTGGTGAACCAGATGTTAATGATTTTGATCAAGAACTTTTAAAAAAGCACCTCTTTGTAAAAATCTGGCAGTAGAACAGTCTGGCAACCCTTTCTCTACTTGGGCTCAGTGAGAGAATCGAGCCCTAATGCTCTAAGGCATTTGTTGTGTATACTGAATTAACTTTCTCTCCTATGCGACTAGAATGGTACCTTCCCTGGGAGAACTGAGAAAATAGTCCCTCGAGTCATTTTTCTCTGTTTTTTGGCTCAGATGAAGAATCTCAGTTCAGAAAAACTGCAAGGTGAAAATCCTCTCCCACCCTAGCACACTTTCTGAGGTATTAGTAGCTGGTTTGATATGTATCCTTCTAGACTTTTTTTCTCTGCATATAAAACCATCTAAATATGTACACACATGTACATGCAAACAGATGGATGCAATGTAGTACAACAACAAAGTGATAAAAGAACAGGGCTGGCCCAGAAGGGAGAGGATCCATCCTGCAAGAGATGAGGAATAGCAAAGGGTTCTCAGTGGATGATCTAGAACAAGTCTCGGAGGATGCGTAGTTTGGTGAGAAGATACGAGAGGGATTAGCACACCTATGTGGCCAGAGAAGAAGGTGTACACAGGTGTGTGAGAGCTGTCCAGGGGCCAGTAAAGTTTTGGTGTGGGGCAATGGTGGAAAATGGGAGGGGCAGGTAAGGACCAAGCAACAGGGACCTTGTAAGTCGTGTCAAGTCATGTGGGTTTTATCCTGGACTATGAGGAGCTATGGAAGGATTTCAAGCCAAAAAGTTTAATCACTTCTGTTTTGTGGAGTGATGGCTCAGGAGACAGCATGGAGAATGGTGAGAGAGTAAGAGCAAGGGAGGGAGGGAGAACAATTAAGTGGTTATAAACTGGGAGTGATCATCTATAAAGTAGGAATAATAATGCCTACTTCATGGAGTTGTTGTGAGAATGAAACGAAGGAACATCTGTGAATGTGCCTGTTAAGTTATAAAAAGGAAAGGTATTATCTTTTAATACCATCTGGCAAATATTTCAATTCTACCACTTTCCCTTGTGACTGACAATATCCTGATTTTCTCAGCATTATTTCCTGTACTGCTTATAACTGGAGGAGGGGTGGAGATAGTCTGACCCAGGAAAGGAGGAAATGGTTTGCTTTATTTCCAAAAAGCCTAGTGTTTACTTAGACAAACAAGAGTGTTTGCCAAGATATCAGAATATTCTTCAAATGTTTTGGAGGCAATTTGCCATGCCAGAGAACCATAGCATCTTTTCTGTGAACAACAATTAAATTTTCCAGACGGTTTAGAAAAACGTTGCGGTGGTTAGGGAAAGACCTAGTCCTTTACGATCTTTGAAAGAGGGGCTTGCCTTTCACCTGACAAGCGCCTTCTCCTGACTGGACAATTAACGCGGAAGTGGTGAGAGAGGAGGGCCGGAAGTCAGTCACAGCTCATTGACGTAACTTCCGTTTTGAGCCCCTGCGCGGAGACCTGGTCCTCCCATCCTCCCCTCTATCGTCGTTAATAATCACCTTGTCTCCTGTCCATCTCTTATCCTCTAGTGGCCCCTTTAATCTAAGTAGATAAGTGGCCATTTCCAATGACCACACAAAGGAAAGGTGTTTTGTTGCCTTTTCCTTCTTCTGTTAGTTCTCACAATACTCATAATTGCTGCCACAATCTCCCCTCCTCCAGATCAATGAGCCATGACAGTGAAATATGCTGAACTTTCCTTTCTCTCCTCTTCTGTGTTTTTCTAACATTCCTCGTTTTACAAGGAGTTCAAAATTTGGGGATCCTTGAACTGTGGAGAATTAACTGGAGGGAGAAATGGCGTGGCTGTTTCAAAGAGGCATGTGTATTCAATAGAGTGCCTGTTCTCTGGGTCCTGATGTTCCCTCCAGCTTGGGGGTTTTGGAACGGGGCCTACTTGTGCATTTGGTATGATTTGTTGCATGAATTAACTTTAAAATGTTTTCCTGGCTCTTTCTGGGGATTTCTTGCTTGGCTGTCAGTTCCCATGCACGCTGTGTGTGCATCAATGCCCATATATGCTGTGTTCCCATTCAGCTTCTCTCTCTCTCTCCCCGCCCCCTCCCGCCGCCCCCCCAGCCTGGGCCCACTTCCCTCTATCCAGCTCATCTGTCTTTTATGGGGGATTATGGAGACTTCAGCATAGATTGTCATGTAAACCATCTACCTTCTGTACATTGACGTATCAGCTAATGTTTACTTTGGTCCTGGTAGATGCTAAGTGATTAAAATTAAGTGAGGTTATTTTCATCACCTAAAGTTGTTTTTAGTGATATTGTTCCTTTGAAATATGAGCATTTTAGAAAGGTTTGTTGTTTGGGGACGAACATTCCTTATATATGAAGGTCCTCTTGGCCGTATTTTAGAAAGACTGAATGCTGAACTATGGAATTTAGCTATATAAGCTATGCAAGGTTAATGGCACCTTGGTTTTTCCATTTGCTTGTAGCTGACATCCTTGCCTCTTCTCTCTGTCCATTTTATTCTTCCTTTTGATGACACTGGCAGATCTGGGCTGATGAAAGGCCCCCCTTTTTTAAAAAAAATATTTATTTATTTGAGAGAGAGAGAGAGAAAACAGGAGCACGCGAGCCAGGGGAGGGGCAGAAGGAGAGAATCTTTAAGCAGATTCCCCACCAAGTGCAGAGCCCGACAGGGGCTCCATCCCACGACCCATGAGATCATGACCTGAACCAAAACCAAGAGTCAGTCACTTAATGACTGAGCCACCCAGGCGCCCTAGGCCCTTTCTAACTATAATTTCTGGACTCATAACTATTCTTTCTGCTTCTGAATATCTCTTCCTCTCGTTCATTTTGACCCACTGGGATTTCATCTGTCAGGATATTTACAACCAAGGGTCTTGAGAACTTCCACTAGGTTTCAGGATAGTTCAAATCCCCACACTTCCAGACATGGATATTATATCGTTAGTTATGAAATTTAACACCCTGACTTTAGGTGTCATGATTTCATACAAATAATTGAACTTATATGTGCTCCTCCATATTCTCATTATAACTCAGTTAACAGAAAATTATAGTATAAGTGCTTTAACATGGACTTGGGAGTTAGACTCTCAGCAATTCCAATTCCCAGTTGTGTGACCTTGGAATATGTACTTCATGTCTTGGAGTCTTAGTTTTCCCCTTTTACAAATGGGGGGAATGATAAACTGAACTAAGTTTTTCCATTTTACTTTCTCCTGTGTAGGGAAAACCCCAGTTCTTTCCTATTGTGTGTTTCTTCCCTATGCATCTTCCTTTTTTACTTATACAGAACACTGTAGAAGTTCACTTCTGGCCACTGAATGTGTGTGGGTTTCCCCTCCATCAAGTAATTCTTGGAGACCATCTGGGTGTCCTACAATTTAACTCAGTTCTAACTCTGTCTTCCCAGAGGTAGAGTCAGATCCCACAAGTTAAGGGCTCGGTCCTGCAGGACTGCCCCCAATACACAAACAGTTGCCAGTTGCAAGCCCAGGTTGTCATTTGTGTTTCTGACCAACAGGCCTGAGAGTGGAGGTTCCAGTGACCCCTCCCTTGGGTTCAATTAATTTGCTAGAGTGGCTCACAGAACTCAGGGTAACACTGTGTTTACCAGTTTATTAAAGGATATGGTAAAGGATACAGATGAACAGCCAAATGAAAAGATACATAGGGTGAGGTCTTGGAGCGTCCCAAGCATAGAACCTTCTGTCGCCATGGATTTAGGGTGTGTCACCCTCCCTATATGGATGTGTTTGCCCACCTGGAGGCTCTCTGAGCCCTGTACTTTTGAGATATCATGGAAGTTTCATCATGGAGTTATGATGGATCATTAACTCTGTTTTCAGCCCTTCTCCCCTCTCCAGAGAAGTAAGGGACAGGGTGAAAATTCCAATCATGAGTTGGTTTTTCCAGCCCTCACCAAGGAGCCATCCAGGAACCCCCTCAGATAGTTTCATTAGAACAAAAGATACCCCTATCACCCAGAAATTTGCAAGTTTTAGAAGCCCTGTGTCAGGGATGGGGTCAAAGACCAAATATTAGAACAAGAGATACTCCTAGTGTTCTTATCACTTAGGAAATTACAAGGATTTCAGGAGCTCTGTGCCAGCAACCAGGGGCAGAGACCAATATATATTTTCTATTATCTCACAGATAGCTGCTTCATAGGATTGGTGTATTAAACAACACAATGAAAAATACTTAGTATGGTCTTGATACATACAGGCATATCTCATTTTTCATGGAGCCCAACACAGGGCTTGAACTCACGACTCTGGGATCAAGAGTGAGATGCTCAATGGACTAAACCACCCAGGTGCCCCAGGGCATACCTCATTTTATTGTACTTTACATTTATTTTGTTTTTTGTTTGTTTGTTTTTCATTAACAAAATTAAAGGCTTGTGGCAACCGTGTGTGGAGAAATTCTAACAGTACCATTTTTTCCAACAGCATTTGCTCACTTCATGTCTCTGTGTCACATTTTGGTAATTCCTGCAATATTTCAATCTCTTTCATTATTATCATATTTGTTACAGTGATCTGCTATCAGTGATCTTTGATGTTACTATTGTAATTGTTTTGGGGCACCACAAATCATGCCTTACAAGATGGCAAACCTCATCCATAACTGTTGTGTGTGTTCTAAGGGCCCTGTTCTTGACTTGCCCTTCCCCCACCTCTCTCCCTCTCCTCAGGCCTTCCTATCCCATGAGACACAACAGTATTGAAGTTAGGTCAATTAATAATCATAGAATGGCCCCTAAGTGTTCAAGTGAAAGGAAGAATCACACATCTCTCACTGTAAATCAAAAGCTAGAAATGATTAAACTCAGTCAGGAAGGCATGCCAGAAGCCGAGATAGTCTGAAACCTAGGTCTCTTGGCCCAAACAGTTAGGCAAGTTGCAAAGGCGAAGTAAAAGTTCTCGAAGGAAATTAAAGGTGCTACTCCAGTGAGCACACAAATGCTAAGAAAGCAAAAGAGCCTTATTGTTGATGTGGAGAGAGTTTTAGTGGTTTGGATAGAAGAATAAGCTGGCCACAACATTCCCTTAAGCCAAAGCCTCATCCAGAGCAAGGTCCTGACTCTCTTCAATTCTGTGAAGGCTGAGAGAGGTGATGAACCTGCAGAAGAAAAGTTTGAAGGTAGTAGAGATCATGTCATGACACTTAAGGAAAGAAGCTGTCTTCACAACATCAAAGCACAAGGCGAAGCACCAAGTGCAGATGTAGAAGCTGCAGCAAGTTCTCCAGGAGATCCCACTGAGATAATTAATGAAGGTGGCTACACTAAACAACAGATTTTCAGTGTAGATGAAACAGCCTTCTATTGGAAGAAGATGCCATCTAGGACTGTCATAGCTAGAGAGGACAAATCAGTGCCTGGCTTCAAAGCTTCAAAGGACAGACTGACTCTCTTGTTAGGGGCCAATGCAGCTCGTGACTTTAGCATGAAGCCAGTGTTCCCTTACCATTCCGAAAACCTAGGAGCTGCCCAGGAGGTAAGAAGTATCCTAAATCTACTCTGTGTTCTTTCAGTGGAACAACAAAGCCTGGATGACAGCACATTTGTTTACAACATGGTGTATTGAATATTTTAATCCGGCTCTTGTGACCTGCCCAAAGGATTCCTTTCAAGATATGACTGCTCATTGACAATGCACCTGGTCACCCAAGAGCTCTGAAGGAGATGTTCAATGAGATGAATGGTGTTTTCATGCCTGTTAATATAACATCCATTCAGCAGCCCAGGGATCAAGGAGTCATTTTGACTTTCAAGTCTTATTATTAAGAAAAACATTTTGTAAGTCTATATTTGCCATTAATAGTGATTCCACTGATAGATTTGGGCAAAGTAAATGGAAAACCTTCTGGAAAGGATTCACTGTTCTAAATGCCATGAAGAACATTTCTGATTCTGGGAAGAGGTCAAAGTATCAACATGAACAGGAGTTTGGAAGAAGTGATTTTAACTGTCTTGAATAATTTTGAGGGGCTCAAGACATCAGTGGAGGAAGTCACTGCAGATATGGTAGAAGTAGGAAGAGCACCAGAATTTGAAGTGAAGCCTGAAGATGTGACTGAATCACATCAATCTTATGATAAAATTTTCATGGATGAGGAATTGCTTCTTATGGAAGAGCAAAGAAAACCATTCCTTGAGATGGAATCTAGTCCTAGTGAACATGCTGTGAAGACTGTTGAAATGACAATAAAGGATTTAGAACATTATATGAACCTAGTTGGTAAAGCAACAATAGGGTTTGAGAGGACTGACTCCACTTTTGAAAGAAGTTCTTCCGTGGGTAAAATGCTGTCAAACAGCATCACATGCTACAGAGAAATCATTCATGAAAGGAAGAGTCAATCACAGCAAACTTCAATGTTGTTTTATTTTAAGAAATTACCACAGCTAACCCAGCCTTCAGCAACCACCACCCTGATCAGTCAGCAACCATTAACATCAAGGTGAGACCCTTGACCAGCAAAAAGTTTATGACTTGCTGAAAGCTCAGACGATGGTTAGCATTTTTTTTGGCAATCATGTATTCTTTTAAGTAAACTCCAGGCCCAACATGGGACTTGGTCTCATGACCCCAAGATCAAGAGTTGCATGCTCTCCTGACTGAGCCAGCCAGGCACCCCAGCAATAAAGTATTTTTTGTATGTACATTGGTTTTTTAGACATAATGTTATGGCACACTTACTGGACTGCAATATGGTGTAAACTTAACTTTTATATGTACTGGGAAACCAAAAAAATTCATTTGACTCTCCTTGTGATATTCACTTTATTGTGGTGGTCTGGAACCGAACCAGCGATCTCTCTGAGGTATGCCTGTAGTTAACACTCAGTAAATGGTACATATAAAACAGCTACGTAAGTAGGGCCTAAAGGAAGTGAGAAGATTAGTTCGTCCCTAGATTTAGATGTCTCACATCCCAGGAGACTGAGGAAATTGCATTTATCACAAAAGAGTCAGAGCTGAAATGTTTGAGAAAAGAATATGAGAGATGTTGACAAATTTTCCAAACATAAAACAGGTAGGGTATGAGATGGATAGATCAGAAAGTTTGACTTCAATGCACAGCACAATTCTGGAACAGTAAATTAAGCAGATGGTTTGTGATCATTTAGTAAAGACTGTAGTGGTTGCTAGGAGCCACCATGGGTTTACTAAGAACAAATCTTCCCAAACGTTCCATTTCCCTTTTATATAGTATAATGTGGTGTGTAAGACTGAGGAATGCCATTTCAGCAAGGAATCTAATTGTCTCTTTATGGATAAGATGGTAAAATATGGGCTAGATGATAGTCCTGCTGGGTGTGCAGCTTGATAGCAGTGAAAGTCAGTTGATTCGTGTCATGGTTATCTTGATGGGGGTCTCTGGTGTAATACCAGAGGCCAGCTCTGACAGGTAACATTCCCATTTAAGACTTGAGGGATTTGGATCAAGACATATGGGTTGAGAGGCACCTGGGTGGCTCAGTCGGTTAAGTCTCCGACTCTTGATTTCAGCTCAAGTCATGATCTCAGGGTTGTGAGGTCAAGCCCTGTATCGAGCTCTGTGCTGGACGTGGAGTCTGCTTAAGATTCTCTCTTTCCCTCTCCCTCTGCCCCTCCCTGCTCGCACATGCGCACTCTCTCGCTCGCTCTCAAAAAAAAAAAAAAAAAAAAAAAAGACATATGGGATGGATGTGTACCAACAAAATATGTAGATGGCCCAAAGTTGAGAGGGACAGTAAATATAATAGATGCGGAGAATAAAAATTCAGAATAGTCTTGCTCGTCTGAAGCACCGCATGGAACCCCAAAAGATTGAGTTTAATTAAGCTAAAGGGAAGACTTGAAGCTCAAAAGCTCAAGACAGAAAAAGAAAGGAGATCTTGTTTAGTAGAAGTTCAGGTAAAACTGATCTGGTTATTTAATTGACCCAGCACTTAATATTCATTCATTCATTCATTCAACAAATATGTATCGAAAGTACTACCTGCTGTGCACTTTCCTTGGCATTAGGGAGACGGTAGTGAACAAAATAGTTAAAAATCCCCACCTCCGTGGAGCTTATACTCTTTAGGTGCCAACATTGAGCAACTGCTTTAAAAAAAAAAATGAACCTAATATTAGGCTTTATTTGCTAAAGTATAACATCTACTCATGATGGTTGGTAGTTCACCTCTCTTATTTAATCCCTATTCTTGGTGCTATAATTTATACTGGGATCAATGCTCTCAGTTTTGGACCAACGAGAGCGGCAATAGGATGAGAGTAATATAAAACATGGTGGAGGAGGACTGATCGGCCAGAAGGAGAGAACACTAAGCAGACATTATATCCTTCCAATATTTGCAGGAGTACGAGAAGAGGGTGTCATCTTGTTCTCTGTCGCTCCCAGGAGTCACCACTCATTGCAAGGAGGCTGATTCCTGGTACATATAAGAAAGGCTGGCTGGGAGGTGTCCTTACTGTAGCTGGAAGCCCACCTGTGTGAGCTCTACGAGGGCTAACTAACCTGGTGCTCTTGGGACTCCTGGCGCAGTGCCTGATCTATGGTGGGCGCCTGTGGGGGGATGTTCCTCTGATGTTTGTAAAGGCAAGCTAGGTACCCAATGCTAAAACTTGAAGCTTGGTTTTTGTATATCTTAAGAGTCTGAGGGTGGAATAATGTACCTAAGAACTGCTGTTGGGGGCCAGAGTGTTTTCTTCTGTCACGTTCTAACATCCACAAGTTAGTTAAGCCACTTTTCTTAAGAGACATTTCAGAGGCCATGTGAGGATTTCCTTGAAATTTCTGCAGTATGCTTATTCAAACGTCACCCATCCAGCACGATGCCCATCGTGTTTTGAGGCCTTCACTGTACTTCTGGCTCATCCGGGGTCTTGCTTTTTTCTAAACTTCACGGCAATGCTATAGAGGTTAGCATTTAATTTTTTCCTAACCGCTTCGTGGGTCTCTCCATCTGGGCGATAAGTCTTTTGAGAGCAAAATCTTATTTTATATTTTTCTCGTATTCTTCCAGAAGCAGAGTAGAAACTCAGTACATGACAACTGCTTGACTGCTTGAATTATTAGTTGAGGGGGAGAGTCAGGAGCGATATCATTCCAGCCACTGCAAGGACTCATGTAAGAATGGCAGGTTAAGTAGACTTTAATTTCTCTATCCCTTGCATCCAAAGAAGGGATTATGTTCTTAATTTATTAGAGTCTCCTATTTTGGCCGGGCAAGGGCTTTGCACAGAGTTGATTCTTTGTATATAGTTCAATCCGTGTTAATGGCTATACTCCAGGGCTCAAACAGCCTTCTTGGCTCAACATCTGAGGGGAGGTGGGACGGCAGGTACAAATCTCTAAGCTCAGTTTAGAGGCTCATTGACTGTGATTTATGTAACCAGGGTGGCCAGATTTAGCACGTAAAAATGCAGGCTGCCCAGTCACTTTTGAATGTCAGATAAATAACAGTGCAATATTTGGGGTGTACTTACACTGAAAAAAGTATTTATTGTTTATCTAGAATTAAACATAACCGGGCACAGCATTTTATCTGGCAACCCTTCATGTAAACCCCACTATTTCATATCCCTCCGTTAGTCTAAGCTTTTCGTGAACCCCCAAATTAACCTCACTGAAAGAAAATGTTTGTGCCCCTAGAAATGACTCTAATTGGAAATTTTTAAAAATTAAAAGACTGGGGAGCGCCTGGGTGGCTCAGTCGTTCAGCGTCTGCCTTCGGCTCAGGTCATGATCCCAGGGTCCTGGGATCGAGCCCCGCATCGGGCTCCCTGCTCCGCAGGAAGCCTGCTTCTCCCTCTCCCACTCCCCCTGCTTGTGTTCCCTCTCTCGCTGTGTCTCTTTCTGTCAAATAAATAAATAAAATCTTTAAAAAAAAAAAAATTAAAAAACTGGGACCATCCGTATGCTGTATACTTTTTGTGGTCATAATTCTTTCAGGATATCCAGTAATGATCATTCCATAAACGTCTAGGATCTCAGCAGTCCTAACTTAATTTGTCATGGTTTCCTTGGTAGCATAGTTTACTTGGTTCCTATGATATACTATTATTATATTATCTATATAATATTATTATATAAATTATTTATATAATTTGGGTATTATTTTGCTCAGGTAGCAAAGTAACCAGTGGTAACAAGGAAATATTAGGCTGTAGCTCTGCGCACGGGAGTCAGATGAAATGTGAATTTCCATGTAATCTGTCATCTCCGCTCCTACAAACACCCGTGTTGACTAATCAGAGCTGTAGAAATCAGAGGAAAACATTGCCGCCCTCTGTTAGGTGTTTTGTTCTCTTCTCTCATCTGCTCGGAGGGAAGATAATATTCTGGTTTGTTCCACCTTATAAACTTCTATTTGAGGGAAAGACAGCTCACACTTAGGAAAATTGCCTCCATTTTTCCCTAAGTAAATAATGATTCTTGCTGTTGAGTAGGGACAGCCTTTAAATATCATTCATTCATTTAGCCCTTATTTATTAAGCAGATGGATGCTAGGTATGAGGGGAAACAAAATAAGTAAGTAGTCCCTGCTTTCGGGGTTGGGGGAATATGCATATGAAATGCTTGCTTTTGTACGGTTCAGCAGTCATTTCAGTGAAAGGCTTGTGGTAAGAGTTCATTAGCTCGTACGTAGAGTAGTGAAATGATTCTTCTCTCAAATGTTTTAAAATAAATAGCAAGCCTTATCTTCTGAGCAAAAGCTACTCTTAATGGGTAGTTCCAGGGGCTGGCATTAGGCTGTTTCCCTCTCTCTCGCTTCTGGAGTCAGGACTTTGCTACTCGACTCAGACCAGAAGCCTCAGCATCTCCTGGGAACTTGTTAGAAATGCAGACGCTCCGGCCTGCCCCAGCCCCACTGGACCAAAATGGGCAGGGCAGCCAGAATCCGTGCTGGCTCGCGTGCACACTGAAGCTTGAAAAGCACAGGGCTGACTACCGAATTTCTGCTTTGTGCCTACAGATCATCTAAGGGTCATACTGAACCAGTTCCTGGGCTCTGCCCTCAGGGAGTCAGGATCTGTTTGACCAGGGTGGAGCCTGAGAATTTGCATTTCTTTTTTTAAATTTTATTTTATTATATTAATCACCATACATTACATCATTAGTTGTTGATGTAGTGTTCCTTGATTCATTGTTTGCGTATAACACCCAGTGCTCCATTCAATACGTGCCCTCTTTAATACCCATCACCAGGCTAGCCCATCCCCCCACCCCCTCTCCTCTAGAACCCTCTGTTTGTTTGTCAGAGTCCATTGTCTCTCATGGTTCGTCACCCCCTCCAATATCCCCCCCTTCATTTTTCCCTTCCTCCTATCTTTTTTTAAAAACATATAATGTATTATTTGTTTCAGGGGTACAGGTCTGTGATTCATCATCAGTCTTACACAATTCACAGCGCTCACCATAACACATACCCTCCCCAGTGTCCATCACCCAGCCACCCCATCAGGAGATGCCTGCCCGTGCTGTGTCTGGGAACCACATTTTGATTGCAGCGGTCTAGTTGGCATGGGGTCCTGGGTTGACCTTTGGTAGTGGTGGTGACTAGAACCCCAATGAGGGGTCAGTCTGGTTTCCCTCTGCCTGGACTGGAGTCATGGACGTGACAGTAAAGCTAATGATGTCTGTTTTTAAAAGTTTCCGTGCCTCACTATACTCACTCTTCTGTTTGTGTGTGCTTTTTTCTCTTTCAGGATCAAGCATGAAAACATTGTCGCCCTGGAGGACATTTACGAAAGCCCAAACCACTTGTACTTGGTCATGCAGCTGTAAGTACCCGCTTTGCCTGAGGAGTGCGGAAGGGGGTCGGGGGGCGGTGTGGACCACCGGCCGGTAAAAGAAACTGAGGTAGCGGGCCAGGTGAGCCGTGGGAGCAGGAGCGGGGACCCGGGGAGCTGGGGTGCCCTTCTAGACGGTGGGCCGGATACAGAGTCTGAGGGCCTGGCTGGGTCTGCCCTGCAGGAACTGCACCAGACTGATGATCTCTCGCCCTCATCGAGGAGCCTGCTGCGGCCGTCGCAGGGCGCCTCCATTCGGGGGGGTCTCTTTTGCTTTTTCATGTGCGAGGTCCACATGTTGCTTCCTGAAAACACTTCTGTGGGCCCACTGCGAGGGACACTCTGCTCCCGTCTCTAGGAGAAACTCCCACCTTGTCTTCATTTCGAGGGATGCTGGGGGAGGGCAGCAGATGGTAGCTGTGGGCTCTGTCCTTCCATCTACTCTGCTGGCACAGAAACGCACATGGGACTGAACTGGATCTCGTGCCAGGCGTGAGACAAGTCTAGTTGGGGTCAGACCGTGACATTTTCACCCCCTGCAGATGATTTCTGCATTCCAGTAAATGCTGGAAGTTACCAGAAGAGGGAGGAAATAAGAAAGCTGAATATTCGGGTTGAACCTTGACCCGAACATGTAAGACACATGTAAACGTAACACGTAAACCGTTAAATGAAATTAGCCTCCCCTCCAACTAGTAGGTTGTTTCTTTCTTTCTTTCTTTCTTTCTTTCTTTCTTTCTTTCTTTCTTTTTTATCATGAGAGTTTTTATAGGACATTGTAGGACATTTTTGTACGGACATTTTTAAAAGTATCCAGACTGGAAGCATGTGGACGATTTTTCTCTGTCAAGTGACTGTCCTAGGTGGTGACTGATGTAGGAAAATGTTGGGGTTCAGAGCCGAAGGCCAAGAAGGAATTCTTGAGATGTCTTCCGTGCAGAAAGGTGGTTTTATTAAAGCACTAGATAGGACCCCTGGGCAGAAAGAACTACCCTGGGGTTGTGACGGTTGACTCATTATATACTTTGAAGTTGGGAAGGGGTTAGGGACAGCACAAGCCTCCAAGGTATTTTGGAAACAAGGTTTCCAGGATCCTGAGGGGGCTGGCTATTGTTAGGAAAAGGTCATTTATGACTGTTTAGTAAAAACTCAGTCATGAGACTCTTCAGATGTCTATCAGTGGGCCATATGCTTGGAGAATGATTGCCAACCTGTATCTTGGGAGGGTAGAGACAAAGGAAGTTTCCAAAGGAATTTTTATATGTTAAAGTAGACTTCCAGGATCTGGGGGCGTTGGGCTAAGATTGCCTCTTGCCCTAAGCAAAGTATTAACATCCAGGCAGCGGAGTTCCTAGAGGAATGTCACTGCCTATTCTAAGGACTTGTCAATGGGCTGTAAGTAGTAAGGAAATATAATTTTTTTTTCTTTTGTCTGTGTTTCCCACATCAGTGACCAGTTTTATAGCTTTGGGTATTAGTGTCAGCCATGAGACTGGTGGTTTAAGCGGTTTTGACTGCTGGTTCCTCATTAATTTCTGATTACCTAAATGCCCTCTTTCCTAGTTCCTTGCAATACAGTTTGTTTTATAATTTGCCACATCCTGGTTCTTCCTTGAGAGCAATAGCTCTCCCCAAATTTGGGATACTCCCTAGCAGGCTCTTGTGACTTTATTTTATCTAGTGTTAAAAAACAAAATTCAACCTAGTAAATATGAAGATCTAGTTGGCTTTATTAAATGATTCATGAGTTGGGCAAGCATCCCATCTAGCAAGTAGAGAGCTCCACTGAGCTAAACAGAAGAAAGGTTTTTAAAGGCAAAGAGAGAGCATTTACAAAGGGGGGAAAAAGGAATTTATTAGCAAGGAATGCATTGTTTAGGCAAGGTTGCCCTCCTAAAGGGAATAGAGGGGGTCTATCAGTAAATTTCCTAGTATTGACCAGGAAATTCTATATTGACTATTTCAAAATTACATTCCTGGGGGATTGAAACTGCCGTTAGGTTATGTATTAAGTCTTGGTTTATCGACTTGGGGCCTTAACCTAAGTGGTGTCATTTTGGTTTTCTTTTTAACAATAGAGGTTCCTCTTAAAGAAGCAGGTGAACCACTTTCTCACCAAATATTGACTTCCCAGTAGGAAGAATATAACATTTTAATGACAAGAAAAAACCCCACAAAATGTCAGTAGTATATTTAAATGTGTGTCTTTTATGGGTGATGCAAAAAAAAAAAAAGAAAGAAAAATCATTAGTACTAGAATCCAGTGCTATATGTATTCACTTGTTTAACTTCTCTGTTTATGGATCTGTCACTAAATAAATCAGTTGAAAGCATCCCCCTTATGTAAATCTCAGCTCTGCCTCTTACTAGCTGGGTGAATTTGGACAAATAACTGGGCCTCTCTGAATATCAGTTTCCTTAATGGAAAGAAATAATAATATTGACATCATCCTCATCATCATATTTACATTAGAAGGTTATAGGGAGTACTGAATGAGAAAAATGTATAAAAAATAAAAATGTATTAAAAATAAAGAGTGCCATAAATAGCAGGTCCTCAATACAGACTGTTTCTTTATGGACATCTGTCTTGTTTCATTAGTATCTCTGCAGATGGTCTTTCGTTTTACGAGATGAAGTTCAAGTAGATTTAAATTCTAACTTTCTAAGCAACTTGATTGCATCCTTACCAGCAGCAGTTTATGTAAAGATAGGTCAGCATGAGGGCATAAGAGTGTCTGGAATGGAACAAACCTGGGGACAAAGTTTGGAAGTCTTCTTGGGGCACAGCTGTCCCCACCCCTTCACTGAGCTTTTCTATCAGGGATTTATCCTCTCTTTCACAGTCATCCTAAGACCTCCTCAATATGGATCATGTTCGCTCAGAATTTGTAATAACCCAGAGGAGTTGGGCTAGAATTAACTCTTGGGGGTACCATATGAGGTTTGTGAGGCAAGTTGGTGACAGAATCCAGATCTAGAGGCAAGGAATGTTTAAAGTGTTTAAGGAGAACACGATCTATGCGCACTGTTGAGAAGTTTAGAGGTGCTATTTACATAAATATTGGATTTGCTAATTGTCAGCTGTTAACTTGTGTATAAATTCTTTTTCCATTGGTTCTCATTCCTTTTTTAATTTTTTATTAGTTTTTTATTTTTTTATTAACATATAATGTATTATTTGTTTCAGGGGTACAGGTCTGTGATTCGTCAGTCTTACACAATTCACAGCCCTCACCATAGCACCTATCCTCTGCAATGTCTATCACCCAGCCTCCCCATCCCTCCCACCCCCCTCCCCTCCAGCAACCCTCAGTTTGTTTCCTGAGATTAAGAGTCTCTTATGGTTTGTCTCCCTCTCTGGTTTTGTCTTGTTTCATTTTTCCCCTCCCTTCCCCTATGATCCTCTGCCTTGTTTCTTAAATTCCTCATGTCATTGAGATCATATGATAATTGTCTTTCTCTGATTGACTTATTTCGCTTAACATAATACCTTCTAGTTCATTCCTTTTTTTTTAAATCAACGTTGTTGAGGTATAATTTACATCCAATTAAGTGCACCCATTTAAAGTGAACAATTCAGTGATGAATGTGAGAGCAAATCATACGGGCCAAACCACCGCCATAATCAAAACCAGAAAATTTCCATCACCCCGGAGATCCCTTTGGTCCTTTGACGTGCTCCCTTCCTTACCCCTGACACTGGAAGCTACCATTTATACTCATTAGAGATGATTTTGCATTTTCTAAAATGTTATGTGAATGAAATTATATAGCAGTACATTTTGTGTCTGGCTTATTTCACTCCTCATACTTACTGACATTCATTCGTGTGGTAGCATGGCCCATAGTTTGTTCTTTTTCATTGCTGAGTAGTATTCCATCCTTACAACTAGTCCACATTTTATCCATTTGCTGTTGCTGGACATTTGGATTATTTCCAGTTTGGGGGCTATTATGAACAAAGCTGCTATGAACATTCATGGACAGCCTTGATGTGGGTCTATGTTTGGGTGAAGACCTAGGAGCAGAATGAGTGGGCCATAGAGTAGGGGTTAGGTTGAACTTTTTAAGAAACTGTCAGTTTTCCAAAGTGGTTTTACCATTTTACATTTTTGTCAACAGTGTATGTAAGTTCTTGTTACTGTACATTCCTATCAACACTTCATACTTTGTGTTTTCAATTTTAGCCATTTTAATGGGTGTATAGTCATGGGCGCCTGGGTGGTTCAGTCGTTAGGCGTCTGCCTCCGGCTTGGGTGTGGTCCCAGGTTCCTAGGATCCAGCCCTGCATCGGGCTCCCTGCTCAGCGGGAAGCCTGCTTCTCCCTTTCCCACTCCCCCTGCTTGTGTTCCCTCTCTCACTATCTCTTTCTCTGTCAAATAAATAAATAAAATCTTTAAAAAAATGTATTTAATGGGTGTATAGTCGTATCTCACAGTAGTTTCAATTTGCATTTCCCTGCTGATAAATGATGGTGATCACCTTCTTATATCCTGATGGGCCATTTGCATATCTTCTCTGGTAAAGTGTCTCTTCAGATCTTTTGCTCACTTTTTATTGGATTGTTTATCATCATATTATTGGGTTGTAAGTGTTCTTTATCTATTCTATGTTTTGTCAGATATATGTAGTATGAATTTTTCTCCCATTTTGTAGCTTGCTTTTTTTGTTTTCTTAATGGAGCCTTTTTTAAAAACTAGCTTTCTTGAGACATAGTCCACATGCCATACAATTCATGCATTTAAAGTATACAATTCAGAGGTTTTTGTTTTAGTCACAAGGTTGAACAGCCATCATACAATCTAATTTTAGAACACTTTATGCTCTAAAGGAGAACAACTAAAAAAGATCCATACCCATTAGCAGTGACTCTCAGTTCTCTCCCCAGCCTCTTACTTTCTGTTCCCATGGGTTTGCCTATTCTAGATCAGATGATGTGTGGTCTTTGGTGACTGTCTTCTCTCATGTGGCTCCGTGTTTTCAGGATTTATCCATGTTGTAGCATGTGTTGGTACTTCATTCCCTTTTATGGCCAAATAATATCCCACTGTATGGATATATCATATTTTATCTATTGATTCATTGGTTGATGGACATTTAGGTTGTTTATACTTCTCAGCTATTAATGATAATGATCCTAGACATTTCCATGTACAAATTTTTGTGTGACCGAATGTTTTCATTTCCCTTGGGTGTATACCTAGGAGTGGAATGGCTGGGTCAAATGGTAACTCTATGTTGAACATTTTGAGGAACTTCTGAACTGTGTTCCAAAGAGACGGCACCATTTTACGATCCCACAAGTAGTGTGTCAGGATTCTGGTGTCTCCACACCCTCTCCAAGACTTGTTTACTTTTTGTCTTTCTGTTGATAGCCATCCTTGTGGGTGTGAAGTGATATCTCATTGCAGTTTTGATTCACATTTCCCTGATGACTAATGATGTTGATCATCTTTTCATGTGCTTATAGGACACTTGTGTATCTGTTTAAAGAAATATCTATTCAAATACCTTATGCATGTTTAAATTGGGTTGTTTGCCTTTTGTTTTTGAGCTGTAAGACTTCTTTATATATTCTACTGTAAGTCCCTTCTTAGACATACATTAGAATATTTTCTCCTGTCCTATGGGTTGTCCTTTTACTTTGTCAGTGGTATCGCTTGTAACACCAAAGTTTTTAATATTGACATAGTTCAGCTTATTTTTTTCTTTTGTCACTTATGCTTTTGGTATCATATCCAAGAAACCAAAACCTAATTCTTCATGGCACCTTTTGAATAGGAAATGTTTTAATTGTGATAAAGTTCAACTCATCAATTTATTTTCTCTTATGGTTTGTGCTTTTTGTGTCCTGTATGAGGAGTTTTTATTATGCCTACCCTAAGTTTGCAAACGTTCTTTTCTTCTAGAAGTTGTATAGTTTTAGTTTTTCTACTTAGGTCTGTTATAAGACCAGCTTCAAGTTGATTTTGATGTATGGTGTGAAGTAAAGATGATATTCTTTTATTTTTCCATTGGAATATCCGATTTTCAGCACCATTCGTTAAAAAGACTTTTCTTTTCTCAATTCATTGCCTTGGTACCTGTGTCAAAAATCAATTGACCATATAAGGCTGATTTAATTTCTGGACTCATTCTATTCCATTATTCTATATATCTGTCTTTTGTCAATACCATACCATCTCATTTACTATAGCTTTCTAGTAAGTCTTGAAATCAGGTATCATAGTCCTCTAACTTTGTTAATATTTTCTTAAAATTGTTTTGGGTATTCTAGGGGTGCCTGGGTGGCTCAGTCAGTTAAGCATCTGACTTGATTTCGGCTCAGGTCGTGATCTCAGGGTCATGGGATCAAGCCCTGTGTTGGGCTCTGTGCTCAGTGGGGAGTCTGCTTCTCTCTCTCAAATAAATCAATAAATCTTTTTAAAAATTGCTTTGGGTATTCTCGATTGTTTGCATTTTCATATGAATGTCAGAATCAGTTTATCTTTTTATTTATTTTGCAGAAGGGCTTGTGGGAATTTGTTTGGGATTGCGTTGAATCTGTATATTAGTTTGGAACCAAGTGACAACTTAAAATCAAATGTTTCAACCCATAAACATGGTCAATCCCTCATTTATTTAGATCTTTCATTTCTCTTAATGTTATATAGTTTTCAGTGTGTAAGCCTTTTATATCTTTGTTAAATTTATTCTGAAATATTTTCTTTTTTTAACTGACTTGGTTTGATTGATTTTGTTTTTAAATACTTAGGGAGTGTCTAGAATGCAACATTTGGGGGGACTTATTTCACAACATTTGTGCTGGGGAGGTTTTGGGTTTCCTAGGAAACATCATCTTGGGCACTGATGCTCAGATATAACAGGGGATGCTCAGCACCCTAATTTTATTACTTAGCTAATTGCTATTTCGATTCTGAGTACTGTAGCATATTTGTTCCTTTGCCGCTATAGCAGAAGAGATTTGATTGTTTATAGTGGTCTATATTTACGATTTTATTTGGGTTTTTGGAGAATGATATTTTTTTTCCAGAATGCTAATTTTTGGACCATTCTTCTTTAGATAGTATAAGGTAGGTCAGTGTGACATTGAGATAAGTTATAGATGAAAAGTCTGTTTGTTTAGACTTTATTCCTCATCTGACTTTGGTTGTGGAATATCAGCCCACATATTTGGAGATGATAAAGGACACCCCTCAACTCCTCCCCTTTGATGTCTATTCTAGGGTAGGCTGTAAAATATACTTCGGGCTGGTACAAGTCAAAGGATATATCAGAATGACTTTTTTTCCCTAAAAAAAATATTATATTCCCTATTGAATTATATCATATTTTCAGTAAGACTTAAATTTCTATATATGGGTCACTCCCAAATTTCTATCATCAGCCTGGACTCCTCCCCTGAAACCATGCATGTATATCCAACTTTCTGCTCAAGAGTTCCACTTGGCTGTGTAATAAGCATCACTCACTTACCAGATCCAAAATAAACTCCTGAGTTTTACACAAAATCTGCTTCTCCTGCTGTCTAGCTCATCTTAGCAAATGGCAACTCTGTTTTTCTAAGCTGCTCAGGCCAAAAGCCACAGTCATCCTTGACTCATCTTTTGCTCTTCTGCCCCGCAGTCCTATCCATTGGCAAATCCCGTGGGCCCAGCTTGGGACCGTTGACAATCTAACCACTGTCCCATCACCTCCATAGCTACCACCCCGACTCAAGCCACCATCATCTATAAAACTTAGCTTTCTCCCCACAACCTTCCCCACCGCACTGTTCTTTCTTAGCAGATCAGCCAGATTTTGCTGTGTCTCTGTTGAAAACTCCCATTTGCGCCCCATCTCAGGGTGAAAGACCAAGTCCTTAGAGCGACCTCCAGGGCACTGTGTGTCCTGTGCCCCTGGTCACCTCTCTGACCTCATCTTCCCCTTCTCTCTCATGATCTCATTCACCTGCAGCCACACTGGCCTCCTTGCTGGTCCCCAAAGATGCGCAGCCTGCACCACGGTGGGCCTTTGTCCTTGTATTCTGTCTGCTTGGAACACTTCCCTTAGAGAACTTAATGCTGTCATGGAATGAAGGAAATATTCAAAATTTTGCCAGATAGCACCTTCTCATTGAGATGTTCCCCAGATCCCCTGTATGAGATAGACACTCCCACCAACTCCTGCCACGCTCACATTCATTCCCTGTCCCCGCCCCCAACTTGATTTTTCTCTATAGCGCTTGTCTTCCTCGGAAAATGTCTCTCACCTTTGTTCTCTGCTAGAACTGCTTGCACGGTATGGTAGGCATTTCATACATATTTGTTCAATTACTATAATTACATATAAAAGGGACAATGGTTAACATGTATTCACTCATTTAACCCTTACAAAAAACTTAGAGCCACTTTTTAAACAAAAATACTTTATTTATTTATTTGAGAGAGAGAGAGTGAGTGAGAGAGAGAGAGCACAAGCAGGGAGAGGGGCAGAGGGAGAGGGGAAAAGCAGACTCCTCGCTGAGCAGGGAGCCCAATGCAGGGCTCCATCCCAGGACCCTGGGTTCATGACCTGAGCTGAAGGTAGACACTTAACCAACTGAGCCCCCCAGGCCCCCGAGGGGCCACTTTTATCCCAATTTTACGAGAAGAACATGAGCAGAGAGGTTGGATCATTTACCCAAGCCGGCAAGTGACCCAGGGAATGAGCTTAACCAGCATAATACAACACTGCTGATAATTTCTAGGAAAAAACCTTGTAGGTAATACTAATGTGAATAGTTTGGTTTACTTGGAAAAATTTATTATTTTTGATTCAATAAGTATTTTAAAAGCAGAGCTAACAAGAAAATGCCCTGTATTTTGTCATGTTTTGTGAGGGGAAAAGTTTACTAAATAATATCATAGGAAATCACTAAACTAATCTCAACATACACAGCAATGATCATGTTTCTTTCTTAAATAATTTTGTCAATTAATGAAGGAATAGATGAGCATGTTTTACCAATATAATGATATGTTGCATTATGTATATTCCACATAAGATACAAATATTTCTAATATTTCTTTCATTTCATGATAGTATGAAGATATGTAGAAGCAACCTGCTGAGCTCGAAACACTAATAATGAAATGCACTTTCTTTAAAGAATTTTAGATTCCTGCATGGTTCAGGACATGCAAATGTATGCACTTCCAAGAGAAAAATGTGGTTTATCTACTCCACTGGCATCTGCAGAAGGCTGTCTGAAACATTCCCTGTTTGTGGGGCTTGCCAGTGTTAGCTTCATGTGGGTATTGTATTCGTAATTCAGACAGTGTGTTCCCAGAAACACTTGTCATTAGAACACAAATTATTCCTCCCAGTAGAAAGTTTTTTTAAGTAGCCAAGCGTAATAATGAAGACAAAAGTGGTTCTACCTATGACACCTTAATATATTTACATATAAATTTCCAAAATCTTATCTTTGTTCACAACAGACATTAATTGAGAACCTAGGGGCTGGTGACTTTTGTTTAGTATTGGGTGGGTGGGAAGGGGTTGGGGGCACAGCTGGTCTCTCCAGTGGTTTTCTTTGTGGAGGAGCCATCATGATGCACAACCACTGCACCCCTCGGGGATTCTGCAGGGACTCTGGGTCACGGGGAAGACTGTGTAGAGGAGATATCCTTGGGTAGAGGGTGATTAGGACAAGCCAGATGGATGTTCTGGGCATAGGTGTGGTGGGGGCTGTGTTCCAGGCTGAAGGGCTGATACAAGGAGAAGTAATAAGGAGCCTGGGTGGGACATGAGGGTTTAGTCTGTGAGGGGGTCCAGTCTGTGAGGGGGTTCAGTCTGTGAGGGGGGCCAGAAGGTAAGGGGGTCCAGTCTGTGAGGGGGTCCTGTCTGTGAGGGGGTTCAGTCTGTGAGGGGGCCAGAAGGTAAGGGGATCCAGTCTGTGAGGGGTCCTGTCTGTGAGGGGGTCCAGTCTGTGAGGGGGTCCTGTCTGTGAGGGGGTTCTGTCTGTGAGGGGGTCCAGTCTGTGAGGGGTCCTGTCTGTGAAGGGGTCCAGTCTGTGAGAGGGTCTAGTCTGTGAGGGGGTCCAGTCTGTGAGGGGGTTCCGTCTGTGAGGGGGTCCAGTCTGTGAGGGGCCCTGTCTGTGAAGGGGTCCAGTCTGTGAGGGATTCCTGTCTGTGAGGGGGTCCTGTCTGTGAGGGGTCCAGTCTGTGAAGGGGTCCAGTCTGTGAGGGGGTCTAGTCTGTGAGGGGGTCCAGTCTGTGAGGGGGTTCTGTCTGTGAGGGGGTCTAGTCTGTGAGGGGTCCTGTCTGTGAGAGGGTCCAGTTTGTGAGGGGGTCCTGTCTGTGAGGGTGTCCAGTCTGTGAGGGGGTCCAGTCTGTGAGGGGTTTCAGTTTGTGAGGAGTTCAGTCCATGGGGGTCCAAACTGTAAGGGGTCCAGTCTGTCGGGGAGGGGGTGTCCAGTCTATGAGGGTTGTCTGTGGTGGGGTCCAGTCTGTAAGGGGTCCAGTCTTGGGGGTGGAGTTCAGCACTTTGGGCTCTGCTGCTGCTTTGTCATCCTCCAAGCTAATAATTTAATATACGTTGTTATTTTTTTCCCTCCTGCCACTGGAAAACCCACTGAATATATGTAAAGGCCTTAGAGAGCTAAGAAAGTAAAGAAAAAAAAAAAAAAAGCCAAGGTCCATTATAAACATAAACCACTTTTACCAGGTTCAAGTCTATGAAATTTCTAATATACGATCATGTTTTCTGAGAACTTTCTTCTCTTTTAATGTAAGGATTTATGACTATGAATTTTCCTCTTAGCATTGCTTTTGCTGCATCCCATAGGTTTTGGTATGCTGTGTTTTCATTTGCATTTGTCTCAAGATATTTTCTCATTTCCCTGTGATTTCTTCTTTGACCCCATGGCTGTTTAAGAAAGTGTTGTTTAATTTCTATGTTTTTGTGAATTTTCCAGTTTTCTTTCTGCTATTGATTTTCTAGTTTCCTTCCACTGTGCTTGGAAAAGATACTTTGTATGATTTTCAGTCTTTTAAAAATTATTAAGGCTTGTTTTTTTGCCTAGCATATGGTGAAAAATGTTCTGTGTGAACTTGGGAAAAACGTGTATTTCGCTCTTGTTGGATGGCATTCTGTGTGTGTCTGTTAGGTCCAACTGGTCTTTAATGTTGTTCATGTCCTCGATTTCCTAACTGATGTTCTGTCTGGTTGTTCTATCTGCTATTGAGATTAGAGTATGGAAGTCTCCTACCATTTTTATAGAGCTGTCTTTTTTCTCCTTGCAATTCTGTCTATGTTTGCTCCATGTATTTTGGAGCTCTGATGTTCCCTGCATGTATGATGCTTGTGTCTTCTTGGTGACTTGACCCTCTTATCATTGTATAATATTCTCCTTTGTCTTTTGTAATAGTTTTTACTTTTTTTTTTGAGAGAGAGAGAGAGCAGAGAGGGAGAGAGAGAATCTTAAGCGGCCTCCACGTTGAGCACGGAGCCTGATGAGGGGCTCAGTCTCACTACCCTGAGATCATGATCTGAGCTGAAACCAAGAGTCAGACACTTAGCAACTGAGCCATCAGGCGCCCCCAGTTTTTACTTTTTATAACCATGTTTTTAATACAATCACTTTTGACTTAAAGATTTTCACAGTGCCTTTCTAAACATCATCATGTCCATTCTTTCCAATTTGGATGAAATTTAACATCTTCCACTAACTTTCTAATGAGTTCTTTAAAGTGTGCACAATTTAAATATCCCATACATTATAGAACAATTGTAAACATTTGTTGTTGTTGTTGTTTTGGGTTTTTTTTTTAATAGTTTTTAATTTTAATTCCAGTAGAGTTACCATACAGTGTTATATTAGTCTCAAGTGCACAATATAGTGATTCAGTAATTCTATACAGTACTCAGTGCTCATTGTGATAAGTGTACTCTTCATCCCCTTCACCAGTTTCACCCATTTCTCCTGCCTACCTCCCCTACAATTGTAAAAATTTTGATACTTGGGGCGCCTGGGTGGCTCAGTCGTTAAGCGTCTGCCTTCGGCTCAGGTCATGATCCCGGGGTCCTGGGATCGAGCCCCGCATCGGGCTCCCTGCTCAGTGGGGAGTCTGCTTCTCCCTCTCCCACTCCCCCTGCTTGTGTTCTCTCTCTCGCTGTGTCTCTCTCTGTCAAATAAATAAATAAAATAAATAAAATCTTTAAAAAAAATTTTTTTGATACGTAACAACTGGTTATTAGTACTCAAATGAGTATGAGAATCCATAGAAGTTCATAAAGAGTAGAGTCATGTGTAGAATATGAAGCATCAATTTCAGAAATTATCCATTTATTAACTCATATGTTGTACAAATAATTATTTGATTTAAGGAAACATGTAATGCTCTAAAGCCAGCAAGCTAAGGCTTGTAAAATTAAAAATCCAGAAGGTATTACCATGAACTTCATTGCTTCTAATTTCCTAAGTAGATAAAAACAGGCTTGTAAAAACTCACACACACACACACACACACACACACACACACACAAAACAGAACATGCCTACGCAGGAATACATTTCTGAATATATCAGAGGACACCTTTTGGTTTGAGATGCTCCTGAACTGCCATTCTATCTGATGACTTACTAAAAGAAACAGGCTCTCTACTCTGGCTAAACCAATTTCCTCATGCCCTGTAAATAGGATGTGTACACTCCAACCTCAGGTTGGCTCTCGTGTTTTCCCAATTTCAATAATGTTCTTTTTACTTTTGTCAGGCGTCTAGATCCTTTCTTTTCTTTCAGAGCATCAGAGTAAACCCCTCACGGTCCCACTCAGGCTCCTTACAATGCCTGTCTTTGTACCAGCCCTTCATCCTGGAGCACAGTCCCCCCTCACCCCCAACCCCACCCAGGCCAGCATAGCCATCAGCTACGTCCTAGTCACCCTTTCCCCGAGGGTGTCTCCTCCACTGGGGCCCTCCCCAGGACCCAGAGCATCCTGCATAGACCTTGAAGAATGCAATTGTGGATTTTAATCATTCCACTCTAAAATGTGAGCTGCACCCTCTGTAATCCCAGGGGCTCTTTTGCCCTTACCTGAAATTCTGCAACATTTTTTGTCTGCAACGATCATTATGCATCATGATAACCATTCATTCATTTACTCAGCAAGTAGTTACGGAGCCCTTGCCATGTGTCTGGCATGAGTAGCCAGTGGAGATACAGACATGAATAAAATGGACTCCCTTCTCTTATAGAAGAATTACATGGTAGCAGAAGGGATAGACAATGGACAAACAATTAATAAAATAAGTATCTATTGGGTAATGACAAAATCTATTGAGAAAAATAACAAAAGTGAGGGAGATAGGAATGCCAAAAGGTAGGTAGGTGGTTTGCTATTTTATACAAAATGGTCAGGGGAGACCTCTCTGATAACATTTGGACATTTGAGCAGAGACCTGGTGGAAGGGGGTGGGGGGTAAGCCACGTGACCGGGCCTGACTTCATCAGTGTATGACCTGTGTAGTCACACAGAGCCCCACACTCAGGAGGGCCCCATACTTGGGGATTAATGCTTTGCACTTGCCACGGTCTTAGTAATTTAATTTTTGAATCTGTGTTTTGTCAGTGAAGTCCAAGGGACTTCAGGTTCCACCTTCTGCCGCCTTCCAGGAGAGGTTCTCGGCCACCCACTCCCTTAGTTCCACCCGGTGGGGACCTGGGCACTCATGCAGGGGGTTGGATCAGTTGCATGAACACAGCACACCAGTGTGGGCTGGACCCCCAGGGGCCACGGGGGTCTGCATGTAGCCTGCAGGCGAGTATCTGCATGACCAAGGGAGCATGACCTTAAACAACAGATTAAAAAGCACATGACAGGTTGAGTGAGAGATAGTATAAGAAAGGAAACCAATTTTTTCCTGTTTCTTTTTTTTGCATAAGGAGTGTACATTTTTATTCTGCCCTGGGCGCAGCAGATTATGTGGCCAGCCCTGCATGTGACTGTCAGAAGAAGCACGTCTGCACGTCTGCAGCAGGTGCAGGATGGGTGTGAGCCCCCAAGGCCCTGTGCTGAAGGAGATCAGGGCCCCCAGGGAGTCGGGGAGTGGGTGCAGCAGAATGACTCTCACAGGAGAGGAGAGCTGCGTGAGTGGGTCCTGAGTCAGGAGCAGAAATGGCGGTTGTTTCTTAAATTCCACATAGGAGTGAGATCATATGGTATTTGTCTTTCTCTAACTGACTTATTTCACTTAGCATTACACTCTCTAGCTCCATTCATGTCGTTGCAAAAGGCAAGATTTCATTCTTTTTATGGCTGGGTAATATTCCATTGTGTTTGTATACCACTTCTTCTTTATCCATTCATCAATCTATGGACACTTGGGCTGCTTCCATATCTTGCTATTGTAAATAATGCTGCTATAAACATCGGGGAGCATGTATCCCTTTGAATTAGTGTTTTTGTATTCCTTGGGTAAACACTCTGTAGAGCGACTGCTGGATCATAAGGTAGTTCTATTTTTAACATTTTGAGGAACCTCCATACTGTTTGCCACAATGGCTGCACCAGTTTGCATTCCCACCAACAATATACCAGGGTTTCTTTTTCTCCATATCTTCACCAATACCTGTTGTTTCTTGTGTTGTTGATTTTAGCCATTCTGACAGGTGTGAGGTGATATCTCGTTGTTATGATTTGCATTTCCCTGATGATGAGTGATGTTGAGCCTCTTTTCATATGTCTGTTGGTCATCTGGATGTCTGCTTTGGAGAAATGTCTGTTCATTTTTTAATTGGATTATTTGGGTTTGGGGTGTTGAGTTGCATAAGTTCTTTATATATTTTGGATACTAATCCTTTATCTGATATTTGCAAATATCTTCTCCCACTCCACAGGTTGCCTTTTAGTTTTGTCGATTGTTTCCTTCACTGTGCAGAAGCTTTTTTATTTTGATGAGTCCCAAGTTTATTCTTTGCTTTTGTTTCCCTTGCCTCAGGAGACATATCTAGAAAGAAGTTGCTACTGCTGATTTCAAAGAGGTACAGCCTGTGTTGTCTTCTAGGATTTTTATGGTTTCAGGTCTCACACTGAGGCCTTTAATCCATTCTGAACTTATTTTTGTGTATGGTGTCAGATAGTGGTCCAGTTTCATTCTTTTGCATGTGGCTGTCCAGCTCTCCCAACACCATTTGTTGAAGAGACTTTTTCCCATTGAATATTCTCTCCTGCTTTGTCAAAGATTAATTGACCATATAATTGTGGGCTCGTTTCTGGGTTTTCTATTCTGAGCTATTGATCTATGTGTCTGTTGTTGTGCCAGAGCCGTACTGTTCTGATCACTACAGCTTTGTACATAACTTGAAGTCCAGAATTCTGATGTCTCCAGCTTTGCTTTCTTTTTCAAGATTGCTTTGGCTCATCAGGGTCTTTTGTCGTTCCATACATCTTTTAGGATTCTTTGTTCTAGTTCTGTGAAAAATGCTGTTGGTATTTCGATGGGGACTGCACTAAACGTGTAGATTGCTTTTGGGTAGTATAGACATTTTAACAATATTTGTTTTTCCAGTCCAGGAGCTTGGAAATCATCTAATCCAACCCCAACTTCTGTCCTTTTGAGGAAATCACTGCTCCTTCATTAGAATCATGGAAATGCAAATGGTTTTCAGATTGTGTCATGAGGAAAGGTGGGATTACTAGGTGTAAACCCCCTCATGTTCCCACGTGGGACATGGTGTCAGGCATCTGGAAGGAGGTTTGAGGGAGATCTCAAAGGGATTAGTTGAGAAATTTATTTAGGAATGCTGTGCAATGGGAAGAGCATTGGACAAGTGTCCCAAGCTGTGGGTTCCAGGCTCCTTTCTGCCTCTGATGGGCTCTGTGAATGCTCAGCATCTGGTCTCCCTGGGTCTACCTGTAACATGGAGGGGTTCTTACTGGTGTTTGTTCATTTGTTTAAGACGAGCTTATGGCCTCTGGTCTAAAATCCCATGGTCTCGTGTTTCTTTTGCTGCTCCCCATTTTCTCAGTGTAAATCCCCATGACACAAGCGCAGATGTTAGAAATCTGTTGGGTTTTCTGCATTTGCTAGCTAAGTCTCTCCATTTCCCAAGATGATGTTTCTAAAACCATGTCTTATCTCTTTGAATCCATGGCTTTATAAATAAGACATGTTGGTGCTGAAGCTGGCTTGGCAGCCCTGATGAATGGATGCAATTCGATATTTCACATGGTGGGAGGGGGGCTGGCACCGGAATGGCTGGGTTGGAGAGAGGGTCTCCGGTTCCTGTTTTGGAGCAGGCATTTAGAATTCTGCTGGATCCCCCGATGCCACATCCAGATGATTAATTGTACATCTGGAAGTAAAAAATCCTTGCTTCCTTCGTAGTTCAGGCTTTCACGCTCTGTCCCGGCCAGGCTGCCTTGCTCCTCTCCTGCCCGTGGCCGCTCTCTAGAATGGTGTTCCCGGAGCTGCTGTGGCTCTGTCGTCTTAGTGTCCACCACTCCAGGCTGCCTTCAGCCTGGCTGACAACAACCCCTAATGTCTTTCTCGCCAGTTCTTTGACATTGCTAGGAACCCCCACTGCCTCCCTCCCTGGGCTTCCCTACCCAGCCTCACCACATCGATGGCCACTGGCCCTCCCCCACCAGCATCCTTCCCTCTGTGCCCACTGCATCCACCCTGCAGACATAAAACTGGACATCAGTGTAGCTGCCTGCATCCTCTGCTCCCACGCAGGGCTGCTGGGTACTGCTGGAGGGCAGCACGAAGGTCGGTGGCTTGGAACTGCTGCAAATTAGATGGTGCTCATCCCAGAAACAGTGTCCCATTGTATTACCCCTGAGAGACCCATTTACTCTCAGTCCTCAGCACAACTCAGCTCTCCTGTCCCATGCTCTGGTCAGAGTCTTCCTCCATTCTCTTATATTCTATGTATTCCAGACTTCTATTACTCTTCTTAAACTACCTGCTCCATCAATTGTATTATTAGAAGTGTATGAGCCTTTAAGGGACGTACTTTGCAAACCAGTTTAAGTATACTACATAGTATCAAACTTCTTGGTAAATAAATCCCCCATATTTTGATGGCATTGGTTCAAAGACAGTTGGAAATCTTTAATCAAAGTATTCAATGAGTGAAGTGTGAAAAACAGCAACTTTGGAAGCTTTTAGCAAATTGCAGTTATTGAAAACAACACTTGAAAGACATCCCTATGAAAGAAAGAAAGAAGCTGAACAAATTAGGCGATGAGAGCTTGATAGTGTATAAGAGTTAGTTTTGAAATTTTAGAATTGTGCTTTGGAATAACTCAATCTGTGGGAAGTGTCTTGGTCGGAGCTCCTATTTTTAATCGGATAATTTTATATCTGTACCACAATGGAATAAGATTGAGAAGGCTGATTATTTTGCAGCATCCAAATTTGGAGAAGCAATTAAAAAACCATTAATAGGGACAGTTTCTCTGACAAGGTTTATCTTTTCAAAATATTTATCCAAGAAAGGTATTACTTGTTGAAAACGACAGTACCTGTAAAAAAAAATAGGGGCTGAAATATTTATACATTTTGACTAAAGATATACAGTTAGAATGTGTCCCGTTTAGCAGGATTACAGGTATTAGAGCATTGCAGTATTTTCCAACTTAAAACATTATGGTCATTAGAGAAGAATTCACTGAAGGTGTTGACAGGTTCAAACTTAGTGATCATAAATACAACTGTGAAGATGATTGTGAGACGATTGTAAGCCTTCTTATGAAAAAAATACAAAATAACAAACCCACTTTGGAACAAAGTAAATCCTTCAGCTATGCGTGTAGAGACAGACATGAATAAAAATTGATTAAAATCTGTGAATATGTGCCAAGACTAATTACTATGCTGAGATTATTTTCTGATATTCAGACAATGAACAGAAAGAAGTTAAAAAAATTTTTTTTTGTTTTAATGTACATGGATATAGGTTATTTTAATTTTTTGGAGATAATTTTGCTTTAAAAAAATAGTTGTTAAACAGAGTTCCTTTTATGGGCCTTATCAACGTGATAAATCAGTTTGTCAGTCCACAAGTAAAAATTTCAGACATTGTATGGTTTTATTCACTCTTAAAATGGACTGGTTGGATACTAAATTATACAGCAGTTCTGTCTGTGATGCTCTTTCCAACCTGCCTTCTCTCGGGGAGTGAAGCCCATCTTCCTGACTCTTCCACCTGTGCCCACACATGATTTTATTGTGCTCTTTCTGCTCTTATCTGCTCATTTGTGTCTCATCTAACTAAGCCCCTTGAGAACAGGATCATTGTCATACTATTTTTGCATCCTCAAGGTCCAGCCCAATGCCTGGAACATAATAGGTCTGTCATCATGATTATTAAGTAAATAAATTTAGGGATCTAGGGGCTTTTTTTTTTTTTTTTGTAGAGCTCCCTAATAAATTAAACTATCAGTAAACATTTGTATTCAACATTACACTTTTCTTTTCATTACCCCTGGGATAACCATTTATTCAGACCCCTAGTGACTAAGCAAATGAGAAGGAGATATCTCAGGGCAACTAAACCTGATATTTCACTCATAATGGATGCACAGTGGGCTCTCATAGGGGTGAGGTTGCCTTGCATAAAGATGTGGCACCTAATGCCTTTAAAACAAGTGAGTTAAGCCATAAGGAGCACAGGAAGTTAAGGAAGGGCAATTTCTTGTCTGTGAAGCAAGTGACGCACACAGATGCCCTTAGTATGCACACCGCAGAGCCCGGGGGCCTGTTGGTGTGGCATCGGGCAAGTCAGAGACCTTCTGTGCAGGGACTCAGCCACAGCAGGAAGTTTGTAACATCCTGGTATTTTAAGAAGACTTCGTTCCTCCTGGGAGAGTGCAGTACTTTGAGTTAGCAGGTGCTTTCGATGGATCGGTGACCTCCCACTGCATCTGTGGAGGGTCAGATGGGATGGGGGGAAGCGGAGAAGCTGTCTTGGGTCAGACACGGGGTCAGGACATTGGAGAAGCAAGTATCTCAGAAGCAGTCCCAGCCAGGGTATTTCCCACTGATTGATGCCAAGTTCTTTGGAAGAAAGGACTCCAGCTATTTGAAGATATGAGTACTTGGTAAGGGTCTTTGAGGGAGGTAACTGAACCTTTAAAAGACATCTCTAAGTATAGTAGGAGATCTTTGATTCATATGTCTAAATAAAAAAATTCAAATAATGGGATTGTTCTAAAAATATATATATATATATTAAAGATTTTATTTATTTATTTGGCAGAGAGAGAGACAGCGAGAGAGGGAGCACAAGCAGGGGGAGTGGGAGAGAGAGAAGCAGGCTTCCCGCTGAGCAGGAGCCCGATGCAGGGCTCGATCCCAGAACCCTGGGATCATGACCTGAGCCAAAGGCAGATGCTTAACTGACTGAGTCACCTGGGTGCCCCTAAAATATTTTTTAAACAACTGCTTATTTAAAAAATCACATCACTGTATGGATCAAACAACTGCCTATAGCCATGAAATGTAAAGATGATGTGATCTGTCAGCTTCTTGTGTAAATATATATTATACATACCTTTGGTAATCCCTATAATGAAAAAAAAAACAAAAGAGAATATATCCAGAAGATGTTGGGAGTTGGGGAAAATCCCTTTCCATCATTGTGCTTTTCATTTATTTTTTTGGTGCTAAGATCTCTAAACTCAGGAAGTAAAATTAAGCTAGAACAGGTTCCTTTTCCCTGTAGAAATAGACAAACCTTTATGTAGAGTGGCTCATAGGAAATGCTCCAGAGAGAAATGGGAACAGAGTAGCCGCCTCCTGAGATCCCAGCAATGTCTGTAACTGAGGGATGTTTTCCAAGGGCTTCTAAAGGGCTAAGCCTTGTCTTCCAAAAGTTATCTAAAAATAGTCATTTCTAACTCCACAATACCAGAACTGTGACCTTGAGTGTAGACACGTCAGAACAGAGAGACATGCCTGAGTTTTAGCATCTTTTACAAGGACTCAGTGCTGAGGGACCGTCCCTCCCACGCTGGAAGAGCCACCAGAAGCCAGTCATACATACAGTATTGACTTCTTTCAGGCACCTGCCTTCCCATGGAGCGCAGCTTGTTTCACTGACGGCAGCCTGACCAGGGTCCCTTATGAAAAGACTGCATTGTTCATCATCTCCAGGAATAGTTCTTCAGCCACTGAATTATGCATATTTTTATTCAGAAAAGTCACTCCGGGCCCCTCTGGGCAGTGATTCACTCTCTCCCTGTTCTCAATCATCCTGGGCTTGATAGGGAGAGAGGGAGTGGCAGTTTCGTGGGGCAGAAAGTCATGGAGGGTTGAGGACTGGGGAGTGCCTGGGGAAGGAGAGACAGGCGCCTGGAGAACAGGTGAGTGGGCAGGAATGGGAACTTTAGACTCGTCCACTTTTGCAGGAGATGATGAGGCTTGGGTAGGACTCCGCCTCGCCTGCTTCTGCCCGTCAGGTGTATCTCAGGCTGTCCCATCATCCCCCAACTATACCTCTGGCCAGAGAGCTGAGGAAAAGACACCATTTCCCGGATTGGAGTAACAGAGGCAGCCGTGAGTCCCATCGAGTGGTGACCGCGAGTTAGAACAGCAGTAACTCCCCAGGGACGGTGTGTGTCTAAGATTCTTTCGGTCTCAATTCAGCCTATTTGGAAATTAACATTATTTACACTTTGAAAGGTCCATCATTGGTGCAACATACATATGTGGAAATGTTATGTCCTGAATGAGGTTACTTTGTATGTACTGATACGGGATGGTTGCGAAGATGGGATGTTAATGAACGAACACTATACATTAACACTCTGGAGTGTACGCCCTTATTTATGTTTTTTAAAATAAGGTAATATATGGGGCGCCTAGGTGGCTCAGTTGGTTAAGCGACTGCCTTCGGCTCAGGTCATGATCCTGGGGTCCTGGGATCGAGCCCCTCATCGGGCTCCCTGCTCAGCAGGAAGCCTGCTTCTCCCTCTCTCACTCCCCCTGCTTGTATTCCCTCTCTCGCTGTCTCTCTCTCTCTCTGTCAATTAAATAAATAAATAAAATCTTAAAAAAAATTTAAAAAATAATAAAATAAAATAAGGTAATATAGACACATATATGCTTATATACATAGGAAATGTCCAGAGATATGTTTAGAAAATTGCTAGGGGTTGATTCTTGGAGGAAAGATTGGGTGTTTAGAATGGGAAAAAAACCTGTTTTTACTCAATACCCTTTTGTACAAAGAAATTAAAATTTCTTATTTTGCCATATTAAAAAAATGCCTTTAAAGAGCCCCCGTCTGTACTTATTCCCCGGGCTTTAAGACTATATTGTGAAAATTGCTTACCAGATCTTTAAGAACCATTAGTTACTAAAGCAGAATGGACCTTTCACTGCCAGTTTTGAATAGGAATGATTTTGCTGCCACCAATAATTCTCACAATGAGAATCGGTGTTCAGGATGACAAACAATTTCATTTTGCTGGTGTAATCAGAGCCGAGTCTTCCTGTGTAAGGATGTGATGGAGAGAGCGAGGGGGCGGGGGATGGATGGGTCATATCAGACTCGAAATAGGAAAAAGTCTGATGTGGTACATTTCCAGAACAGATTCATTTTTAACATCAGCCTTTGTACTGAGCCCTTAATGATTTGGGTCTTCAATTATCTCACTGAGAATTCATGTTGATTCAAGATCAGCCATTCTCTCTGATTTATCGATTCTATGCTCACAAAAAAAAAATTTTTTTTTTTCACAGTATGTTTTGACAAAGAGCCTTTTAACACAGTGCCTCCTGGGCTGTGCCCCGACTTTGTGCATCTGCTCTCTCCCTACTGGGTTTTACGTTTGTAATAGATTAAAGTTGCTGTTTAATTTTTGTTACGACTTTAATTCATGTCTGTGGAACCTTTGTGAGTTTATGACCTTCTCTTTTTGTCATGATGTGAACTGGTAGATGGATGATCCAGGAACGGTGGCCAAATCCTAACACGATGATATTTCTCGTGACAAAATCCCTAAACTAAACCAAAGGCCCCTGGGTGTGCGGCGTAGGCGTGCCTGAACCAGGGGGAACAGAGGCACCAGGCTGGGGCAGGAGGCCACATTGGCCGCAGTGCATGCAAGAGAGCCGTTGGCTGGAATAAAGGCCACTTCTGCCAATTATCCCGTGTTCTTCCCTCACAATTTCTCAGGAACACCGCGGCCCCTACGCTCCAGAACACTGTGTTTCAGTTTGTGTGATCGACTGACTTTGAGAGCGGCCATAAATACGGTTGATGAAATGACCTATATACCTGTGGGTCTTTCATCTGAACTGTAAAAATTAGTTGAAAACAAGGAATCCCGCTCACCAGAAAGGGACGTGACAGAAAGCAGCCAGGGAATAAGGTAAATGACAGATGGTTTTCATCCAGGCTCTGCTCAGGAAGTATTCCCAAGTTCTCTCTGTTTGTTTTCCAAGGTTAGAGAATACCGTCGTGATCTGAGTCCTGTCGTTTTCCAGGATAGCTCTTCAGAGCTGTCTCATTCCTTCCAGGGCCGACATCTCTCCTGGCCACCAGGTGAACAAGTGGCTTATGGTGATGCCCATGGGGGTCAGTTGGCAAAGCTCCATTTGGCGTGAATGACTGAATCATAGTGTCATGGTGTCTGCTTTAATGCTAAAAAAGTAAATAATTAATTGAAAGAAGAACAGATACAACCCAGTCACTAATAAATAACCTCTGTTCTCAAAGATGAATAATGAGGAGAAAGATTTAAAGAAATACAAACAACTCAATAGAATTTGGTGCCTTAATATTACAGGGTTTTTTTGTTTTTTGTTTTTGTTTTTTGTTTTTTTTAATAATGTTGGCAGTTTTACCCTGCCATGTTTGGGTAGAAAACTCATCCAGAATCCTTGAGATCCACAGGTCAGTGAAGTGGTGTAGGTCTTTCAAGGGCCTAGAATTCCTTTAATTTCCAGAACGTTCACAGCTTCAGTTTATCCTCAGGTGTCTCTGTAATGAGTTTCTTCTTTCAGGTCTTTTGGAAGGCTGTTTATGCTTCTGAGAAAGGGAGCATGGAGGCGCCTTCTCAGTGGTCCCACGTACGCTCCAGAAGGGGGAAGAGGGACGTTCCCCCTTGCTTTCCTCCTCCATACAACTTGGAGTAAGCTGCAAGAAGGAGATTATGACCACGCTATGTGACTGCATTTTTTCACTTAGAAGGTCTCCCTAGCAACTAGTTGAATAGCTTACTTACTTCTCTCCTCCTACCACCCCCTCTCCTTTCAAACACCACTCAGTCTCTATTAACTGGTTAAATATACTCATTAACTAAACAAAGTGTACTCTCTAATACTGTATTTCTCCTTTTGGCAGCTTGACAGCCTGCTTCACAAAGAGATTTTGCTTCTCTTGCCCCTCATCCAAAATTTAAAATCCATTTGAACAGAAAACCCACTTAAATGCATATGTAAAGTGGTTTTCTCACAAAAGTGTGGATATTAGGAATTGGTTTGAACTGGGCTGAGCCTACTATTTATAACTTAAAAAGTTATATTCAGTTTCTACTTATATTCAGTTTAACATTAAGTAGAAAACAAAATAAGGTTAACATTTGGTCATTTCGGTTTTTTTTAAAGATTTTATTTACTTATTTGACAGAGAGAGAGCGAGAGAGCACAAGCAGGGAGAGAAGCAGAGGCAGAGGGAGAAGCAGGCTCCTCGCCAAGCAGGGAGCCCGATGCGGGGCTCGATCCCAGGATCCTGGGATCATGACCTGAGCCAAAGGCAGACGCTTAACCGACTGAGCCATCCAGGTGGCCCTGGTCATTTTTTTTCTGATGGTTCATTCTGATTCACAATTTCATTGAAAAGTATGTGAAGTGAACAAGACATTAACATACAGAGATCTCTCCAATGTGCAGAGATCATGGATGTGATAGATATTTATATTGTTTTATGACTTGGCCTTGACCAGAGCCCTGCCCTCTCATCTAAACACCATCCTGTGTGCTGGGGACTGGTCGGTCCTCTGCCCCGCGGCCCCCACACCCCCCCACCCCCCGTGGACCTGTGAGCTTCGCTCAAGCTTTGCAATGACCTCATATGCCGCGTGACCATAGACTTGCTGAGAGTCAGGGAGAACTGGCAGAAATATGGAAGAGCTACATTTATTGAGCACTTACTGGGCCAGCCACTATCCATGTACTGTTTGTGCCTTGACTCTTAATATTTCAGTGCCTTCTGAAGTCAACTCCAGTGACATTTTCTACTGATAGCAGGTTGATACCATTGTTTCACAATGCAAATGATCACACACGTATGGCTGAACCACTGGTCCCCGAAATAACAAAGAGGGTCTCCAGAGACTTTCTCTTCCTTCTCCCCAAAGTCTTGAAGACTGTCTCTGAGGTGGTGCTTGAAATAGAAGAAGAGCCGTGGTAGGCAGGGCCTTCTAGAAATTGGACTGATGCATGATCAGCCGAGTGTTGGACGCAGAGCAGCTGAACAGATAGGAAGTATGAGTTGGCGCTGAGTGTGAGCATTCGAGGACTACGGACCAAAGAGGTAGGAGTCCTGGCCTGGGCCCAATTCCTCGGTATTGTAATACACAACATATGTAGTGCATCTATTCCGTGAAATAAAATGAAAGGAGAGGGAGGTCTTGCATAACCAAACCAACATTTACGTCCTGTGGCTGGAGACGCTGAGATTGTCAGCATCAGTGAGGGAAAGTCTGGTTCCTCCGTGGCTGTGGCTGACTTCAGCTCTGGCCTTCCTGCCCCGTTCACTTCGGTTCCTACAACTGACATAGTTTTCGGGAAGGTCACCTTAGATTCCAAAGAGAGATGATACAGGGCTGGCAGTTCCTGTTTTGCTCATTTTGCTTTAAAGGGCCAAGTTACGTAAACCATTTGGTTGAATTATTTTCCCCTGTCACAAAGGGCTGTATTAACAAAGCAGCTGTTTTTATTTCACACGTTGTTAATTTTACTTCTCCTTCACAGGTATTTCTGTATTTTGATACAGCTTTTCAATTTAGCTGCAAAACTAGCCCATTCAATAATCTGATAATAGAGCGTGGCCTGTTTCTTACTGATAGAGTAGAGGTCATTGGTACTGAGTGATTTATGTAATGTGTGATATTGGTGCAAGACAGATAAAGGGACAGAGGAGAGAGTTCGGAAAATAGACCCCTCACAATTAAACACACACACACACACACACACAATTTGGTAGATGTTAAAGAAAATATTTCAGACCAGTGGGAAAGGCAGATTGTTTAATATATCATGCTAGTAATTTAGGGAAAAAATGATCTCTACCTTACTAACTCATACAAAATAAACTCTAGTTGTACCAAATACATAATTGTAAAATACTGAAATAATAAAATACTAAATATCATACTATTTTTTATCATGTTGGGTTGCAAAAAATTTCTAAGCTTGAGATAAAACTAAGAAGCCATAACAAATAATATTGAGAGTTTGACTACAGGCAAATAAAAATAAAAAGTTCTTTACAGCTAAAAGCAATTTAAAAAGTAAAAGGAAACAGGAAAAATATTTGCAAAACATGTAACTGACTGAGCTTTAATTTTTGCGTTAATTAAAATGCAAACCAACAAGAAAAGTACAAGCCATTTAAATAGAAAAATGGGCACTTCTGACTTACAGAGCTGTAAGATAATAAATTTGTCTTAAGTCACAAATAAATAGGCAAAGGACATACATAACCAATTTCAAGAAGAGGTGGTCATTCATTCTTTCAATACACGAGGATTGAGTGTCTTCCACTGCTGTAGGTTTTAGTAGGGCTGGGAATTAGCAGCGACCAGGACAATGATCCTGCCCTAAGGCGCTTGCATTCTAGTGGCGCTAATGGACAGCATACAGTCCACGAATACAGTAGCAAGGCGGTGGCGCCTTGGTGAGGTGTTGTGGGATAATATGACAGTGTATTAACCATGTGTCTCTGATGTTCTGACATCTCCGGGACTTGATAGCCTTGGAGAGGCTGCCCCACCCTTGTTAGCCAATTTCTAGAGAGAGTAAATGACTCACCTGTGATCGCACATGCGCATCAACCAATCTAGAGCCCACAGCCTAACCACCTCCTCCAGGGGGCTCTTACACTCAGGAGCACTGTTCCTCTCAACCTCATGCCCCAGGGACAAGTAGCAGACAATTTAAGACAGGCCTTGCACCCTAGAAATTACTCAGACTGAAATTATTAAAACTAGACAGTCGTAAGCCCTCTTGCCCTGCCTTGCATATTTCTTCTTGGAAACCACAATAAAGGCTCTTGCCCACATTTCTCCCACTCTTTCTGCCTCCTGACTGACCCCAGGGCTTCCTCATGTGGCTCCACGTGGCGTCATGTGCCTCCTTCTCTTGGAAACCCTCAGTAGCAGTTTGTCTTTTCAGTGCCAATCGTCCCCTGATCTGTTGGCCTCAATTTACTGAATAAAATTAAAATGTACATTTTAAAACAAAAAATGGCTTGGGGGCACCTGGGTGGCTCAGTAGGTTAAGCATCTGACTTCAGCTCAGGTCATGATCTCGGGGTCCTGCGATCGAACCCCGCATCGGGCTCCCTGCTCAGTGGGGAGTCTCCTTCTCCCTGTCCCTCTGCCCCTCCCCCTGCTTGTGCTGTCTCTCTCTCAGATAAATAGATACTAATCTTTAAAAATAATAATAAATAAAATAAAACCAAGAGTGACTTGGACTTTCCTTAGGTTTGCAGAGAAGTCTTCTCGGAAGAAGTGACATTTACGTGAAGATATTTAAGACAAGGAGGGGGCTGTTGGGCAAAGAACTGGGGAAAGCATTCCAGGCAGCAGAAGTAACTTCTGCAGAGGTCCTGGGTGGGATATGCTTGATGCAAAAGACGAACAGAATAAAGGCTGTATGGCTGGAGCAGATTCAGAGTTGGAGAGAATGTAAGATAGGAAGTTGGAGAGGCCCGCAGATGAAATCAACATGGCTTTAAAAAAAAAAAAAAAAGAAACGGGGCACCTGGGTGGCTCAGTCATTACGCATCTCCCCTGGGCTCAGGTCATGATCCAGGGTCGTGGGATCGAGCCCCACATCGGGCTCCCTGCTCCATGGGTAGCCTGCTTCTCCCTCTCCCACTCCCCCCTGCTTGTGTTCCCTCTCTCGTTGTGTCTCTGTCAAATAAATAAATAAAATCTTTAAAAAAAAAAAGAAAGAAACGATCACACGGTAAAGATGTTAAAGGCTGATAATACCCACGGAGTGCGGAGTGCAAGGTAATAAGCATTCTTGGGTACTCTTTGTGTGATTGGACATTTGTACAATCTTTATGGAGGACAATGTGGCCATATCGCTCAGGATTTTAAATGCACATACTCTTCTTAAAAATCTTCTTACTTAATGTACCAGCCGACACACGCTGGTACATTAATTTCAGGTGTGCAACATAGTGATTCACCACCTCTTATGCTGTGCTCACCACAAGTGTAGCTGCCCTCTGTCACCTTACATTGACCATATTCCCTGTGCTGTACCTTTCATCCCCATGACTTAGTCATTCCATCACTAGAAGCCTGGACCTCCCTCTCTCCTTCACCCATTTGGCCCCTCCCCCTGAGCCCCCTTCCTTCTGGCAACCAGCAGTTTGTTCTCTGTATTTGTAAGTCTGATTTCTGCTTTTTGTTTGCTTATTCATTTGTTTTGCTTTTTAGATTCCACATAAAAGTGAAATCATGTGGTGTTCGTCTTTGTCAGTCTTATTTTACTTACCATAATACCCTCTAGGTTCATACATATTGTTGCAAATGGCAAGATCTCATCCTTTTTTCATAAATGTAAATAAAATCAGATGTAGTGTAGATAGATATATGAGAAGATATGAGATCTCTATCTTACATCTTCTTTATCCATTCATCTATTGATGGACACTTAGGTCTCTTCCGTATCTTGGCCATTGTAAATAATGCTGTAATAAACACAGGAGAGCATACATCTTTTCAAATTAGTGTTTTGGGGTTTTGGGGGGTAGATTATTGGGTCATATGGTAGTTCTATTTTTTTTGTTGTTGAGGAACCTTCATAGTGTTTCCCACAGTGGCTGCACCAGTTTACGTTTCCAACAACAGTGTAGGGGGGTTCCCTTTTCTCTGCATCCTCGCCAACACTGGTTATTTCTTGTCTTTTTGGTCCTACTCATTCTGACTGGTGTAAGGTGATACCTCATTGTAGTAATGATTTGCATTTCCTTGATGATGCATGATGTCAAACATCTTTGCATGTGCCTGCCGGCCATCTGCACGTCTTCTCTGGAGAAATGTCTGTCCAGGTCCTCTGCCCATTTTATAATTGGATTGTTTGCTTTTTGGTGTTGAGTTGCATCAGTTCTTCATATATAAATGCACATACTCTAGACCCAGCAGTTCCAAGTCTGGAAAATTGTCCAACAAATCAATTTATTGCCTCATTTGTGATCACAAAACAAACAGAAGTGGAAACAAGCTATTAATAAGAAACTAGTTAAATAAATTATGGGACATTAATACAGCACAGCAGTACACAGATGGATATGTGCTGATATGAAAAATTGTCTACCTTTATTATTCATATGTAATATTTATTTAAATATGTATTTATTGCTCATATGATACACATAGACTTACACATACATATACCCTTTTTAGGGGAAAGAGGACATATTATGTATATTTTGTATTTCACAATCAATTGTATAGGATGGATGCACAGTGAATTTTAAAACAGACACAAGGGGTACCTGGGTGGTTCCATTGGTTAAGTGTCTGACTCTTGGTTTTGGCTCAGGTCATGATCTTGGGGTCGTGGGATCGGGCCCCATGTTGGGCTCTGTGCGGAATCTTCTTGGGATTCTCTCCCTCTCCCTCTCTTTCCCCTCTGCCCCTCCTCCCCTCTCTCGTGTGCACGTGTGCGCTCACTCTCTCTCTCTCTCTCTCTGTCTCTTCAATAAATAAATAAAATCTTAAAAAAAAAAACCCATAACACAAGAAACATCTTTGGCTAATGATAGGGAGTGGGATGGGAATGGGAGCAACACCTCTGAACTAGCTGCAGCTATTAAGATTAGGGGAAACCGATTGTGAGATATATGAAGTAAATAGCCATATATTTGCTGTACTGTCTTTGCAGTTTTTCTGGAGATCTAAAACTTCTCAGATAAAAAGTATTTAAGGGGCGCCTGGGGGGTTAGGCCTCCAACTCTTGATTTCAGCTCAGGTCATGATCTCAGGGTCGTGAGATGGAGCCCCGTGTCAGGCTCTGCACTCAGCAGGGAGTCTGCTTGAGATTCTCTCTCCCTCTCCTCCACTTTCTCAGATAAAAAGATAAATAAATCTTTTTTAAAAGTTTATTTAAAAAATAGACCTCCCCCAAAGTTTGAAAGTATATAAATTAAAGCATCCACAGAGGTTGTCTTACAATAGTGAGATGATAGGTGATTTATTTTCTTCTCTCTATATTTATAGTTTTATACAGTTACCACACATTATTTGTTTAATTTAAAAAAAAATATTTAAGAGAGTTTTTAAAGTGTGAGGCTGGCTGAACGAAAGACATGGCTAGTATGTTCTGGACTTTATTCTTCTCTCCTTACCCCCCTGCCCCCAAATTTATTTGCCTTTTTTAAAATGTCAGAGAACTAGCATTTTTATTTGAAGAAGAAAGAGAAGTTTTGTAATGACTATATATGATTCCGGGCTCATTCAGTTACAGTATTAGCAACCCAGTTCACCCTGGCTTGAGCAAAAAAGTATCGCTTCAAAATTGAAAGTTCATGGGGGTAAAACTTGCTTCTGACACAGCTGGATTCCAGTCTTAATCTGTTTTCATCTTTTTGGTCTGCATCCTCTTGGGTTCTTTATTTTTAGGTGGTTTTTCCAGCTGAAAGCCCCTTCACCCTGCAGAAAGAACTCTTCTTTTGTCCCCAAAAGTTCCAGCAGAAACAGGACAGGCAGTAGCTGTCTGATGGCCCCTTAGCCGCCCTCTTGAATAAGGTACTGGGACAGAGCACCTGCTATGGTTTCCATTAGTACCGTGGCCCTGAGTAGAGGCACTGAATTCATGCCCCGCTCTAAAATTGAACGGTTTTACCACGTAATCCATGTAACAATGTAGTCAACTGAAAAATAAAGGAATATTTTATCTCTTTGGAAATCCTGCCTGTATCTTTGACTTAGAAAAAGAGACATGTGGAGCTTGAATGTTCTGCAGATTTTTTTTCAATAATTGTCCTGGGGTGAAGAAGCTTGAAAATTATTGCTTTAAAATTATCCCAGGAGTCTGAATGCCTGCAGAAATATCCATCCACTTAAGTTATACATTCATATTCATGTTCAACAATAATTGTCTTAATAGATGAAAATGTCATCCCCTAAAAGCTGTCATTTACTGACTAAATTCTACTTATAATTCTTGATGTTTTCTTCATCATGTTTGGAAAGGTAAGGATTTTCTCCTCAGTAGGACAAGTAGTTCTAGTAATCAATTTTGAATTTCTTGCTTTCATAGGAAAATGGGACTTTCGAAAAAAACAGTTTATGAAGCTGTGTCAATTTTATGTAAATACACGGGTCGGGGTTGGAAATGGCTCCATTTTGGCAGTCTTGTTTGACGTTCCAGGGTATTAATCCACCTGGATCCTCATAAAGTAGATCAGAGTTCCCAGCTAAGCAGTTTGTTTGCTGTCATGCTAATCGGTACCCATCACTGACCTTAGGAAAAAGAAATGATACCGAATTCAATATAATTTATAGTTAAAAAGCAGGCTACCTCAGGGGCAGTGTGAGGTAAAGCCCGAGTCAGGCTGTAGGAATAATTCCCGAATTCACCCAGCATTTAAAGGAAACGATGGGTTGAGATTTGGGTTAAATTGTCCTAAAAACTCTCAAAATGGTTCTTACCTTTCCTGTGTCTGAGAACAAGAACTAGAGTCTGGGATTCTCTAGGCACCAGAAAAGATTTCTCTACTGTGACCTCCTGGCTTGCTAGTCTGTTGCTAAATGCAAAGCAGGGAAGATTAAGAATCTGGGTTCAACTTCTGCAGTGTTGCCAAGTTTTTTGAGAATGCAGTGAGGGTTTTAAAAATCAAGGACAAGGGAAAGACGCTTGACACGGACACACTTCCTGTGTTTCCACTGCTGGTACTGAGCCTCTGGTTCTAGTCTGGATGTGGGCCAGGCATTGCTCAGGGTTTGGAATAGAGGGTGGGCTGTGTTCGTTTTAGCAGCCGTGTGGTGCGAAAGGTCAGTGGTCTTTGTAGGCAATCCACAGGAAGTGGCTCTGGTAGTTTCCAAAGCTACTAAATCCCATGAAGTTTGTTCAGTTTACTTGGCAAGGATTGTTGGTTTGGCAGGAAAGCTTATGTGGCCTTGGGCCGACTGCTATTTGTTGAAATCGTGATACTAGTTTTCTCAAGGTATTTACTCTGTAAATACCACTCTATTGTCAGGCCCGATACAGTTTTTAAGTATGCTTAAATTGCAAAACCATGTTTATGAAAACGTTTAGCATCCTCTGTGATGCATAGTAAATGCTTCTGCAATTTACTACTGGAATTCTCAGACTTAAAAGGTCCCCACGGACACTGGACTAGCAAATCCTGAGCCATTGCTCCTAGGGGAACACAAGGTTGGGTGCCTGTGAGCCTCTGGTCACAACTTTTTCATCAACCTGTCAATACATAACATTAATTTGTGTTTCTGTTTAATACGGTTTTTTTTTTTAATTGATTCATTGCCATTGAACTCACAGCCAACGTAACTCCACAGCTCGTGTCTGAACAAAGCTTATCTGGCACATGTATTTTTGCCGGAAGGTACAGCCCAGCCTTCTCGCAATCGGGAACACTAGGCCCCATTTCTGGACTGTGACCGGGAGCCGTTTTAAACAACAAAATCACCGACAAAAAGCATTGGCACGAAATAAATTTCAAAAAGAAACTTACTTAGAGTACGGGAGCTGAAACAGGAAGGCAAAGCGTCTCGCCTTGTTTGACTGAGGCTGGAGTCCTGTGAGTTGGGGTTCAAATGTCCTCCTCCCCTCTGCTCCTGTCCACCAAGGACCACAAAAGTGCCACAAGGACTGATTTTGGTGTTACAAAGAAATTTTAGCAGGTAGGGGAATTTGCAGATATGGAATCCACAAATAATGAGGACGGACTGTACTCGGTTTTAATTTAGTTTACTACGTATCTTTCTCTACAAATTTATAAAGCATAAAAATTAGGCATTTCCCCTTGTGATACCCGCCAAAATTCAGACCAGAGCCAGAGGCTCAGTAAGGGCAGTGGAAACACAGGAAGTGTGTCCGTGTCAAGGATCTCTCCCTTGTCTTTGATTTTTTGAAACCATCCCTTGCATTCTCCAAAAACTTGGCAACACTGCAGAAGTTGAGCGCAGATTCCTATTCTTAATCTTCCCTGCCTTTCATTTAACAACAGAGTAGCAAGTTAGCAGGTAAAAGTAGAGAAACATTTTCTAGTGCCTAGAGACTCCTAAATTCTAGCTCTGGTTCTAGTTCTGATTCTTGAACATACGAAAGTAAGAACCATTTGGAGAGTTTTTAGGACAATTTAACCCAAATCTGATTTCAATCTGTTTTTCTAAAATCTGGGTGAATCTGTGTATTATTCCTATAGACTGCTTTGGGCTTTACCTTACACTGCCCCTACCTTAGCCTTTTTTTTTTTTTTAACTATAAATTATATTGGATTCAGTATTGTTACTCACCTTGGGTATGATTGAAAATGTACTGTCATTTAAAAGCCCATTTCCACTCTGTAGTGGCTATAGCTTATTCTTTAGCGTGTAAAGAATTTTCACTTCCGGGGCGCCTGGGTGGCTCAGTCGTTAAGCGTCTGCCTTCGGCTCAGGTCATGATCCCAGGGTCCTGGGATCGAGCCCCGCATCGGGCTCCCTGCTCCGCGGGAAGCCTGCTTCTCCCTCTCACACTCCCCTTGCTTGTGTTCCCTCTCTCGCTGCCTCTCTCTCTGTCAAATAAATAAATAAAATCTTTAAAAAAAAAAAAAAAAGAATTTTCACTTCCGATGGCTTATTCACTAGAATTATAAACTAAAGTGATTTGTAAAAAAGAAACAAAAACAAGACAAAACGAACAAAACCCCATCAAAAATAAAAACCTGCACAAATATTTAACTAAAAAATTAATTAATTGCAATGAATTTGCCTATTTTTTAAGTACACACTTAGCAGGCTTCAGGCTTCTTCTTGAGCCGGGCTGGGGATCAGGAGAGGAACAGAAGGCTGTGTCGATTCTTTCTGGCCGGCTCAAGGGCCTCTTCTGTGTCAGTTCTGTTTTGTTTAAGGTAGTGTGGCTTCTTAAATGACATCTCTGTGATAAACCACCCTGTGCTTTGCACTGTAAAATGTTTCTTAAATGTCCATCTTCCCATGAACCTCAGGTCATTCCCCAGTATTTACTCTAGAAGCCTTGTATAAATTAAGGCAGTTTTATTTTTCTCCAAACACATGGTGCATTGTTACTTGCTCCTAGAAAGGAAATCTCGGGTTCTTTCCTGCTCGAGTGGATAAATCCCAGATCTTAGGGGCTACGTAGGAGAGAAACACATTTCTCATTCCTGTGATATGCAATTGGGAGCGTGGCTGGGGGCCAGGGGTTCTCTTCCTGCTGTCATTCATACTCCCAGGCAGGCAGAGACTCTAGGTGTAGATATGCACCAGTAGCAGGGATAAGAAAATGAACAGACCATCAGGCAGGAGGTTTTTCTGAGGCCTAGAAGCTGTGCACATCGCTTCTCCCCACATTCCTTGCTCCGACTCATTCGTGTGGCTCCCCTTAGATATAATAAGGTAGGGCCTGGAATCCTGTGGCCCGGCAGGAGGGGAGCACGAAGTGTTCACGGACGGCTCGCTGTCCCTGGCACACGGCAGAAGACGTCGGGGGGCGCCGCCCTTGGTGCAGCCTAGTGAGATGATAGGAGAGCTGATGCCAACATCCAGGAGGTGAGGTTGTGGCCATGTTTCTGTCAAATTGTCCCCAGGCTCAAGCTGAGCCCCGATCAGTGCCCCGCCTCCAAGGTAGAGAGGCCTTGTTTTCTCCATTTCGATTTCAGGCAAATCCGGGAAACGGCGTGGGAATCTGGTTTGGACAGTCACTGGAGCTACGGGAAGACAGGTTCCCTCTGAGCCTCCTACAGAGGAGGCTCTCCGTACGTGCAAGTTGAGCACACAGAATGCTAGCTAGTCTGTACCGTGCACTACTGTGGGCCAGAGCCCGTGCTGAGCCCTTACCATCGCTTACCTCATTTAATCTCTCAATCACCAAGGCACGTAACTTGCTCACAGCACATAGCCTGGAAATAGCAGAGCAAGGATTTGAGCCCAGACCGCCAGTGGAGGGTGGGGGGAGGATGGATGAAGGAAATGCATAGCACGGGGAATGAATGAGTGACATGTTGTCCCTCTTTGGTACTTCCGGAGGGTTTCACATAGCGTGCTCCGTGGTGACTGAAGGTCATTGAAGTGCATTATTTTAGATCCCTATCAGGGAGGCACTGTTGTTCCTTCCAGATCATGAGGCCAGAGACTAGGACTAAGGGGAATGTTACAATTTTATAGTCCCTACTTTACGGACAGAGAAACTGGGGCTCAGTAAGTAAATGCCTGGCCCACAGCTACATCGTAGGTCAGAGTTGTCTCCCAAAAAGTTAATTTGATTTTTGGGGTTCCTTCTAAGCAATAGCTTATCACCATTAAGAAGATAACCAGTTGTGAAATAAACCCAAGATTTTTCCTGAAGTTTAGCCATTTTTATTTTATTTTTTATTTTTTAGAGAGAGCATGCACACGCATGGTGGGGGGGAGGGTCAGAGGGAGAGAGAGAGAATATTAAGCAGGCTCCCTGCTTAGCACAGAGTCAGAGGCAGGGCTCTATCTCACAACCCTGAAACGTTGACCTGAGCCGAAATCAAGAGTCTGATGCTTAACCGACAGAGCCACCCAGGAGCCCCTAGGCGTTTTTAATTTAAAAAAATTTTTTTAACATGTAGTGTAATATGAGTTTCAGGTGTACAATATAGTGATTCAACAATTCCATACATCACCCAGTGCTCATCATGACAAGTGCACTCCTGCATCCCCAAGTTTAGCCATTTTAAGAAATAAATCTGTCATTTGGTAAATAGCCGTCTGTTTCATAAGCAATTTTAGTCAATACCAATACCTGGATCTTTCCAGACTTGGGACACAAATATGGTGCTAACCCTCTTGGACCTATGTGCTCAGTCCCAGAATCAGTCCAGGTGAGGGATGTGGTGCCTGGAGTTGATGTATACATTCCATAGATGAATCATCTAATGTTTGGTACTTGATTCACTCTTCTCAGTGAGCCAAAAATAAACCAATATTGTTCCCTGAATTATTTCCCAGCTTTTTTGAAGAGAGAGAGAGAGAGAGAGTGTGTGTGTGTGTGTGTGTGTGTGTAGATGTGTGCAGGGTAAGTACTTTAACTGCCCCCCCAATTAGTGGTATTAATGAGCTCCCACTGCAGGCGTGTCCACAGCTGTGCTCTGTTCATCCCTTTTCAGTCTTTTAAATATAAGTTTAAGAAGTAGACTCATTAGGCAAGGTTAAAAAATAGAACATTATTTATGTAAAACCCCTTGCTGGTGTCAGGATTTCCTATAAATGTAGCTGATTACAGTCAGCAGTCCCCCACCATTGCTGGAATATAAACACGAGCTCATTCTCACAATTACATTATTACCATCTTAGTCTCGTATGAACCACCGAGGGATAATGGCTAAGGACAGACGAAAGTGTGGGCCGGGGGCCATCTGTAGACCCTGCATCTGGCCATCGGGGTGTTGAGTTAAGACCTTTGTCTGCCACCGACAGCCCTACCATCGACAGTCCTCCCAGCACTTAGTCACATTTTCAAGAGTCTCTCATTTTCTGTATCTAAGGTGCTAACACTCAAAAAAAAAGAGAGACTTCCCCAAGAATGAGTCATCAAGTATTGAAACTCAGGTGAAGTGCATATTCTGGATGACTGACAATTTATGAAATGACACCTGGTAATAAAATGGTTTCTGTCAAACTTTGTGAACTGGGAGTGACATAGGACATGGGGATCATTAGATGTAAGCATTGTTTGTGTCGTTCCTTCCCTTTATGTTCGATGGCATTCATTCTATGCATCTCCCATGGAAAGTCTACTTGTTAGTGTATATTTATAACACGAGTTACATATCAGTTCTCTCTCTTCTTGTTCTAGTAAATTACTCCCTTGTAGTGGTGGTGTCGGTAGGAATTTGTGTTTCAGAAGCATGATGTAAGACCTGGTAAAAGTTATTGGACAGAATTAAAATATAGAGGTCGTGGGTGTGCTGTCTCTCAGAGCTGTTTGTCCTGACCAGTGGGGATCAGGGATAAGTTAAGGCGGCTGACTTGTGCTCTGTTTGATTGGTGGTTTTTGGATAGAGTTTAGATGTCTTTATACTCAGGTTTTGACACACCATTGGATCCTGAAACCACTTCGGTGGATTGCAACTGGCTTTGAAGAAAGAAACAGAACAGAATAGGCAATAAAATATACCACACATAGTGAGGATAAGAAAATATTGTTTTTTGCAACTTTTGTTTCACTTACATGGACATGGGGGGTGTGTATAATATATGCTGGTTTAGGAAGACCGGCCTGGTCTTCGGTTGTGAGTACGGCGGTCCATTTCCATTTGGATCACGACCTCTCCTCAGCCCTCATGCTAAGCATGGAGATGTGCTTCCTGTCAATCTCACCAAAGTGTGATGTATGCTGTGTGTTGCTCTAAGAACAGCCATCTCTTCCTTAGCTGGACTGCCTGGAGGACAGGAATGCTTTTATGAATTGAACAGTAGGATTAAGTAAAAGTGATTGTTAACTAGAAACTCATGCTTTCATGATTTCAGCAGTAGTTGAGCATCTTTATGAGATGCATTATCATACGTTGGCATCCTTATTTAGCACTTAGTTATACTAAAGTCATTTCATCTCTATTGATTTAGGAAATTACAGCATAATTGTTCTGAAATGAGGAACCAACGGTGCGGCTATGTAGATGCGAAGATAGAAAGTGGAAAAGATCTCTTTTTCATTCATTCCCTCATTTAATCTTTAATACAAGCATTTTGGGGGAACACTTTTTATACGTTGTGCTCTGGGAACACACAGATGATCGCCTTGGCCCTTGGTCCAGATTCAGAAACTATATGTGTATATCCACAGTGGCAATTTAGGATGGTAAGTGCTAATGTCGAGAGAGGGAGAGAGAGAGAGATAGATGTGTAAAGTTATCTGGGATTTTAAAGGAAGAACTAACTGTGCAGTTGGGGAAGACATAACCCATTACAAAATCATGGAAATAAAGCCCTACAGGCAAGTAAGAATTTTCCAGCTGGAGAAAGATAGGAGTTAGAGAGGGGTGGGAGACATACCCCTACTTCAGAACACAGACCAGAATCTGTTTTGCTTAGTTAGCACTTGATGAGCTTTGAGTATTGATTATCTTTCTCTTCAAAACTGAATTCAGAAAAAAAGTAATTCTAGTTATTCAGAGTACCGGTTAGTGGAAGTCTGGCTAGTTAAGATTTGACTGTAACTTTAGTGTATCAGAAAGCAGGATTATAATAATGCGTTTTTGTTTTAATTGTTTCTATCTAGAGTTTTTTTTAATTGTTGTTTTTGTGTGTGTGTTTATTTTGTCTGGGGTAGAAATCAATGTGTGAAATTTTGATTTTGAGTTCTCCCTTACAAATCCAATTTGTCATCTCGCATGTTCTTCCCAACAAGAATTTAGTGTTTCTTTTTCTTTTTCTTTAAGATTTTATTTATTTATTTGAGAGAGCGAAAGTGAAAGAGCTCACAGAGGAGGAGGGAGAAGCAGACTCGCTGCTGAGCTGGGAATGCGACGTGGGGCTCGATCCCAGGACCCTGAGATCATGACCTGAGCCGAAGGCAGACGCCCAACCAACTGAGCCACTCAGGCACCCCGAATTTAGTGTTTCTTGATAAGGGAAGAGAGCTAGAAGGCCAAATAGAGCGTAGGTAGCAGGGAAGGTGGCCAAAGCCCGGGAGGAAGCAGGACACGTCTGTTGGGTGTGGTCAAAGAACAGATGACAGAGGTGAGGACAGCGTGGGGGGGTGGGGAATTCCAGAACCTGGAGGGCAAAGGTCAATACAGTTGCTTCAGCCTTCAGTTTCCTGCTTCTAACCTCTCATGGATTCCCTGTTGTTTGAGTATGATGAGGACAGTTAAGGTTCAGAGGAGTGTGGCCTCTCGGAGAGAGCCTGGGTTCTAGAAGACCTGCTTTCAAAGTCTGGGACTAGAACCTCTTTGAGCCTATGTCCTGAGCCGTAAAATCAGCCCTAAAAAGACTCCCTTCAAGTCATGGTTTGGTGGAGATTTCTAAGGATTTGTTTCTGCTTAGCACAAAGCCTGGGGCATCGGAGGTGCTCCTTCGATGGTTTTCCTCCCCCCCCCCCCCACCTCACCTGTAATCCTAAGGTAGCCTCTCTAGGAATCATCGAGGTGACTTTGTCATGGCAATGACCAGGGCACGCGTTGTATTTAGTTTACAGTGCAGACTGTGTTTCCACAACAGTAAATTTCAGAATAGCACAGAGTACAGTCATTTTAGCTTTAGCCTTCAAGACCCATCCCATAGTGGCATGTGTGACTATCTGCCCGCTGTGACTCAGGCTTGTAGCCAAGCTGATGCCCTCCCCATCGCCCCCCGCCCCAGGGAAGCCTGGAGGTTCAGGTGTAGGGGGGTTTGGATGTGCTTACACGCTCTGCTGTTGAAAGGTACAGATTTGGGGGTGGGTAGGGAGGTAAGGTGTAAGAAGAAGCAATTTAACTCCATTTGGAGATTGAAAAAGCATAGCAAGGATGACCAATATGCCCTATATATTTACTTCCCTTCTCTTCTGCCGGATTGCTGATCTCAGTCAGACCTCAGCTTAGCATAACAGTGATCGAGGTAGCATCGGTGCAAATTGTTTTTTTGTTAAACTCGGGGATATACTTTCATTACTTGTTTCTCTAAAATCTTCGGATGACCTCAGCAGAAGAATTGGGGATCTTTTCCTTTGCTCATAATTTAAAAATATCTTGCGTGTCTTTGTGCTCTTTAATAGCATGGATTTCCTTGAATCATATAATGCATATTAACACCCAGGACAGTTCAGTCGTTATAGTCTTGCAGACAGGTAGGCTCTTTCCTTCTTTTCATTTTTGTTATATAGTGAGACTCTGTGTAATTTTACTGATCTAGGGTATTATCGCGTATTAAACATGGGCGACTTGCTTGATGTACTGGAGCATATTTTTCTTCCTTTTTTTTTAAAGATGTTATTTATTTATTTCAAAGACAGAGAGAGAACAAGCTTGAGCGGGGGAGGAACAGAGGAAGAAGCCGACTTCCTGCTGAGCAGGGAGCCTGATGCAGGACTCGATCCCAGGACCCTGGGATCATGACCTGAGCCAAGGGCAGACACTTAACCAACTGAGCCCCCCAGGCGCCCCTACTGGAGCATAGTTTAAATGACCCTCCTTAGATGTTGGAGTCCTGAAGTTCTCAGGTGCACAGTAAGAAGCTGGGGTGGAGTCCACACTTCAATATGAATTTTCTCCTCTCCCTCTCCATTCCTCTGGGAGTTTCCTGGGCAGCATTAGCCCCCAGATATGTGATATGTGGAAATATATGACACAGACAGCTACATTCTTTATACAACTATGTGCAGATGCACATCCTTTCAAAACCCTGCTTTGTAAAATTAGACCTGGGCCTTGATGTCCAGTGAAGTACTGATTTGGTTGAAGGCTTATTAATTGCCGGGGGGACAAGTGCAACCAATGTTCATGGCTCTAGGATTCTATGAAATATTTAAAGTGAACTCCTCTCCTCCCTTAAGTCCTGAAGCAAACCGAACTCTCCCAGGCAGAGGGTGAGTGACAACTTGTATCACATAATGAGCTCAAAATATTACGGTCAGAAAAAGTCTCCGAAGACCAGAGCTGGCCAGGCCTCTCCCCGTGGCCTCACTGGGGCCACCCAGTGGCTGCACAAACTGCAGGTTGGGAAGGACTTTGGCTAATCGGTGGCATTTCTTTTGTTGTCATTCATGAGCTTGGTGAGCTGATAAGAAAACCTGGGGGGGCGGGTGATTAGTTTTGACACTTAGTTGCAATTTTGAAGCCATTGTCAGAAACCCTAGACAGCATGAAAATATACAGAATTTCAGGAGTTCCAAAACCAAACAAACTTTACTTCCTAGCTGTGGCCCCTTGTGTGGGTTACTCGGTAAAATCCTTAGCACCTGCCTTGCGTTGCTCGAGTGTCCTAAGAAGCAAAAGAAATAGCTACAGCGCCCGGGCCTCACAGTGTAAAATCGAATACCTGGGCACTCAGGTCAGTAAACCCTGACAGCCTCCTGAGTACCAGGCACCATGAAACAATGGGATAAGGTCAGGTGGGGCTGGAGGCTGCTGGAACTGAAGGGAAGTTCGTGGTCAGAAGTGCCTAACTTAGCGTTCCGAGGGGGGTGATGCCTAAGACCTGGGTGCCCGGAGATTGGAACTGAACCCGGATTCAAATTCAAGTCTACGAGTCGTTCAGAGATTTGGAAGCTGGGAGCCTTAGAGGACGGAAGGGTCTGTAAGAGAGCAGGGAAGCGCTACTAGCAGCTGGCCTGATCTTAAGGAGGAAGCTGTGAGTTGGGGGTAGGGGCGTGGGGGGCCGTGTTCCCTCTCAGCAGCCTCCCAGGTGCCGCACTGCCAAGGGAGTGGCCCTGAGTCTCCGGGGTTGCGGGAGGGGGGCTTGAATTGTGGTGGGGGAGGGGAGGGCTATATTGGGAGCTGGCGGCAGCCCAGCACATTGTTAGACCTTCCTCCTGGGTGAGTCACCCAGTCTGGGGGGCGGGTGAGAACCTGATTGTGGAGGCTGGGGGAAAGCCCACGTCAAGCCTGGAGCCTCCACAATGATATAAATGGAAAGTAAAACGGAAAAAAAAAAAGACAGCGAGGGTTTGTAAAGATGGAATACATTGTAGCAAAGAAAATTCTTGGCTGAGAAAATGTGGGGTGAGCACTCAGGCCTTTGCTGGAGGATTTTTGTTGTTGCTGGCCTAGAAAGGGGCAAGCTGGTCCCACCCCTTTGCCATTGTGGAAACAAACAGGGAAATGGAAAAAAAAAAAAAAGACTTTGCAATGCAATTAAGAGTCTGGGGAGGCAAAGTGTAAGAATGGGGGAATATAAAGAATTGAATGCATTTCTAAATCTTTCGGGGGATAAAAATATCTAGAATGGAGGCTAAGAGTCTGCTAACTCAGAAACAAGGAGCATTTTCTTCAGTAGCTGCAGGATTGGGTCATTCCGTGTCCTCCCCAGACGAGCATCCAAGAGAGTTTATGATCCAGTCAGTTTCAAAATAATTCTGTTGAGTTTTGTCACTTTGTTTAATTTAATTTTTAATATTTTAGTAGCTGGTGGACTTCAGGCATATTTAGCAGGTGGGACATTTCGAAGCAAAGGTTATTTTTGATAGGAAGCCAATAAGAAAGAAATTAAAGACAATGAACTAGCTGCCTGGAATTTCTTGCTTTAAGTACTGTTGCCCATAATTACAGTTTGGGGGGGGGATTTGTTTTTGTTTTTAAGCTCATCACACATAGAGACCACTTAGGGCACTTCCAAAAAATAAAACGAAAGCACTGATGGTCTGTTGAGTAGAATTAAAGGAAGCATCTCAGAGTGACTCAGGTGTGAGGTAAGAGCTGGTTGACACCATGTGGGCTTTTCAGAGTCTGCTCATTCATTAATCCTTGTGGCTACACAGATGCTTTTTCCTCATTACCTGATTAAAAAAAAAAAAATGCTATCTGATGGGTACTGCTCGCATGGTGGCTGGGATTTTCATGATTTTCTAGAGCTGTTTACTTGATCATTTGTGAGGCCAGCCAAACTGTTTGGTTTTGCTGCCCCCTGCCCCCCACCCAGGAAACCGTACAGGGTCATCAGTGGTTTTAATGCAGGCAGGCCTGGCCCAGGGACCCAGAGGGGGTCTCACAGGAGCAGCCAAGAGAGTAGGGTGGAAATTAGACTCGCGCCAGCAGGAGGTGAGAACAGAGTTTACTGAAGGTATAGAGAGAGTGCAGGTTCAGACAAGGAAAGGAGGGAGTCTTTTCTTTGCTCTGGGTCTGGGGTTTTTATTGAGGATTGTGGTCTGGTGTATGTGTCCTCTCAGGTATCCAGGAACTGGTTAGAACAAAGACGAGGGCCCAAGCCAGGGGGTCTTGGCGTTGAGATGTCTAGCGCAGGTGGTCCGGAATATGGCTTTGTCCAGTCATTCTCACCTGGTCTTTCTTTAGATGTTACCTTTTCTAGAGAAATAATTCACTCCTTGTCCCTTACAAGGAAGACAGACACTATTTGCATTCTGAGGCATGTGTAGATCGGGGGGTGGGGAGGGGTGGTGCAGGTCCTAGCAAGAATAGAAGCAGGAAAAGGAGCAAAAAGCAGATTTTTGTGGACTCCTTCAGTTTCCCTGTCTCAGTTTTGATGATTTCTGAGGTCTTGTCCCAGATGCAAAAGCAGACACCTTTATTATTTGTTTTAATAAAACTTGGAACATGCGGGAAAATGCATTTTGAAAATTACAGACGAATATGTAATGGGTGCTGTCTTCTAAATTCTGAATTGACATCAGCAACATTTTTCATCTGTGGAGTCCTGGTATCTTCCCCCAGTAGTTTACCCTTTTGTTATCCCACAGCCCGCTCACAGCCCCTCCCCTGCCTGCCCGCCCCCCATCCCCCTCCGTGAGAAAGACCAGGAAGTATTCTCATTTTATAATGTTGAAAATGAGGCCCAGAAGAGATGTAAATTATTCCGTCCAAAATGAGGCCCAGAAGAGATGTAAATTATTCTGTCCAAACTGTAACTCTTTAGCTATTTAGCAAAGAAGACAAATTCCAATTCCAGATCTCTTGGTTCTTAATCAGGGATTTAGGCCATTAAACCAGGCCTAAGGAACCTACTGTTTGCAGGGCTTGGCTTCGCTTTCATTTTATCAGTGAGTCAAGGGCAAAGGGCTATCTCCTCATCCAATTGCAGTATCTTCTTGTGAATATCTAACAGGGCTTTAAGTGTATTTCAGATTGTATCACAATGGTCCCCTCTCTCCCTTCCTTCCTTGTCTGTAAACTCATTCATTAGTTGCTTCCTTCCTTCCCTAGCTATTTCTTAAATACCTCTGTGACCACTGTGGAAGGTGCTGAAGACAATATATATATATATATATACACACACACACACACTATAT